>NW_026782500.1:0-498218 GCF_031769215.1 Ylistrum balloti
CTAGGTGGTAGTCTATAGGGAACGGAGCCGAGGAAAGGTCGACTTTACATCTAGGTGGTGGCCTATAGGGAACGGAGCCGAGGAAAGGTCGACTTTACATCTAGGTGGTAGTCTATAGGGAACGGAGCCGAGGAAAGGTCGACTTTACATCTAGGTGGTAGTCTATAGGGAACGGAGCCGAGGAAAGGTCGACTTTACATCTAGGTGGTTGCCTATAGGGAACGGAGCCGAGGAAAGGTCGACTTTACATCTAGGTGGTAGTCTAGGGGGAGCCGAGGAAAGGGACTTTACATCTAGGTGGTAGTCTATAGGGAACGGAGCCGAGGAAAGGTCGACTTTACATCTAGGTGGTAGTCTATAGGGAACGGAGCCGAGGAAAGGTCGACTTTACATCTAGGTGGTAGTATATAGGGAACGGAGCCGAGGAAAGGTCGACTTTACATCTAGGTGGTAGTCTATAGGGAACGGAGCCGAGGAAAGGTCGTCTTTACATCTAGGTGGTAGTATATAGGGAACGGAGCCGAGGAAAGGTCGACTTTACATCTAGGTGGTAGTCTATAGGGAACGGAGCCGAGGAAAGGTCGACTTTACATCTAGGTGGTAGTCTATAGGGAACGGAGCCGAGGAAAGGTCGACTTTACATCTAGGTGGTAGTCTATAGGGAACGGAGCCGAGGAAAGGTCGACTTTACATCTAGGTGGTAGCCTATAGGGAACGGAGCCGAGGAAAGGTCGACTTTACATCTAGGTGGTGGCCTATAGGGAACGGAGCCGAGGAAAGGTCGACTTTACATCTAGGTGGTGGCCTATAGGGAACGGAGCCGAGGAAAGGTCGACTTTACATCTAGGTGGTAGCCTATAGGGAACGGAGCCGAGGAAAGGTCGACTTTACATCTAGGTGGTAACCTATAGGGAACGGAGCCGAGGAAAGGTCGACTTTACATCTAGGTGGTAGTCTATAGGGAAAGGAGCCGAGGAAAGGTCGACTTTACATCTAGGTGGTAGTCTATAGGGAACGGAGCCGAGGAAAGGTCGACTTTACATCTAGGGAACGGAGCCGAGGAAAGGTCGACTTTACATCTAGGTGGTAACCTATAGGGAACGGAGCCGAGGAAAGGTCGACTTTACATCTAGGTGGTAGTCTATAGGGAACGGAGCCGAGGAAAGGTCGACTTTACATCTAGGTGGTGGCCTATAGGGAACGGAGCCGAGGAAAGGTCGACTTTACATCTAGGTGGTAGTCTATAGGGAACGGAGCCGAGGAAAGGTCGACTTTACATCTAGGTGGGCCTATAGGGAACGGAGCCGAGGAAAGGTCGACTTTACATCTAGGTGGTAGCCTATAGGGAACGGAGCCGAGGAAAGGTCGACTTTACATCTAGGTGGTCGTCTATAGGGAACGGAGCCGAGGAAAGGTCGACTTTACATCTAGGTGGTAGCCTATAGGGAACGGAGCCGAGGAAAGGTCGACTTTACATCTAGGTGGTAGTCTATAGGGAACGGAGCCGAGGAAAGGTCGACTTTACATCTAGGTGGTAGTCTATAGGGAACGGAGCCGAGGAAAGGTCGACTTTACATCTAGGGTGGTAACCTATAGGGAATCTAGGTGGAGCCGAGCCGAGGAAAGGTCGACTTTACATCTAGGTGGTAGTCTATAGGGAACGGAGCCGAGGAAAGGTCGACTTTACATCTAGGTGGTGGCCTATAGGGAACGGAGCCGAGGAAAGGTCGACTTTACATCTAGGTGGTGGCCTATAGGGAACGGAGCCGAGGAAAGGTCGACTTTACATCTAGGTGGTAGTCTATAGGGAACGGAGCCGAGGAAAGGTCGACTTTACATCTAGGTGGTAGTCTATAGGGAACGGAGCCGAGGAAAGGTCGACTTTACATCTAGGTGGTAGTCTATAGGGAACGGAGCCGAGGAAAGGTCGACTTTACATCTAGGTGGTGGCCTATAGGGAACGGAGCCGAGGAAAGGTCGACTTTACATCTAGGTGGTAGTCTATAGGGAACGGAGCCGAGGAAAGGTCGACTTTACATCTAGGTGGTGGCCTATAGGGAACGGAGCCGAGGAAAGGTCGACTTTACATCTAGGTGGTAGCCTATAGGGAACGGAGCCGAGGAAAGGTCGACTTTACATCTAGGTGGTAGTATATAGGGAACGGAGCCGAGGAAAGGTCGACTTTACATCTAGGTGGTGGCCTATAGGGAACGGAGCCGAGGAAAGGTCGACTTTACATCTAGGTGGTAGTCTATAGGGAACGGAGCCGAGGAAAGGTCGACTTTACATCTAGGTGGTAGTCTATAGGGAACGGAGCCGAGGAAAGGTCGACTTTACATCTAGGTGGTTGTCTATAGGGAACGGAGCCGAGGAAAGGTCGACTTTACATCTAGGTGGTTGCCTATAGGGAACGGAGCCGAGGAAAGGTCGACTTTACATCTAGGTGGTAGTCTATAGGGAACGGAGCCGAGGAAAGGTCGACTTTACATCTAGGTGGTAGGGAACGGAGCCGAGGAAAGGTCGACTATAGGGAACGGAGCCGAGGAAAGGTCGACTTTACATCTAGGTGGTAGTCTAAAGGGAAAGTAGCCGAGGAAAGGTCGACTTTACATCTAGGTGGTAGTATATAAGGAACGGAGCCGAGGAGAGGTCGACTTTATATCTAAGTGGTAACCTATAGGGAACGGAGCCGAGGAAAGGTCGACTTTACATCTAGGTGGTAGTCTATGGACTTTACATCTAGTCTATAGGGAACGGAGCCGAGGAAAGGTCGACTTTACATATAGGTGGTAGTCTATAGGGAACGGATCGAGGAAAGGTCGACTTTACATCTAGGTAGTCTATAGGGAACGGAGCCGAGGAAAGGTCGACTTTACATCTAGGTGGTGGTAGACTTTACATCTATAGGGAACGGAGCCGAGGAAAGGTCGACTTTACATCTAGGTGGTAGTATATAGGGAACGGAGCCGAGGAAAGGTCGACTTTATATCTAGGTGGTAACCTATAGGGAACGGAGCCGAGGAAAGGTCGACTTCACATCTAGATGGTAGTCTATAGGGAGCGGAGCCGAGGAAAGGTCGACTTTACATCTAGGTGGTAGTCTATAGGGAACGGAGCCGAGGAAAGGTCGACTTTACATCTAGGTGGTAGTCTATAGGGAACGGAGCCGAGGAAAGGTCGACTTTACATCTAGGTGGTAACCTATAGGGAACGGAGCCGAGGAAAGGTCGACTTTACAGTGGTGGCCTATAGGGAACGGAGCCGAGGAAAGGTCGACTTTACATCTAGGTGGGTGGTAGACTTTACATCTAGGTGGTAGCCTATAGGGAACGGAGCCGAGGAAAGGTCGACTTTACATCTAGGTGGTAGTCTATAGGGAACGGAGCCGAGGAAAGGTCGACTTTACATCTAGGTGGTAGTCTATAGGGAACGGAGCCGAGGAAAGGTCGACTTTACATCGAGGTGGTCGAAGATAGGGAACGGAGCCGAGGAAAGGTCGACTTTACATCTAGGTGGTAGTCTATAGGGAACGGAGCCGAGGAAAGGTCGACTTTACATCTAGGTGGTAGTCTATAGGGAACGGAGCCGAGGAAAGGTCGACTTTACATCTAGGTGGTAGTCTATAGGGAACGGAGCCGAGGAAAGGTCGACTTTACATCTAGGTGGTGGCCTATAGGGAACGGAGCCGAGGAAAGGTCGACTTTACATCTAGGTGGTAGTCTATAGGGAACGGAGCCGAGGAAAGGTCGACTTTACATCTAGGTGGTGGCCTATAGGGAACGGAGCCGAGGAAAGGTCGACTTTACATCTAGGTGGTAGCCTATAGGGAACGGAGCCGAGGAAAGGTCGACTTTACATCTAGGTGGTGGTAGGGAACGGAGCCTATAGGGAACGGAGCCGAGGAAAGGTCGACTTTACATCTAGGTGGTAGTCTATAGCCGAGGAAAGGGACTTTACAACGGAGCCGAGGAAAGGTCGACTTTACATCTAGGGAACGGAGCCGAGGATAGGTCGACTTTACATCTAGGTGGTAGTCTATAGGGAACGGAGTCGAGGAAAGGTCGACTTTACATCTAGGTGGTAGTCTATAGGGAACGGAGCCGAGGAAAGGTCGACTTTACATCTAGGTGGTAGTCTATAGGGAACGGAGCCGAGGAAAGGTCGACTTTACATCTAGGTGGTAGTATATAGGGAACGGAGCCGAGGAAAGGTCGACTTTACATCTAGGTGGTAGTATATAGGGAACGGAGCCGAGGAAAGGTCGACTTTACATCTAGGTGGTTGCCTATAGGGAACGGAGCCGAGGAAAGGTCGACTTTACATCTAGGTGGTAGTATATAGGGAACGGAGCCGAGGAAAGGTCGACTTTACATCTAGGTGGTGGCCTATAGGGAACGGAGCCGAGGAAAGGTCGACTTTACATCTAGGTGGTAGTCTATAGGGAACGGAGCCGAGGAAAGGTCGACTTTACATCTAGGTGGTAGTCTATAGGGAACGGAGCCGAGGAAAGGTCGACTTTACATCTAGGTGGTAGTCTATAGGGAACGGAGCCGAGGAAAGGTCGACTTTACATCTAGGTGGTAGTCTATAGGGAACGGAGCCGAGGAAAGGTCGACTTTACATCTAGGTGGTGGCCTATAGGGAACGGAGCCGAGGAAAGGTCGACTTTACATCTAGGTGGTAGTCTATAGGGAACGGAGCCGAGGAAAGGTCGACTTTACATCTAGGTGGTGGCCTATAGGGAACGGAGCCGAGGAAAGGTCGACTTTACATCTAGGTGGTAGTCTATAGGGAACGGAGCCGAGGAAAGGTCGACTTTACATCTTGGTGGTAGTCTAAAGGGAAAGGAGCCGAGGAAAGGTCGACTTTACATCTAGGTGGTAGTCTATAGGGAACGGAGCCGAGGAAAGGTCGACTTTACATCTTGGTGGTAGTCTAAAGGGAAAGGAGCCGAGGAAAGGTCGACTTTACATCTAGGTGGTGGCCTATAGGGAACGGAGTCGAGGAAAGGTCGACTTTACATCTAGGTGTTGGGCTATAGGGAACGGAGCCGAGGAAAGGTCGACTTTACATCTAGGTGGTGGGCTATAGGGGGCGGAGCCGAGGAAAGGTCGACTTTACATCTAGGTGGTAGGCTACAGGGAACGGAGCCGAGGAAAGGTCGACTTTACATCTAGGTGGTAGCCTATAGGGAACGGAGCCGAGGAAAGGTCGACTTTACATCTAGGTGGTAGTATATAGGGAACGGAGCCGAGGAAAGGTAGACTTTATATCTAAGTGGTAACCTATAGGGAACGGAGCCGAGGAAAGGTCGACTTTACATCTAGGTGGTAGTCTGTAGGGAACGGAGCCGAGGAAAGGTCGACTTTACATCTAGGTGGTAGTCTATAGGGAACGGAGTCGAGGAAAGGTCGACTTTACATCTAGGTGGTAGTCTATAGGGAACGGAGCCGAGGAAAGGTCGACTTTACATCTAGGTGGTAGTATATAGGGAACGGAGCCGAGGAAAGGTCGACTTTACATCTAGGTGGTAGTCTATAGGGAACGGAGCCGATGAAAGGTCGACTTCACATCTAGATGGTAGTCTATAGGGAGCGGAGCCGAGGAAAGGTCGACTTTACATCTAGGTGGTAGTCTATAGGGAACGGAGCCGAGGAAAGGTCGACTTTACATCTAGGTGGTGGCCTATAGGGAACGGAGCCGAGGAAAGGTCGACTTTTCATCTAGGTTATAGTCTAAAGGGAAAGTAGCCGAGGAAAGGTCGACTTTACATCTAGGTGGTAGTATATAGGGAACGGAGCCGAGGAAAGGTCGACTTTATATCTAAGTGGTAACCTATAGGGAACGGAGCCGAGGAAAGGTCGACTTTACATCTAGGTGGTAGTCTATAGGGAACGGAGCCGAGGAAAGGTCGACTTTACATCTAGGTGGTGGCCTATAGGGAACGGAGCCGAGGAAAGGTCGACTTTTCATCTAGGTGGTAGTCTAAAGGGAAAGGAGCCGAGGAAAGGTCGACTTTACATCTAGGTGGTAGTATATAGGGAACGGAGCCGAGGAAAGGTCGACTTTATATCTAAGTGGTAGTCTATAGGGAAAGGAGCCGAGGATAGGTCGACTTTACATCTAGGTGGTAGTCTATAGGGAAAGGAGCCGAGGAAAGGTCGACTTTACATCTAGGTGGTAGTCTATAGGGAAAGGAGCCGAGGAAAGGTCGACTTTACATCTAGGTGGTAGTCTAAAGGGAAAGGAGCCGAGGAAAGGTCGACTTTATATCTAAGTGGTAACCTATAGGGAACGGAGCCGAGGAAAGGTCGACTTTACATCTAGGTGGTAGTCTATAGGGAAAGGAGCCGAGGATAGGTCGACTTTACATCTAGGTGGTAGGCTACAGGGAACGGAGCCGAGGAAAGGTCGACTTTACATCTAGGTGGTAGCCTATAGGGAACGGAGCCGAGGAAAGGTCGACTTTACATCTAGGTGGTAGTATATAGGGAACGGAGCCGAGGAAAGGTAGACTTTATATCTAAGTGGTAACCTATAGGGAACGGAGCCGAGGAAAGGTCGACTTTACATCTAGGTGGTAGTCTGTAGGGAACGGAGCCGAGGAAAGGTCGACTTTACATCTAGGTGGTAGTCTATAGGGAACGGAGCCGAGGAAAGGTCGACTTTACATCTAGGTGGTAGTCTATAGGGAACGGAGCCGAGGAAAGGTCGACTTTACATCTAGGTGGTAGTATATAGGGAACGGAGCCGAGGAAAGGTCGACTTTACATCTAGGTGGTAGTCTATAGGGAACGGAGCCGATGAAAGGTCGACTTCACATCTAGATGGTAGTCTATAGGGAGCGGAGCCGAGGAAAGGTCGACTTTACATCTAGGTGGTAGTCTATAGGGAACGGAGCCGAGGAAAGGTCGACTTTACATCTAGGTGGTGGCCTATAGGGAACGGAGCCGAGGAAAGGTCGACTTTTCATCTAGGTGGTAGTCTAAAGGGAAAGTAGCCGAGGAAAGGTCGACTTTACATCTAGGTGGTAGTATATAGGGAACGGAGCCGAGGAAAGGTCGACTTTATATCTAAGTGGTAACCTATAGGGAACGGAGCCGAGGAAAGGTCGACTTTACATCTAGGTGGTAGTCTATAGGGAACGGAGCCGAGGAAAGGTCGACTTTTCATCTAGGTGGTAGTCTAAAGGGAAAGGAGCCGAGGAAAGGTCGACTTTACATCTAGGTGGTAGTATATAGGGAACGGAGCCGAGGAAAGGTCGACTTTATATCTAAGTGGTAACCTATAGGGAACGGAGCCGAGGAAAGGTCGACTTTACATCTAGGTGGTAGTCTATAGGGAAAGGAGCCGAGGAAAGGTCGACTTTACATCTAGGTGGTAGTCTATAGGGAAAGGAGCCGAGGAAAGGTCGACTTTACATCTAGGTGGTAGTCTAAAGGGAAAGGAGCCGAGGAAAGGTCGACTTTATATCTAAGTGGTAACCTATAGGGAACGGAGCCGATGAAAGGTCGACTTTATATCTAAGTGGTAACCTATAGGGAACGGAGCCGAGGAAAGGTCGACTTTACATCTAGGTGGTAGTCTATAGGGAACGGAGCCGAGGAAAGGTCGACTTTTCATCTAGGTGGTAGTCTAAAGGGAAAGGAGCCGAGGAAAGGTCGACTTTACATCTAGGTGGTAGTATATAGGGAACGGAGCCGAGGAAAGGTCGACTTTATATCTAAGTGGTAACCTATAGGGAACGGAGCCGAGGAAAGGTCGACTTTTCATCTAGGTGGTAGTCTAAAGGGAAAGGAGCCGAGGAAAGGTCGACTTTATATCTAAGTGGTAACCTATAGGGAACGGAGCCGAGGAAAGGTCGACTTTATATCTAAGTGGTAACCTATAGGGAACGGAGCCGAGGAAAGGTCGACTTTACATCTAGGTGGTAGTCTATAGGGAAAGGAGCCGAGGAAAGGTCGACTTTACATCTAGGTGGTAGTCTATAGGGAAAGGAGCCGAGGAAAGGTCGACTTTACATCTAGGTGGTAGTCTAAAGGGAAAGGAGCCGAGGAAAGGTCGACTTTATATCTAAGTGGTAACCTATAGGGAACGGAGCCGATGAAAGGTCGACTTTATATCTAAGTGGTAACCTATAGGGAACGGAGCCGAGGAAAGGTCGACTTTACATCTAGGTGGTAGTCTATAGGGAACGGAGCCGAGGAAAGGTCGACTTTTCATCTAGGTGGTAGTCTAAAGGGAAAGGAGCCGAGGAAAGGTCGACTTTACATCTAGGTGGTAGTATATAGGGAACGGAGCCGAGGAAAGGTCGACTTTATATCTAAGTGGTAACCTATAGGGAACGGAGCCGAGGAAAGGTCGACTTTACATCTAGGTGGTAGTCTATAGGGAAAGGAGCCGAGGAAAGGTCGACTTTACATCTAGGTGGTAGTCTATAGGGAAAGGAGCCGAGGAAAGGTCGACTTTACATCTAGGTGGTTGTCTAAAGGGAAAGGAGCCGAGGAAAGGTCGACTTTATATCTAAGTGGTAACCTATAGGGAACGGAGCCGATGAAAGGTCGACTTTACATCTAGGTGGTAGTCTATAGGGAAAGGAGCCGAGGATAGGTTGACTTTACATCTAGGTGGTAGTCTATAGGGAACGGAGCCGAGGAAAGGTCGACTTTACATCTAGGTGGTAGTCTATAGGGAACGGAGCCGAGGAAAGGTCGACTTTACATCTAGGTGGTAGTCTATAGGGAACGGAGCCGAGGAAAGGTCGACTTTACATCTAGGTGGTAGTCTATAGGGAACGGAGCCGAGGAAAGGTCGACTTTACATCTAGGTGGTGGGCTATAGGGAACGGAGCCGAGGAAAGGTCGACTTTACATCTAGGTGGTAGTCTAAAGGGAAAGGAGTCGATGAAAGGTCGACTTTACATCTAGGTGGTAGTCTATAGGGAACGGAGCCGAGGAAAGGTCGACTTTACATCTAGGTGGTGGGCTATAGGGAACGGAGCCGAGGAAAGGTCGACTTTACATCTAGGTGGTAGTCTAAAGGGAAAGGAGTCGATGAAAGGTCGACTTTACATCTAGGTGGTAGTCTATAGGGAACGGAGCCGAGGAAAGTTCGACTTTACATCTAGGTGGTAGTCTATAGCGAACGCAGCCGAGGAAAGGTCGACTTTACCTCTAGGTGGTAGTCTATAGTGAACGCAGCCGAGGAAAGGTCGACTTTACCTCTAGGTGGTAGTCTATAGTGAACGCAGCCGAGATGTTCTACAAACTGTTTAAGTTAAAGGCGTTTAAGAACGAAGAATGAACTTAAAATTTTGTTAACATACCTTTATTTGTTTTTTAGTTGTTTTTTTTATGCATTTTAATAAATGATATATAAGAAGTAGCAGAACATCCGAGTTTTTACCTGGATAAGTGTTGTTCCAGAGTTTCTGAGCGACCGTCAAACCGTCCGTTATATTTTGTCCGTCCTCTAACGTCCGGTTAAAGGCTTCGGACAGGTATAATACACCCTCGTAAAACGCTGTGATAAAATAGTTCACCTGTAATTCAGGAAAAACAATTTTGTAGTTGGAACACAGTACAAAATAAAATAAAACCTAATTATATTTATTCTAGATATCTCAGGAATTCATGTTGCTTAAGAAGATTCATATTTTCTACCTTTTTTCATTTATTTTGAAAAAAAAAAGAAAACAAAATAGAAACTGATTTTTTTCAGGATTTTTTTAAATTTTTTTTTTTATTATAGAAATACAATAGTTATTTGTTTTACTGTTTCGTCACCGAATTCGAAGTTATAATCCCGGCTTGCTCGCAATTTTACTTCGGAGGCAAAATTGAGGTATTCGGAACTTCTCGGGAGATGCAGTGTGAAAACCAAAGCGGATTCGTAGGCTCGAGTGACACCTTCATCTTTGTAGTCACCTGTGATAAGTTAAACAAACATCATTGTTTATTATGTTGGCCGAGTATGGTCTTGTCGTAACCTCGAAATCTCGGTCTGTGGACTTAAACGTAAATTCGACAGAGCAAGATCGGTAGATCGAGAGGACGTGACGGCGACATTGCGGGATCGAGACAACGAGCTAGGCAGTTAATCAATTGTGGCCAGTTAGGCCATCTTGCAACCTCGAATTTCGTTCTTTCACTGACCTCCATACTAACCTTGCTCTGTCGTCTTTGTTATGTAGCGATATCGCTCTGTCTCCGTCGCGTTGTCGCGACGTCGAAAAGCGCCAAAGCGAAACATCATTTCGCTTGGGTCGACTTTCGTTTTTTTTCGTTTTTTTCGCAAACCTGGTTCCCAGGTTTCACTTACCGCGAAGGAATTCAGTGTAGTAACCAAGCCAGTCGCTAGGAAATAGTTCCATGGTCAGGAATACGTACCCGCCCTCAGCCATCCCTAACTGGAAGGCGCGGTACATAAAATCTCGGAAAAGTTCCGCGTCACAGAAAATGACAAAAACTGAAAGGATAAGAGAGGGAAAAAATGAAACAATTTGTTTCCATTGTATCAGCAGAATTGATTGCTGTTATGGTGTTATTTTACCCTGATTCAGCACTTTAAACGTTTTCAGCTGCTGACGAGTATAGTGTTAGTAAGTGTAGCTCTTCTCCTCATTTTTACGCGTATATGTCAACAAATGTATCCATTAGACTTTTCATGGACTATATCTCATATTCAGCATGTAGTTGTTTACTTTTAAATTACACTACACAGACTTAAAAAGTGGAAAATGAAAAGACTTTAATCGGGCATAGCATACAGATACATCTACATATTTCCATGGTTACGTTTACATAGTCTCATTACATATTACCATGGTTACGTCTACATAGTCTCACTACATATTTCCATGGTTACGACTACAAAGTCTCACTACATATTACCATGGTTACGTCTACATAGTCTCACTACATATTTCCATGGTTACGTCTACATAGTCTCATTACACATTTGTCCAACTACATAAGTTCACATTGAAAAATATAAGAATATTTTTTACCGCGAGATTGTCGACTCGCTGTCTGCAGTAGGGTTCCTGGATCGCTGAGTTTGGAAGCTCCAAATTGTAGGTCAAGTGGGCGTGGCCAGTGACCATTGTTCACAAAGTCCCGGACGAGATTGACTCCAGCCAGTTCAAAAAAGATATATTCTACGTCATAGATGATGGAGATGTGACGCCAGCCGTACGTACTCATCAGAGACATCACGGAGGCTGTTAAATATAAACACAAAACCGTCCATTGGACGATTGTACAAACAACACACAAGTAAAGAGCACCTTTCAATATAAATTTAAAGTATTAAACTACATCTTACAGCTATTTCGGAACATTTTCCTCAGGTCGGTAATGTCAATAGAATAGAAGTTCTTATAGTACGCTCCACACTCGTCATTTGTCTGACCGTGTAGTCATCGAAAAGTCACACTGAAATTTTATACAGGTTGTGATATAATGCTGGTTCGTCATTCTATGGCTCGTGATGCCTGACGAAAATCTGAGGTGATGAAAAGATCAAATGTAAATGGGAAGGTGAATGCCTGTTGTCCAAAGGGCTGCATTTAGTTAGAGGCTACCTGTTTGGTTTTTCCTGTACATTTTTGGAAATTTTTAACAGATAAACCTTCAATAGTCTAAACGTCCAAACCAAAGTATGCCTTATTCAACACTCTGCTTTAACAATATCGAATATATGAGTTACACACAATTGTAAATTCATTTAGATGTCATTTAAGTTTCGTTAAACTCGTCAAAAAACCCATTATACGTCGACAGCTTCTGGGTAAAAAAGATAAATTTCCATTATACGTCGGCAGTCTGGGTAAAAAAGATAAATTTCCATTATACGTCGGCAGTCTGGGTAAAAAAGATAAATTTCCATTATACGTCGGCAGTCTGGGTAAAAAAGATAAATTTCCATTATACGTCGGCAGTCTGGGTAAAAAAGATAAATTTCCATTATACGTCGGCAGTCTGGGTAAAAAAGATAAATTTCCATTATACGTCGGCAGTCTGGGTAAAAAAGATAAATTTCCATTATACGTCGGCAGTCTGGGTAAAAAAGATAAATTTCCATTATACGTCGACAGAGTTTCGGATAAAAGATTAATCTCCATACGAAATGGAACCTCATATATGATCCTTATATATGTCAGCACTGTACAGTATGTTCATATTGTCTTGTTTATCCCTTGTTCTCACTGTCGTCACATTAGCTTTGATACATTTGATACATATCATTTCGGAAGAAGTTGTGAAAAGTAGAAATATTTTAGAAACATTTCAGCTGATGTTTATGGATGTGGTAGCTGGTCAAATGCTGTCAATCCTGTCGTCTAGTCATTAAAAATCGGTCTTCATGTAGACAACTACAAAAAAGGCATTTTAATGACCTTAGATTCCGGGTAATATTTATATATTTTTACGTGATAAAAACATTTTGTGAGACAAGCGAGATCAATACGTGTTATGGATGTTATCATGATTGTGGTAACACTTGCAGTAATTACCCTATAGACACTTCAAGCAGTTATGAGGTTAGTGATAATATGTAATGATACCAAAATTATCACACCTAGTATCATTGATATCTAAAGTAACAGAAATTTTTTATCATGAATGAGGAATTTTACAAGATCATTGTATTCACAAGTCATTTTGTCGATTTCATTTCTACTACTAGCTCATGTGAAATTGTTTCTCCGTTAGACATGCGTTATAAACTTCATCACGCTAACGATAGTAGTCTTGTATATAAACAGGTCTCAGTCTGGAAGACCGTTGACCAAACCGGAAGGTCATTGTTCACATATCACTAACAATCTCAGTCTTTATAACAATTCTGATAAAGCAATATAAGCTTGAGAATTTGCTGTGTTACGGCTATTAGGGGTGTATCTTATTGTACGTTTCTACACTACAAATCGATAATAATCTCTGTATATACCTGCTAGGTTTTAGCAAGGCCTTTAATACCGTGGATTTAGCAAGTAATGACCTTCTATAGTGTTATCTATAAAACCACTGGTCAAGAAATATCGATGTTGTCCACTCAATTGTTCGATTATTTCTCACTCACGTTTTTTTCATTTTGTTAACCGGCCGGACACTTATCTCTGTTAATCCCTTTGATTGGATAGGAAACAGCCTGAACTGATCACAGCGACACCCTGTTAATGACTTAATGGACAGACGTATTTTCTACAGTAGTGGAAGTAATTAATGTTGTACTTATATGATATTCAACCTCCAACGATAACAAAGTTCTGAAAATACAAAGTATAAAAAAATTCTCAAAACAAACCGAACTAGGAAATTCAATACTGCTCAGGAATTAAATACGAGCATGGCCGGGCGCCATGTACCAAGAGGGTCATTTAAATACATCATGTATATGTTTGTCAGCTAAAATACAATTACACAGTCAGCAACAACATCAACAACAACAACAGTAAAACGAATCATAGTTAGCTACCGTTTGCTAGACGCTTCTGCTAGACGGGTGTTCGCTAACGTTATGGTCAAAGATACACTCACATCCAGACATTTTGAAGTTAATTTCCTTTTCCAATCGTTTATAATAATCTTACAGATATTGTGTACAGCTTTTGCTAATCGTGAAACTAACTGCGTGACCTTGTTGAACGGATATTCCTATATCACATCCAATAAGAACAGTTCGATGACAACACAGTCATCGTCATCAGACAAAATCGAAACGTCACACAAAACCTGTGACTTGTTATATATAAAAACATCTGTTCAAATTGCATTAACTACCGAAGAAAGTGCTTCGAGACAAATTAGTGACCACATTTCTGTTTCTATGACAACCTTAATTGTCGGAAGGTGATATCTGTAACAGTTTCGATGTAGTACTTGTTGTTTCTGTCCGTACCTTGTGATTATTTCTTCATCATTAAGGACATGTATTGGTGTCAACCTATTACAGACATTTTGATAAAAGTAGGCACCCTGTGGTTGTTGATAATTTTTTCCATAACTTGTCTCTCAGACTCCTAAGTTTGAAGTCGGTGTGGAACACGAAAACATACAATGTACGTGATCCTACCACTTTCCACCATGACCTCGTGCCAGAAGTCTAGATGCGTGCAAATACCCAATTAATTACATGTATGAAATCAATTACCATCAAACTAACAACTTCCTCGTCGGACAATAATGATGGAAGATCCCTCTTATACTGCTTAATCCGTGTTAACACTGATAACGTTTCACCCTATTTAAGGTAGAATAATTTATCTCAACCCTTTGGGAAATATCAAAACTTGGCATACAGAGACTTCCTTAGTGAACCTTTTTTCCCAACGGGTTGAAATCCCGTATCTCAACCACAAGTGGGTGATTGATTTTTCTCTAACCCTACTAACCATATTGATGTTTGCTGAAGCCGATAACTCTTACCCTTCCGGAACACCTTGGCTTATTCTCCTTGTGCGTAGTCAGGAGCCTCTGTGTAAATCTTTCTTTTGTTTATATTTTGTCTTAGTTTTGTTGAATTTGACCTTTGATCATGATTATGTTGAAATGTTGGTATTTTCTTGTTATCTCCTGATGTGATGTCATTGTAGTGAAAATGTAATCTCCAGTTTTACCCTAGGGTGAGACAAGGAAATATCATGGCAGTAACAGTATGGATGTATCTGTCTAGGAAGGATGTAAATATTAAGGTCATTCGAACTTTGAGCTCTAAATTTGGAGTATTTTGAGAAAGTGAGGATCTCTGTATGCAATTTTCAAATAAACTGATTTGAGAGAGTGATAAAATGGTGACCGTTTGATTGATTATAATGCTGTTCTCTGATGACGTCTGTTCAAGTTTAAACAAAATTCAAAAATGTCCTATGTTATGAACTCTGTAAAGCTACTTCACTGTAACTGTGAACGTCCGAGGTGGTGACTGGGTTCCTTTCAAATAAGTAATAATTTTCGGGTACATTTGAAATACATCATTGATTTCCAGGAACCCTCTAGATGTATCGTCAAATTGTGGCACTTTTCAAACATACACACAAACAAAATTGTACTTTACAAGTTCTGTAGCAAGGAATTTCTGTAGAAACTCAGAGTCATTAATGGGAAAAGACAAATTTTCTACTTACTTGAAAACTTCCCAAGATTGTATGACATCCTTGTAAAGGTCGTGTACATGTCCGAAGGGCTCCGAATAATAAGATCCCCAACGCCACTCACAACTGGGGTATGCAAATACTGTGCAAGTCTACCTATAGATACGATAGTTTCCGAACAGGCGGGTCCTATAACTGCCTTGACATTATGTCTGTAGGACAGCTCCGAAAAATGGCCAATGGAAGATTGTTTTGGACAAAATCCGGTATAATTCATTGTTATAGGGTTATACTTTATTCCATAATGACTTTCCGAGAATTCGAATGCAATGTCTAGAGCGGGCTTAATTCGACGTAAATCGAATGGTTCCACTGCCTCCGTCATCAGTAACACACCGACTTTTATCTCTGTTACGGCTGACACCATCAAGTAGAAACATGAATTGAAGACGAAAATATAACCAATAATGTGAATCCCAGCCATTTTATACTTCTTTTGTTCTTTCCCTTTTATATCTTTCCTATTTTTCGAAAATAATAACAAATCGAAGCGGAGTTCGCTGTTGTGGAAATACACTGATTTCGCTGTTTGTAGACTCTGATGTTTCTACATTATCTCGCACCTTGTGATATTTATATGAACAGTGTCAATAGATGATATAAAACGTAATATTCTGATTGGTTATCATAATGATCAACCCGTGTCAATAAAGATCTATGGCTCTATGGTGGCTATGTCTGCACGTGATACATTTTACATAAAGCTATCACTACATACAAATGTTTGTGTGGGGAGTATGACGACATCTATCATATAATTGATCCCTATTAACAAAGAGATTGTTTGTTTTGTTAGAGTCACCTCCCTTTAAAAAGATTTAAAATATGGTTAACTGATATAATTAGTATATGTCTATAGTTTTGTTATAATTGTTTAAATGTTATTAATGTAGAAGATGAACCAGGAACAGGTGGCTTGTACTACAAATGCACCTTGTGGAAATTCTCAATGGTTTCCCCAGACAATTATATTCTAGCAGGTATAACCTTATAGATATAAACAAAATCTTGTTGACTGAGGTGATTGTTTACAGACAATCAGGCATAGTACATATACAATTTATTTGAAATATGGTCAAAATGACGACAAATCTCTCTAAACCTCATATATTGTCTTGATATAAACAGCGGGCACCGCCGTAATGTTTCTCAATTAGCAGCCAAAAAGTTGGTTTTCCTTGTGATATGTCAAACATACTTCCTGCTGTCACACGAAAATCGATCTGATTTAAACCCTTTCTCTGTCGCAGACATAGACTTTAATACAGTGAATGCGAGGCGGTAATTGGTGTTCTGTCTTGGTTTCCGGTTAACACGTCGTAGATCATCCTGAAAAATTAGTCGGATTTAAAATAGCATGGTTATCTTTTATAACGAGAGAACCAATTTAGATATCTTCCTGCTCTCTCTCAGTGTAAACCTATAAAATGTATCATTATTAATACTAAAAACGGGTACAGGAACTGTACGTGGTAAACAGCATAACACAAACGTGTACAGGAACTGTACGTGGTAAACAGCATAACACAAACGTGTACAGGAACTGTACGTGGTAAACAGCATAACACAAACGTGTACAGGAACTGTACGTGGTAAACAGCATAACAAAAACGTGTACAGGAACTGTACGTGGTAAACAGCATAACAAAAATGTGTACAAGAACTGTACGTGGTGAACAGCATAACAAAAACGTATACAGGAACTGTACGTGGTAAACAGCATAACATGAACGTGTACAGGAACTGTACGTGGTAAACAGCATAACATAAACGTGTACGGGAACTGTACGTGGTAAACAGCATAACAAAAACGTGTACGGGAACTGTACGTGGTAAACAGCATAACATAAACGTGTACAGGAACTGTACGTGGTAAACAGCATAACAAAAACGGTTTTGGAAATGACTTTCTTCAATGGGATGATATTAACACTGGACAGGATAACGAGTGGATTGGAAAGCGTGTGTTAAATCAATAAGGTTCCTATTACAGAGATAAAATTAAAAGCAAACAACGCTAGGATTTAGTACAGAAAGACGTCGACAGAACTCCTATATCGTATCAGAAATATTCATTAAAACCAGTTTTTTTCCAGTAGGCTGTTTAAACTGTGATAATGAAATCAATATCTTGGTGCATTGAAATTTCTCTGATCAAACAATCAGCGAACGGTAATGAAACATCCTACCTCTTGTTATATTCATCGTTTATCTTAGTTTTATAAGAACTTGGAACACGGTCATTCTCTAATTGGGTAGTGACACTATAAGTATGTATACAGTAACATATGTTTAAGGACCTAAGCTAATTGCTGTGCTCATTAGTGAAGTGTTTAAAGCTTAATCATGAACCGCTGTGCCCTTGACCCCTCGTGACGTTTGACCCCTCGTGACGTTTGTTCGTTGCATTCGCACCTTACACTCTTATACAGTAGCGTTTACTATTTTCCCGTCACCAAAACATATTACAGTCCGATATTTACACTCTTACACCGTAGCGTTTACTAATTTCCCTGACCAAAACAGATTACAGTCCGATATTTACACTCTTACACAGTAGCGTTTACTAATTTCCCGTCACCAAAACAGATTACAGTCCGATATTTACACTCTTACACAGTAGCGTTTACTAATTTCCCGTCACCAAAACAGATTATAGTCCGATATTTACACTCTTACACCGTAGCGTTTACTAATTTCCCTGACCAAAACAGATTACAGTCCGATATTTACACTCTTACACCGTAGCGTTTACTAATTTCCCTGACCAAAACAGATTATAGTCCGATATTTACACTCTTACACAGTAGCGTTTACTAATTTCCCGTCACCAAAACAGATTATAGTCCGATATTTACACTCTTACACAGTAGCGTTTACTAATTTCCCGTCACCAAAACAGATATAGTCCGATATTTACACTTTTATACAGTAGCGTTTACTAATTTCCCGTCACCAAAACAGATTATAGTCCGATATTTACACTTTTATACAGTAGCGTTTACTAATTTCCCGTCACCAAAACAGATATAGTCCGATATTTACACTTTTATACAGTAGCGTTTACTAATTTCCCTGACCAAAACAGATTATAGTCCGATATTTACACTTTTATACAGTAGCGTTTACTAATTTCCCGTCACCAAAACAGATTATAGTCCTATATGCAGTTGTGGGATCGCACAACGTACCAAAAATAGCGTGCGCACATCGTGCATACACCGTGCGCACATCGTGCGTGTATCGTGCGCACAAATGTGCGATGTGCGATCTTCTGTGCGGTTTAGTTCGATCGGTTGATTGATATTGCGAAATTATCAAAAATTATTTACACTCGTACAGAGAAGTAACACATTTTATGAGAATACTGCTTCCTTTAATATTACCAATGAATTCGATATTGACGTCATGGTGGCAGTATCATAAGATTGAAAAACAACAGTAATGACATTTCTCGTGCCTAGATAGATCTTCGTAAAATCCTCGTAAAATCTTTCGTTGAGTTCTTCAGTTTGCACTAATCTTGTTTTCGTGAAGTAAATCAAGCTTATTTGCAGATTTTTATGAAGTGTTTTAATGAGAACTGACTATTCTTGTTGGTTGAACAGTGTGTAAATCCACTTATGTGTATGTAAAATAACGGTCTTTCACGGTAAACGTATTACTAATGACATAATAATATTTTCATTTACTCGACAACACCACCATAAATTAATACCAGGAAGAAGTGTGAATCAGGGGACTAACAAATACACAACGTCCAATTCAAGGTTGATGTGACGTCATGACTGTTCCCATAGAAACGGTGACGATTCGCTGTCCAAAATTGTTCCATTTGACGGATTCATCGTTGAAAATATTTAAATCAAGTGAAAATCGGTATAAGGAAACAAAATGGAAATTAAATACGGGCATTTATGTTTTCTTTTGGCATTAGATATGCCCGTTTTACAAATAACGTCACAGCTATCGTAATTGTTTTTATAGAGTTCGCAAAGCTCTGTCATTATATCATTGCAAGGCAGTTCAATGCTTAAAATAATGTCATTCTGTGCTGGAATATTGGTTTTCCGGTATCGATTAGTAAGTAATTAGTGAACGTGATGGTACACCAGCACTTCACGTTACAAACATAGTTCATTAGGTATGGTATGACAACGGAAGTTACTACCCTTTATTCACTACAGGCATTTGTTAGACGGAAGCTCCATAACATTTTTTTAAATTCATCTCGAATCCAAATAAATAACTGAACATAATATAACAAGTTAAATGAGCATTGTTAAACCTTATATATTCAGAAAATCACAATGTACCTGTTATCGACAATGTAAATGCCCCGGTACAGATCCCGTGGCTTTGTTCTAAAACATCATATGAGTTTAAATCTGAGAAAAAATCACTGAACATCTTGCCGAAGGTCTTCGATCGATGAGTTCAATATGTTTTGGATAATTTTCGTAGTACATATATATAGGATACAAACATTGAACAGTTCTGTCTTAGTCACCAAACACATTTCAACATTTTCTTGTCATTTCATTTCTGACAAATCAATACACTACCTGGAAGTTATGTCGTTTACCAGTGAAATGTATAGGAATTTCTGCTATAATTAATTAGTGGTTGTCACTTAAATCTTAGTCCTTCTATAAATCACCATAGTCACGTGTGGTAGAAACTCTAAATGGTTTTGATTAAATGACAGGACGAACTATGACCGGGCTTGTTTCATGCGCAGCTTCGTCAACGTGGTTAACAGCCGTTCCAGGTTAAGCTTTGCTGACACGTGAGTATTTTGAAATCATGACAAATCGTTCATTTTCAAACAGGTAATAAGAAGGAAGTTCCTGAATGAAGGAGTAGTTTGGGGTTGTAATTGGCGATATTTTAGCATTCTAAACATTTGTTCAAGTCGTAACCATGCATATCACAAGACAAAGATGCAGTTTTTTCACACAAGTTTGATTTCTCTACTACAACTGCAATTGTTCTATACTTATCGTTTGTATATATATATATTTACATGTTAGGATGTGTATTTTCCATGACTAATTTGCTGTGTCTGTTTTTCTCAAACATGTCCAAACATTTAAGGAAAACAGCGAATTAGTTGTGTCCTGCTGCCAAGGCGAATGCTTACACTGAAAGCGAAACAGGACACAAAATTGAAGTATTATTCCTTTTTGTCTGGAGGACCGATCTATATTGACATATTTAACAGGAAAATAACACTGGCAACACTATCAATTCCGTATCCAAAAAAGTGTCTTTATACTCAAGCGACAGTTACTCGGTAAAACTGACGTGTGGGCAGTAAATAAAGTTTGCTGGAAAGACACTTTTTGCACTCATGGAAATTAAAACGCACAAAAAATAGTTCGCCATTTTGGTATGTTTTTAGATATGGATTTCTACCAATTAACTGCTTTGATGCCTTGAAGATGATAAACCTGTCAATTACTTTTTTGGGTCGGTATGATGATTAGGCCATGTGTTAATACAAAACCGGGTCCTCTTCATTCCAAAAACATGCTGAACGAAATCCCAAGGGCTATACATCTGGAGCGTTTTCGTTTACTTGTTCATTTGCTTCCTTATTTCACGAAACTGTTGGCAAGATAAAGCTACTAAAAAGTTTACGTTAAAGTTTAGTCAGTAGGTGCCGCCATCACACTGGCGTCATTGACAACGTGAACATCAGGAAAAGTGATGTTTTTTATTATTTACATATACACTTTTTTTGTAATCTGATCTACATTTAACACAATAACTTTATGTCTAACATGACTATTGTCATTTAAAACATGTTTACCTAAAATTTGGTGACGTCAGCAAACATCCCGCATTTACAACCGGTGTATGTAATGAGTACTGAGTATGACTTATAAGTAAATGTCGATTGAAACAGACAACATTTGGATCAGTAAGATCATTCTATGTTTCATCTAGAGACAAAGCAAAGGAAAATATTCTACGTTGAATGTGCTACTTGATACAAACAAACGAATAAAGAAATCATTTTCAGTAATGATGGATGCATAATGATGGAACCGAAAATGGTTTTGAAACAATACAAAAATTTTAGTTTGGAATAATTAGTGAAAAATGATCATATGGTTTTCAATATATGTTGTAAATTAAAAAAAAGAGGGGGGAGGGGGGGAGGCAGTATCATGCCGTGGAAAGGCTTCCCAAGAGTGTGTATTAAAGGCGGTCGTCATAGACGCGACAGAGTGTAGCTTTACATTGAAATGAGTGACTATCTGCCATCTTACCACAGCTAGTGTTTTAAACGTTTATATACGTTATTTCTATTTAAGAAGAAATATCAAAACATATTTACAGCAACACATGATAAATAACCCTTACATCGAGATTACAATGCGACAAATCTTGTCTACTTTTGTCCCATTCTACAATCATATTATGACGACACAGGTTTTTGTTTGTTTGGATTGTGTTATTATTATTATTATTGTAACAACTATGGTGGAAATCTTGAGGAAAGATATGGCCAAGAGCAGGTCCAACATTGTTGTCCTCAATGTCGAAATAAAAAGGTCTCTAAGTCATAACAAATGATATTAACAACTTTATCATGAACGACAATACAATTAAAATAGATTCGAAGTAAGAGACTGTACAGCTATCTGTTTAAAATATGCCAGTGTGAGAGGATTGTCGACACGATGAGATAATACTCATTTAAATCATTAAAGGAAGTCGACAAGTTCTACACTCTCTAAAACATTTTAGTTATCGCCATTCCTAGAAGTATCAATCAACATCTTATAAGCTGACTATTGTAAAAATCAAGGAACAGCTACACTAATCATAACTGTTGTTTTAACCAAACTAATACTCAGTGATCAAACGGCAAAGCATTTCCAAACCACGTAACTCCACATAACATAAAGGTATCGCGCTTCCAATTTAAGAATTCTATATCACTTCGAAATGAATTTCAGTGTGACGCCTGTTTAATGAATGCACGTGTAGATAAAATTGATTCTGTTTTTGAATCGATATGTAGATCAGTTGTTGTGTAACTTGTAGAAACAACAGAATTTAAAACAGAGATAAGACAAATTATCATTTATCCCTTAAATCACCTCTTTGACTTGTGTACGTCATTATTTTCCATCCTCGTCTTACAACTAAAATACAACAAGAATTTTGAAGATGATAAATGAAAAAAGTTTGTATTCTTGGAATCAAATGTGACAGACAATATTGTAAACATGACGTTGTCATGCCAACCCGAACTAAGGGGTCTGAATACCCATTACGGTTTCTCCAATTTGATAACTAATAATTGACACGATTTAATTTGTGTGGGAACATCAGCCATTGTTTCCTTCAGCACGCCATGTTATCTAACATTTTAATCATTGTTATACATTTCTTCTTCCGGTATACGGACCCACTTCCGGTAATGGTAACGGAACATGAATACGTGCTATACCTTATACATGTACTACAACAGAGAAAAGTTAATAACCGAAGTATACGAGGACACCATGCTAGACAATAGACCGAAATATGGCGTAGGCAATAAACGGGAGGTCAAAAGAGGAATGAAGATACTTCCACGCAAATAAATCACCTGTCAATTAGTTGTCGATTGTTCGGGACATTATCGACTGGAGGAGATTGTTACCGAATGTCTATTGTATTAATTGAACCAATATCCCATCACTAATTGTTTCCATTCTTTGCTGTTCCATCAGAAAATCGCGCGCTAAATGCATATATACATACACGTGTTCATTTCGATGTTAATATCATGAAATCGATAACCGGCTAATCCGCTGATGGCGATAATCTATAATAGTTGTCTATTTCCTTTATGAAATCAACAGCTTGTGAATGTTTCATTAGATGTAGTTACGTTATCCAGCCTGATACATTGAGCACGAAAGGAAGATAAGTGTGACAATACTGTGATACTGATACGTCATGCAATGATGACCTCTTTGTCATACAAGAAAGTGTTACTTCTGAATCTGTCACATATTGATTACATAATGGTAGATTGTATTGCCGTATTGGAGACAATATCTCATTGTGCTATACTAAACGCTCATTTAATTCATAGAATTACGTTTACCAAATCAAATTTCGGGCTGAACCACCTTCATCATTAAATGTAGACCACGAGGTCCGAATCCGTCAGTATGCTGCATTTGAAAGACATGAAAACTGTTCACACAGACTTCTGATTTGAATTACATTTACAACGATGGGATCGACTTTTTATATTCTACTGAATATATATTTACAAATATCTGTTTCATATTCCTCAGTCACTGAAGTCAAAGTTGGAGTTCTTTTGATGACAAGTGCTCCGGAACCTTTCGATTTGAGACGCATTGGGCCGGCACTTGATATAGCATTTGAGCAATCAGAGGCTCGCTATGGTATAAAGTATAATGTTTTTGTACACAACTACACAGAGGGGACCTGTCCACGCCAGACAACCATCGGACACTACGCAGAACTGGCCTATCAACAAAATATACAGGCGGTCATAGGACCAGCATGTTCCCAGTCCTTGGACGCTGTCGGAAGACTAGCCCAGTACCTAAAGATGCCAATCATAAGCGGAGTTGGAGATCTGATAATCCGCACCGGACCTGAAATGTATACCACGCTGACTAGAACATGCTATAACCTTGGAAAATTTTCAAGTAAGTTTACCAAACATCAATACTAACACTAAAAAGGACCAATTTAAAAATAATAATTTTGTTAAGTGCATCTAACCTTTTTATTTGATACATCTTGCTACATGCACTATCTTAAAAACACATAGTGTATGATATGTTTGAAATGATTTGCATTATGGGTAATCTGTTGGAATTGCCTCGTGAAAAAATACAGAGAATTATCATGCTCTATTTGATAACCTATTATGTAGAAACAATTTTAGTTCATCGTACATTTTTGTAGTGAATTGTGATTATGGTGGCAAAATATCAAATCTGCACGAAATTACTGTTTGACATTACCGGATGGCATTGCCTTAAACAAAACAAAAATACCAGTGTTTTAAACGGTTTTGGCGGCACTGAAATTTGATACATTTTTTAATTTGTTTAACTACCCGGTGGTTCCATTGCTGCTTAAATTGGTTTCACCAAGGTTAACATGACGGATGTATTCGATGAAGCGGAAAACACTTACCCTTCCGAAACACCTGATCTTATTCTCCTTGTACGTTTTCCAGTCTCCGTATAAATGTTAAAATTCTGATGTTATAGCAAAATATATGCACATTAAAAATTCCATGAGTCGTACAATATCGGTGTTAATACCTTTGTTAATACATTACGTTTAAAATAAGATAAAAAATCTAGTTCAGGCAATTTGTGTTGACGTCGGTATACAGAATATGTTTTCAAGGAAGTGTTATCAATGTCATGATTTTCGTGCAAGATGTTGATAACTGACGGACAAACCCACAACACAGGGTTTCGAGAGATGCAGGTTAGTGAAGATGAAAGGCAAATATTTACAGTCGTCGAAACAATCTCACTCTATTTATTGTGTTTCTTGGTGCAATATGATGATGGACATGTTTCATAGTCCTAAGTATGCCTGATGGTTCCGTAATTGTTTTCCTTATTTCCATCTGGTAAAGTGACATAACGTACTTTTACATACCTTACCCCTCCTTCTCCTTATTTCCCTTGCATGTCGTCCTGGGGACTGCGTGCTAACGCGTGTTAACAGTCTTTTGCTCATATTTTGTCCTAGTTGATTGGGTGTGAATTTGAATTGGACTTCTGTTGAGATTTCGATACTGTTTTTTTTTCCAATAATATGTAGTGCAAATAGCGTATTTATCAATACAAATGCGTCAAAAGAACTTTGTCAAAACTCTTTTTTTTTTTTCTTTTTTTTTCTTCTTACCTGTATCCCACGTTTTAGTTCATTAGAATAGTGACAATATTTAGGAAATACAGATATAACCTTGCTGTCTTCATAACCACTCAATAATCAGGTTGAAGACATACTTGATTTATTTGGCTAGTAGAACTCACCATCGTAATTTAAACATATATGTCGACCATTTTCATTTTATATTTCTGTCACCCCAGGGTTTCAAACTTGTAGGATTTACCATGACAGACTAGTCAAAGAAGGATTAAACAGCTGCATGATGCAGTTTAAATCATTCATACCGTATCTAATTTTGAATTTATATTGAAAACTGTTTTGTGAATAATGCCTTTTAATACAGATCTATAGATAGTACATTCGAGGACCCGACTGTGATGCTAGGGGATTAAATGCTTAAACCTATGCAGTGACGGAGGATAATCAAAATTGATCGGAAGAAATGTCAATATCTCTCAATATTTCACATCTAACAATTTCCGAAGAATGTTAAGTACATGTGTATAGGCTGAACTGTTCCACTATTCGAATGAATTTAATCTTGTAATGTAGGTTACTACAATCCATTAGAAGTCCACTAGCGGAGTCTACTACTTGTGATATCAAAGACTGTACAAAAGACCAGCAAGTGAATAACACCTTTCAATACAAATCTCTCGTTAGACAAAGAAGAGCAAAACGATGATATAAAGTGCGGAATATAGTTATTTCGTCCTTCGTAGACTCGGCAGTGATGATAAGGCTTAGATTTTGACACCGTGAAGACAACCGATGAATATAGTTTGTGTCGAAACAGATAGCTCGGGTGATGTACCAGCCGAAATATTCCTTAAATTTGATTGTTTTCGTATATCTGAAGATTAAATACATCACCAACAATTTCGACGATTATACAAAAGGCAAACAAGTAAATAGCACCTTTCACTATAAATATATATATATTGTCTCCATCAAGCAGTTGAACTCTCTGTTCGGTTTTCATTGTTTTTGATCATTTGACACTTTGATACCTGATCTGCCCGTTATCAGCAATTATGATTAATGGAAAATATGTAAAGAAATCTGGGTCTTGGACAGTGCGGTATTTCTATAAATCATGTTTTTTTCTTAAGGATTGTAACACATCACTAATGTATTCTCTGGTACACGTGTCCTCAGATTTAAAGATAGATAATGGTCGTCATTAAATTCCTGTAACAACTGATTTATTGGTCCCGATTAGAGAGGACAGCCATTGATTTCCTTCACGTGGTAATGTAATCATTTCCTCAGGTTATTAGTCTACCGCGGATATGTCCCAGTTCTCACTATAACACAAGGCCTGCAGCAGAAGTACCACCACTGGTGGGACAGTACTTCTATTTGCCCTTATCAATTTTAATCAATTTGAATGCTTTCTGTGATTTTGCTCCAGAATCAAAAATTAAAAATTCAGAGTTCAAAATTAATTTCTGAGATGCAGATTTGTATTTCGTAAGTAAATCTTTCTCGTCTATTATAAAGAAAACAGCGATTTATACCATAATATGGATTGGAAGAGTAATTCGTAACATTCTGTTATGAATTATGATACCAAACATTTCAAAATCTCATATATCAGTCAAACAGTCCTTAAAAAGGACAATTGTTTTCTTTTTGTCTTAATTTAAGGCATATACCTCATCAGCGGAATTATTTGATGGGAATGATCTCTTAAATGACGTACCACTATATGACAATTTTTAACATGTTCTTTCAGTACGAGAGAGTAAAACAGTACTAATCAAAGATTCTGATGAGCATGTGTCAGTACAAATGTCAGTAAAAATGTTGAAAGGGGGCTGAAATATCTTACATAATACATCCAATTGTAACCGGACCTGGATTGGGCTGTATGTTTAATCACCCGGTTATAATTTTCAGAGCAACAAACATTCCGAGTGATCAGGCTTGTGTTCCCTCTCTCCTTGATATTTGTCAGGGTAAGGCTGCATACGGCTCGTGCATGTCACTGCTGTCTGCTATCAACCTCTATTAATAAGAAAAGATATACTGAAATGTTGTATAAATGTATTTATATATTGGACATGTAAGGATATACGATTGTAGATGTATGAGATGTATTCTCTGAGCGTCGGAAACCATGTAAATCTAGGAAGAACACTGATAGTTATATTATAACTGTTATACCCAGTCGAACTTTAATACCAGTTAGACCAACTGTTATCACAGGACATACTTGTAACTGGAAAAGGATATGTTGGATTGAATGCAGAACAACAATACTGATTTTATCACTCACAGTTCAGGTTAGGGAATGCGTTGGTGCTCTTGTACTTTACCATAATAGCATCACTTGTTATGATATTTCATTCTGTAGAAAACAATTAACTCTATATTATTACAGATGTCCAAGCTCTTACAACAGACCTTACTTATACATACTTTAATGGGCACAATTAATGATGGAGCTGATCTGTAATCAGAAAGTTCGTACATAACTTTGTGATATTTATCTTTGATTTCGTCTCCAGAATAGAGTATTAAATGGATTTCATTTGCACGTGTGGAAATATTGCGACAAATCAAATGTGCGAAATGTGTCATCAAATTAACTGTGGGCTTATTGGAAATGAAATCCCAAGACTAATACCGTAAATCTGTGAATGTTGCGTCACATTACGGAAGAAATGGATTAGTTTCACCCAGATTACCCCCTACGGTATAGGGAAACGTACACAAAACAGTTATTATGTTTATACGTGAATTATGAGTCTCTTCACGACTTATCTACGGAATTGATTATTATTTGTAACAGCTCCTGTAGATATTAATTGTGGGGTGTCAATGATCGCTTATTGAGGTATTATTCACTGGTCCCTTTACTAGGAGTTATTTGATACTGTGATTTATTGGAGGAGTTATGACCCGCCACGAAATGTCAACAGATCATCACCTGTAAATAACGAATTTTCGCATGACAATCGTTAATATAGCGGTTAGATTGTACATAATTATACGGTGTACAATACGCACAATTTATACACGATGTACGTACATTAGAAATCCAGGAGAAATTGCCATCGCACATCTGTGCACACGACGTGATGTTCTATTGAACAGCAGTGCGATTCTATAATTCACTTTTCTAAATATACTAAAAGGATAAAGAAACGCTGGGTGAACTTTAAACCAGAAATTAAGTATGATATCGGGCTTCATTTAAAACGAAATTTTGTATACTTACAGATAAATTAAAGCTTAAAAATTTCCGAAGTCTGTATTTTGCATCTGACAATTGGTTTAGAGGTACTAACGATTAAGTTGAATGGACCCATAGGATTTTGAAATTGAAATCGAACTGAGTCATCAGTATCTTGTGTGTCCGCCGTTTGCTGTGGTCACGGCCCTTATTCTTCTGGTCATAGAGTTCATGAGAGCGTTAATCCGTCTTATGGGGATGTTGTCCCACTCTTCATTCAGAACTCTGGTCAACTGCTCTCGAGTAGCAGGGGGTGGCTGGCGCTTTCGCACCTGTCTATCCAACTGGTCCCAAAGATGCTCGATCGGGGACAAATCAGGGCTATATGGCGGCCAATCTAGTGGTTGAATGTTGTTATTGGCCAGAAAGACTTGGCAAATCCTTGCTACGTGGGGCCTAGCATTATCCTGTTGGAGGGTTAGATTATGCTGCTGTAAGAAAGGGATAACATGGGGTCGGATGATCTCATCTCTATACTTAGCTGCTGTTAAATTGCCATCAATAACAACCAATTGTGATTTTAACCCGTGTGAGATTCCTCCCCACACCATTACTGAACCGCCCCAATCCTATCCCTCTCTACAACGCAAGCGTCCATAAAACGTTCGCCACGACGTCGGCAGACACGTTGACGGCCGTCAGATCGATAAAGACAGAATCGAGATTCGTCCGTGAAGAAAACTTGTCTCCACTGCCTCAGTGGAAACCGTCGTGGAGCATGTGCAGCGACCAGGCCATACGACGCTGACGTCGAGCAGGGGTAAGGTGTGGACCTGCGTAGGGGCGACGTGCTCTTACACCAACTTCTCGTAACTTATAGGACGCCCATGATTTCCACGAACATTAAGTGCACTCTCAACGGCAGTAAGGCGCCGATTACGCACATGAGAGACAACGATATAGCGATCCTGACATCGTGACATTACGCGCGGACGTCCTGACCTAGGTCGATCGGCCAATCGCCCAGTTTCCCGAAGACGACTTACAAGATGTTCTATGGTGGAAACCAAAGTGCCTAGCAACCTGATTTTGCAGCTGTCCTTGCATCAGCATCTGAATGGCCTGACCCCTCTGAACTTCTGTGAGTCGTGCCATTCTTAAAACGAATCAAATTCTCAATTAATTTTAGGGAAGCAGTTGGTCTGTTTAAAGACTAACGAAGAGTGACTTGACCAACGCTGCATGAGACCAGAACAACACGGTGCACGAGATTCTTGTTTTTTCCTTCCTCCATTTACCAGAGCTGCGCACTGTACCGTGACTAAATTTTCGATACATGACAAGGTGTAATATGACCTAATTACTCAATCCACAAAGTTTCACTTTATTTGGAGAAATATCGGAATAAATATTACCCTGCGTTTCTTTATCCTTTCAGTATGTATATAAGCACAGCTAAATAAATGTCCTAATTAAGCCAGATATGTATAGTTGAGACACATCCATCAGGTACAGACTAATTATATATAATTACATTGTTCTAACCGTACCGTGAAGACAGGGTTATACAATTGCCATTGAATAACGTCCGGGTTTTTTCTTCGTTTGTGTCATAAGATTGTACAAAAGACACGTAAGTTAATAGCAACTTTTAATACAAATTTAGAGTGAGATAAAATAGAGTCAAACAATAAGTTAAACTGCACCCTATAGCTCTTTCGTCCTACTAGGACTCGTCAGGGATGCTATATCATACAGCTGTTTCGTCCTTCTAGGACTCGTCAGTGATGCTATATCATACAGCTGTTTCGTCCTTCTAGGACTCGTCAGTGATGCTACATTGTACAACTATTTCGTCCTACTAGGACTCGTCAGTGATGCTAAGGGCCTAAGAGTTGAAACCTAAGAGTTGACTGAGGAAAATCCAAAGTCAAAATCTGGACGAAGTGGTGTAGTACTTTAAGATCACTTGAGTTTATCAAAAGACACTAACTACAATTTGTGATGTATATCAGAGTTAAGCCTCTGATCTCTCTATTGATCTCTCTAATGACCGTTTTATTCACTGTTGTCTGACGACAGAAAATTCATTTTCACGCACACATGAAATCACACATCATCATTACTGTCGACTATCAAACGGGAAACTTAATATTTGATAAATTCTTAATGATGTCTGGTTCTTCTGACTTTGAAAAGTCACAAATCAGCGAAGAGAAATTATCATAATTTATGCAGGTAAAGGATAATATCGATCTACAGAAACCCGACTCTGTCCTACATCTCCTTCACCACACCCACACTCTCGAAATCCGACTCTGTCCTACATCTCCTTCACCACACCCACACTCTCGAAATCCGACTCTGTCCTACAGCTCCTTCACCACACCCACACTCTCGAAATCCGACTCTGTCCTACATCTCCTTCACCACACCCACACTCTCGAAATCCGACTCTGTCCTACATCTCCTTCACCACACCCACACTCTCGAAATCCGACTCTGTCCTACATCTACTTCACCACACCCACACTCTCGAAATCCGACTCTGTCCTACATCTCCTTTACCACACCCACACTCTCGAAATCCGACTCTGTCCTACATCTCCTTCACCACACCCACACTCTCGAAATCCGACTCTGTCCTACATCTCCTTCACCACACCCACACTCTCGAAATCCGACTCTGTCCTACATCTCCTTCACCACACCCACACTCTTGAAATCCGACTCTGTCCTACATCTCCTTCACCACACCCACACTCTCGAAATCTGACTCTGTCCTACATCTACTTCACCACACCCACACTCTCGAAATCCGACTCTGTCCTACATCTACTTCACCACACCCACACTCTCGAAATCCGACTCTGTCCTACAGCTCCTTCACCACCCCACACTCTCGAAATCCGACTCTGTCCTACATCTCCTTCACCACACCCACACTCTCACACTCCTACATACTCCAGGCATCACTACGGCACATACACACACAAGCTCACATTCATTATCACATACCGTCCAAAAACACAAACAGTCTTATCTAATCTAATATATTTTGTCTAGATAGTGATCTTAGCGCCCTGAAATCCTTTTTAAATACATACATCACGGCAAGTGCTCTTATTCAATGAATATCCAGATAATTAGTAAAAAAATCAGACTGTCCGTTTCTGTTTTTCAGCTTCCATTATGGGTTTGATGCGGGAGTACAGTTGGCAACACATTGCCGTCATATACGACGTCGATTACATCTTCTTCGAGCTTGCAGGCGGCAACCTGGTTCGAGATTTCCATAATGATGCTTCCTTCCCACGTCCACTTGACCTTCAGTTTCAGGCCTCAAAGCTTGCTGACCCAGGTTCACTTTTGATCGAAGCCAGCAAGGAAGCAAGGTGTAAGTTCAATTTTGTAATAAATCTGTACTTTGGAATTATCCAATAAAATATAAAGGTTTGAATAGACATGCCCTGTATAGTAAATAGTTTGTATTGATGTTTATGAAAAACTGACACTGTCACGTATTTAAGTACATAGCGAGGTTTGCATATTGCTGCATCTGTTGTAAAATCATTATTTCTCTTGGAGTATGTAATTCCATTGCTTCCGTGGGAAATTGTAAGCACCGATTATATATCCATAAACTGCTGAAATAAATATAAGTAGATTGAATCAAGGACATGACAGCCTCTTCTACATCAACCACTTATCTCGGTGTTTTCGTAAACTAACATCTACAGCTTTCCATCAAGTTTTATGATGAATGCAATAATTTCTATTTCCCTATTGTGAAATTTACATTTCTGGATATCGACATCCCTGCATCCCCAATCTATAATATGAAATGCTTGCTTGATTCGATAATCAGGATATGTTCCCATTATCACCATTTTCGTGCAAGAAGTCGTTAGCTGACATACAAATTCGTAATACAGGGTTTCAAACGATGCCGGTTGATGAAAATTATGGGGAAGTACCTTCGCCATAGATATCATTGAGAAATATTCTGCTTCTTTGTGCGACATGAAGTTGGACGTGTTTGATGCTCGTTAGTTTGCCTGTTAATTTCGTTGTTATAGATCTTATTTGAGAAGATGACATTACATACTAGGATTGACCAAGATTTACATGACGGGCGCCGTCGAAGAATTTGAGTTTGAATTTGAAAAATCGTTAATTTCTTAATTTAATGAGCCAATCTATCCACGAAGTAATGTGTCCACAAAACCGTAAGGTAACTTGAACTTGAACAAAACCGTAAGGTAAATGAAAACAAATCATGAGAATCGAGTCCCAGGGAAATATTTGGGTTTAGAGTATATAATCAAGAATCGAAAGAATACACCAACCTTTCGCTGAAAATCTTCAAAACACATATATATCAGAAAAAATGAGTTTGATAAGGACCGCGAGTCTCCCCACTTTTCATAATTCACAAATGCAATACAATTTAAGAAACGCACGATACATGCTTTTGCAGTCTTGGTGATTTTCTGTGACGCAGAACTTCTGAGAACATTCATGTACCGTGCCTTCCAGTTAGGGATGGCCAGTGGAGGATACGTGTTTCTTACCATGGAACTATTTCCTAGCGACTGGCTTGGGTACTACACTGAATTCATACGCGGTAAGTCTTGGATTTTATTTTTGTTAATTTAAAAGCTTCCTGATAATATACTTACTTATTGTCATGCTCTATGACTATATTAAAAACCTGCTTTAATCACATAATTTTAATAGGTTTTCAATTATGGAATGAAAAGCAGAATAGATTATTCGGGTAATCCCAAATGGTGATAGACTGAGAAATGAAATATTGGTTCAAGTTACATTGTATAATATTAGTTGTCGATTTAACTTTGTGTATCGCTATGATAAGGACTTATATATATATCATAATTTAAATGTATTTTCATTTCATATGAGATTAAAAAGTATTGAGATTACTATAAGATAAAAACTCATTTAAATACATATATATACGTATGTTATATAGGAATTTAAATGAGGTTTTTATCTTATATGAAATGAAAATACATTTAAATTATAAGTCGTTTTTATTGATATTTTCAACTCCTGATAGTACTAAAATTTCCATAATATGACACCAAAATTGACTGGCTAATGAGCAATGTTTCAAAACATATTATACTATTGACATATGTAATAATATCACATAGGCGACCTCACGAGATAAATAGTGGACTATCTGACATATATCGTTATAACAGTTATGATAAATGTCATAGAATTCTGAATTACATGTATATACTATTTACTGTTAAGTAAACCGTACATTACCAGTCACGAGAAAATTGCCTGATTATGTAGAGTTGTCGCATAATTAGATAATTATGTTTCTTCTCAATCATAATCACGTTTACAAGCTTCTTTTAAAAGTTTAAATATAAACGTTTCCTTCTTCAAATAAAATTCAATCTCCTATAACTTCTGATGGTCAATACCCATTGCTCGGATGGACAATTACATTCATCACATAGTGTTTTCCTCATCAACCCTATGCTACAATATCCAGGTGACTACATGGACGAAGGAGTGACCAAGGCTTACGAATCTGTTCTGATATTGACACTTAGTCAGCCTAACACTACTGAATACAACGCCTTTGCGGACGAAGTCAAAATGAGGGCACTGCGCGATTATAACTATGATTTCGGAGAACAAACAGTAAGAAATTAACTTTAATTAATAGTTTTAGCATTTCATAATAAAACATCTTGTTTGATATCAGGCTTTTACAAAATAACGTCACTACAATTTGTTCATTATTACCAATAAACATCATGTACAAAGTTTTAGTAGTTAAAAATTCGAAATATCCAAACATAACGATTAAGTTTACTATAAATATATATGTAACATGATAGATATATATTCGATTTTATAGCACCAGGAACATAATTCGCTGTCCTTAGATATCCTCTTCAAAACAAAATTGTGCGTTGATTTTTGAGTATTGCTTGAATCAAAATACAATTGAAAAATTTGATTTTCTCTTCTTAAAAGTATTACACGTCGTTGCATCTTCTATAAACAGCAGGGAATTCTAATGTAAAATAAGCCACTACATTATTGTATATGGATAACCCATATAGAGTACAAATTATCTTAGTGTACCAAATGTTATATATCTGAAAATATGTATTGTTATGCTGCATCCAGAAATACCTGTACCTTACACATTGCCTCTCTTTAAACAGGTGAATTATTTTGTAACAGCCTTCTATGAAGGTGTGCTGTATTTATCCGAAGCCTTTAACAGGACCTTGGCTGATGGACAGAATATAACTGACGGTTTAGCAGTTGCTCAAAAACTCTGGAATAACACGTATCCAGGTAAGTGTAAAAATATACTAAACTAATTATATCTCAAATTCAAAGTCGATTGATAAAGCATACTCTTCCGGAGCACCTGGTCTTATTGTCCTGGTGCTTTTTCAGGAGTCTCCATGTAGACCTTTCTTTTGTACATATTTCCCCCTAGATTTATTGAATTTGAGCTTGGATTATGATTATGTTGACAGGTTGTTGTATACCAAGGCAAAATATGTACTTAGATTTACACGGACTCTTTCCAAAATACAAGATATCAATAATACGTGTCCCTGAAGCTATCGGTCAGTGTAATCTTGACGACTATTCAGTAGTATACTTCTAATAGTATATATGTATGTACTACGAGACCGTCAAATTATGAAACGTTTCAAGACATTTCCATTTATCCATCTTATAGTTTTCCATGTGTTAAAAAGTGTCGCATGATTCATATAACAGGTATATCCGGTACGGTGGCTATTGATGAGGTCGGTGATAGAAGAGCGGACTTTGATTTTCTCGATATGACAAATCCAAGCACAAGGACATTTCGGGTACGTTGAGCTTGTTATGCTGGTAGGCTACGGACCGGCAGAGTTCCACCTGAACACAGTAATGCCTGCTATTCCCGGATACATTTCTCTACATTTATTGAGTTTGACATTTCTTTCGATCATTTTTTTTTTTATTTCTTCCTTTGTCTCCATTATCAGAACTTAGGCTCTTAGCATTCTTGAGGAGTCCCAGAAGTACAAACATCTGTGTGATGCAGTTTCATTCATTATTTAGCTCAGCCGTATTTAAATTTTAAAATTCAATGTTTACTGATGTGTCTTTTGTACATATTTTAACATCAAGAAAAATGCACAATGCGAAATTGGTTCTTCGAACAGCCAAATAATTTCTATTTGAAATGAAAATATTGAACATCATGTTCATACAAGAAGTTGGTTATGATTTTTTTATCTTGTACTACAATAACATGTCGCGGAAGTATATATGATATTTATTACACAATATATATATTACCCGATACCATTCGCAGTAATACCCTAGCGCGATAGGTTGATTACAACGTTTATGTTGTAGTCTGTGGGAACTTTCATAGGATCGAGTCTGCTGTATGTCCCAGTACCTGGGGTGAATATCCACTGGCCTAATGGACTGCCTCTTGATGAACCTGCCTGTGGCTATGTAGGGGAGAAGTGTATTCCTAAAGGTATGGCGACACAATCTGTAAATGGTACAAGACAAATGTGCATCTATCATATGTTTGAATTTACACGTTTAAAGCATCTCTGTTTCTTATATGAAAAAAATGTTTCTTTGTCTTGAAATATTCTGAGAAGGGAAAGGAATGACTTAAAATGTTGTCACCTTCTTATGAAGAACATTGTATGTGAGGTATTTTGATAAGTTTATTGGTATTATTTTTTTAGACAACAACTCAACGCTTATCCTCGCTGTCTCTTTTATATGCATCATCCTCGTTGCGGCGGTCATTACTTTTTTCGTCTACAGGTAACTGAGACTAATGAAAAAAATGCATTTATTCTCAATCAAATGTTAACTGTACCATACAAATATCTTGTTTGTCGTCTCCTATTTGCTAGGTTTGATTCCTTTTCAACTTTGAAAAAAATGACACTATGTAACAAAGTCAACATTCACGATGAGTTTTACTGTTTGAGATATTTATACTTGATTAAACTGGTTTTATTAATTTTTCGTTTGAATATCTGTGTTACAGAAAACTAAAGTTTGACTCTGAGATAGGTAAAAAGACGTGGCTCATACCATGGGATGATGTAAAGATATCGAAAAATGACCAAGGGGGTTCAGTCCTGTCAAAGTCTAGGATATCCATGTTGGCAGCCGATGGAAAAGTAAGAATTGAACCAAGAACCGGCTTGTCTTTCACGCACTTTATACAGTAATACAGAGAAAAAATACAAGAAAGTGCAAAGGTTTTGTTATTTTTTATGATAAACAATCTCGTTTACAAATATTCATGACATCATACCAGGATACAAGAGAATATCTATTTATTTAAATTGGAATTAACAAGTCATCGTTTAATTTCGGGGTATAAACATGTTAACATAGAATTTTTGGATATGATTCTCATAGCCCAATACCTCTCGAATTAAAAAACATTATTTAAACAAAAGCATTTCGAAAAAAAAAATAATTTTTAAATGAAAGTTTGTAAAATATCGCTATTGATTTCGGAAGTTGTTTTATTAATCAATTGTGTTTGTTTTATTGAAATCCGTTATGTATTGATAAATATGTAACAGATTATATAACTGATGTTGTGAGTAGCTGGAAAGGAGGTTTAGGACTATAGTATCAAGTTTCATTATTTTTCCGGTTTTTTCGATACAGAACAATATCAAATGTTTAGACGATGATATTGTTTTAGAGTTGAAGATTCAACATGTTATCCCAACTAATATATGTACATACGAAGTAATTGTGGAATTATATAATGTGTGTAGGTCTACTTACAGCCATTCTAATCGGCTTTTTAATAAGCAATTAAATGACGTTTTGATATCTGTTCTGCATCGTTGCTCTTTAATAAATTCAACATGACAAAGTTTAAATGTATCATTACATCATTAATTGACAGAAATGTTTTCAAACAGATCGACGATATTGCCCAACAACAACTCTTTACTGCAGTGGGGCACTGTAAGGGAAATATCGTGGCCATTAGAAACCTTAAATGTTACAGCATTGACCTTACTCGTAGCGTTCTAATGGAGTTTCATCAGGTAAGTGGTCCTTATTGTTAAATACATGTCATTGTGTTATTGTATTTAATAATGTAAATGTATGATAAATGTAAAATAACACCAATAAAGCAAAACCAATTTCATTAATAGGAAAACCTCATTTACAGGTGAAGTAATTGTATCCCTACTGTACAAAACTACTAGGGATAATTTATATGTTGTGGTGAACATCCTAGGTTTCAATAGAGGTAATTGTTATATGACGTATCGTTAGAACTATGATTGCAATTGTAAATGTATGTAGAGATATATGCTGAAATTCGAACTCATAATGCCATGATCTGTACTTCAGCTTCAAAGTCTGCATCATCAGAACTTAGCTAGATTCACCGGAGCGTGTATAGAGCCAAGAAAGTGTGCAATTTTAATGGAGTACTGTCCACGAGGTAGTCTACAGGTATAAAAATATCACGTTTACAATAAACATTAGATTGTTGTTAATACGCTTTGCTAATTCTGCATATAACATTTTTTATTAATAAAAATCCTTGTGCAATCATGTTATTAATCTTTTCATAAAACAAGAATGTATCAAAATTTTTGTTTTCAGGACATTATTGAGAACGATGACATCAACCTTGACTGGACGTTCCGATATTCCCTGATATGGGACATCATTAGGGTAAGTTCATTATCGATACACCAAGGGTTAAGATCACTTTCGCTATTTGCAACGCTGGAAAATGTCATGGAAAAAATGAAAGGCACAAGCGAAGTAATTTGATTGGTTCCAAGAGAAAAACTGACCAATCACAGGAGCGACACCCAACTTCAAACCATTACAATATGCAATAACGCGACATCGAGATTTGATGTACATCAGAGGACCAAACTTATCTTTTCTTCTTGTCCACAATTGGTTGCACATGGAACCTTCAATTTTATCATGACATGTTCCAGTGGTGCAGAAAGCGAAAAACTTGAATCGGTGCATGATTCTTAAAAGGCGAGTAAAAGTGAAACATTAGATACCTGAATAAAGTATGAAGTTTCATCTCGAGGGTAATGTTGACCTTATTATATCTGATGATGTTTTCCGTGTCCGGTATCACGTACAGGTACAGCTTTGAAAAGTTTAAACACATCTGCTGCGGGGTAAGACAATGCATTTTCTACACAATCTGCTTCAATCATATGACCATTCCTTAATCAATTATTTAACACATTTCAGGGTATGCAGTATATTCAGAACAGCGCTCTGAAGTACCACGGACGATTAAGCAGTACAAACTGTGTGATAGATAGTCGATTCATGCTAAAACTGACTGACTTCGGTATACCGACAGTTTTCCACATAGAACGATTGGCAGCTATTAAAGCAAATGAGACGAATCAAAATAGTAAGTAGAGAATTTCTACATTATTCATATTTAATCAGCTATAATGGCACAGATAGAAAAGTACGTCCATTGTGGAGAGGGATACGGATTAACTGGATACTGTTAAACTGTTTAGATATATTCTATTTGTTTATGATAACAATAACAAATTAGGCAGACATTATAACAAATTAGGCAGACATAGGCAGACATTATAACAAATTAGGCAGACATTATAACAAATTAGGCAGACATAGGCAGACATTATAACAAATTAGAAATGCATTATCTCATTTATTGGAAATCAAAAGAGATTGGTTTTCGTATAGAAAAAAATCTGTCTCCTACACTTAATCCTCGGTACGATCATGCAAGATATTTGTATGAAATTTTCACTTGCAGAGTTGCTATGGACAGCCCCCGAGATACTCCGATCACACGATCGGATTCTACAGAGTCCATTAATCTATCAGAAAGGTGACACCTACAGTTTCGGAATCATTCTACAGGAAATAGTAATACGGGGCTGCCCATTTGATGAGATGGACTATTCAACAGATGGTACATTTTTATCTTTTATTATATTTTTTTTATCTGATGTTTACACAATATCAGTCGACACTAACTATGAAGACAGTTTATATAACAAACAAGCCTGAATGTGGCGAATTTTCCTGAAGAAAGTACCATTCTTTAAATATTGCTTTTGAGATTTTTTTTTTGTATTATATGTACGTTTCATCAATATAGGTGTGATATAGAAACCGGTAATTGAAAATATACAAAAATAAGCATTCATATTGTACGTAACATCAGTATGCGTGCAAAGTGGAGACTGACACTTACATATATCATAGAACATAACTTTCATACGTACGTAACATCAATATACGTGCGAAGTGGGGACTGATACTAACTACACCTATAGAAATAAGCATTCATTGGTACGTGCAATCAATAAATCAAAAGACTTGTGATGATATAGATACATAGATCTCCGAGCTATTTTGTGTTATTTATGTATCGTCAGTATTGTGGAATCATAGCTACTGGGGTTTGTGTTCACTGTTACCTTTCATAAATCACAACATCATTGAACGATATTTGTTTGGAATAATCATTTCCATCAATTGATCAGAATCTACCATCAAAACGTTAAATATTTTCCTTTGTTAGGTAATACGTCTCTTTAATAGTTATTGACATTTATTCTGCAGAAATAATTAAAAAGGTGCAATCACATCCTGACAAAAACGTTCCTTTCCGTCCGATCGTCCCTGTGACGTCATGCAGCAAAGAGCTCCATTTCCTCATGCAGACATGTTGGTCGGAGGAATCGGAAGACAGACCTAACTTTGATACTGTTGCATCCTCCTTCAAGAAAATTAATTCGTACGTACAACAAACAGAAATGATTACCCTAAAATGTGTGTTAGATTGTTTAAACGGATCTTATTGATTGACTTCCGTATATTAACTTATAACATATGTACATGATACTTATTTCATATTTACCTATCGAACGCATTTAAAGTTAAGTTTTATCGTGGACGAATAAAGCAAACGCTATTCAAATCTTTTTTTTAAATCTTCAAAACTATTTCAGGGGAACAAAAGGCAACATTATGGATAATTTGATGAAGAGAATGGAACAGTACGCCAATAACCTGGAGAGTCTGGTACAGGAACGGACCAATGCCTACCTAGAGGAGAAGAAAAAGGCAGTGGAACTTCTTCATAGGCTATTACCACCGTACGTTGTATGATAAAGTGACATTGTACCGATGTGACGTGACGTTGTATGATAAAGTGACATTGTACCGATGTGACGTGACGTTGTATGATAAAGTCACATTGTACCGATGTGACGTGACGTTGTATGACATAGTGACATTGCACCGATGTGACGTGACGTTGTATGATAAAGTGACATTGTACCGATGTGACGTGACGTTGTGTGACATAGTGACGTTGTACCGATGTGACGTGACGATGTATGATAAAGTGACATTGTACCGATGTGACGTGACGTTGTGTGACATAGTGACGTTGTACCGATGTGACGTGACGTTGTATGACATAGTGACATTGTACCGATGTGACGTGACGTTGTATGACATAGTGACGTTGTACCGATGTGACGTGACGTTGTATGATAAAGTGACATTGTACCGATGTGACGTGACGTTGTATGACATAGTGACATTGTACCGATGTGACGTGACGTTGTATGACACAGTGACGTTGTATGACATAGTGACGTTGTACCGATGTGACGTGACGTTGTATGACATAGTGACGTTGTACCGATGTGACGTGACGTTGTATGACATAGTGACGTTGTACCGATGTGACGTGACGTTGTATGACATAGTGACATTGTACCGATGTGACGTGACGTTGTATGACATAGTGACGTTGTACCGATGTGACGTGACGTTGTATGATAAAGTGACGTTGTACCGATGTGACGTGACGTTGTATGATAAAGTGACGTTGTACCGATGTGACGTGACGTTGTATGACATAGTGACGTTGTACCGATGTGACGTGACGTTGTATGATAAAGTGACATTGTACCGATGTGACGTGACGTTGTATGATGAATTGACATTGTACCGATGTGATGTGACGTTGTATGACATAGTGACATTGTACCGATGTGACGTGACGTTGTATGACATAGTGACGTTGTATGATAAAGAGACGTTGTATGGCATATTGACGTTGTATGACATAGTGACGTTGTACCGATGTGACGTACATGTTGGTATAAGTATATTTGATGTCACAAGAGGGTGGGCTTATAAAACTATGACACATTACGTATATCAATATTTGGTTATACACCTTTGTGATACCAGTAGCACTCGTGATATTATTATTTTCAAACTTAATAGTCTGTTTCAGATGATTTGTTGGTACTCACAACTATAAAGCTGAAAGAAATCGTGGAGCTATCCGTGTTTCAAACGGCCTCCCATTTCTGTTGTACAACGAATTCCCAGATCTAAAGACACGAAGGAAGAACTTTTGTGCTATTTGTCCTTTTTGTATTGACAGATCGGTGGCTGACCAATTGGAAGCTGGCAATCAAGTACTACCAGAGACCTACAAGTGTGTGACGATATACTTCAGCGATATTGTAGGGTTTACAACCATCTCTGCCATGAGCACTCCACTGGAGGTAAGACAAACAGGTGATCTTTCTGACGTGGGTGTCGATGTGATATGGAATGAAATATATCACGATCCTTTTCGCGAGATATGTACCAAAGTTGATAAATTCCATGGTCTGTATTTCTGGCAAAGATTAACAAAATGTAAGTATTGATATTAAATTATTCACCGATTCTAGATGTTAAAAAATCACTTTGATGTTGACGAGTAACTACTTATCAATTTGCAGATTTTTCAGAATTTGTCTGTATTCATCGGAAAATTACATCACATTACGTTACTGTAAAATATTTACAAAGTTCATCTTCTATCAAATGATGGCAAAAATATCAGATATAGTCATTAAAAAGCCCCGGAAAAAAGCCTACGTCAGCCATATAAGGGAGAAAACTATCCTTGATGTTTTGTGAGATCTGACAGGTTACGTGTTCAGTGTATAACTAAGAGTAATGATTTTCATTGTTGTAGGTTATAGCGTTACTTAATGAGCTGTACACAGCATTCGATACCATAATCGACAAGTTCGACGTCTACAAGGTAAGACTATGTTAATAGCCGAACATTCACAGTATGTTTACTGGGGTGAGCTAACCCTGTCGGAATGAAATCGGTGTTCTGATTTGTCGGTTTTCAACTACCAAAATTTTCAAGAATATTTACTTTAAAAATTCGTACAAAAGCATTTTATAAGAAGCCACGTAAAGCATCAATAAATACCCTATATATCTAAATCAACATTGAATGAATTAAATGAAATAATTATCATGACTTTCAGGTAGAGACGATTGGAGATGCATACATGGTAGTTTCAGGTCTGCCTAGAAGAAACGGAGACAAGCACGCGGAACAGATCGCCAGTATGGCGTGCGAGATCCGCCAAGCTGTTCTTGGGTTCAAAATTAGACATCTCCCTGAAGAAACCTTAAAAATTCGGATTGGATTACATTCAGGTATGAAGATGATTAGAGGTTTAAAAGAAATGAAGTAATGCGCTTTCGACATACTCTTTCGTTAGGAAAATTTGATTCAAACATATTGAATGGATTTGGGTATCAAGTTGTACATTAAATTTCAAAATATACTCATTGCAGAGCTGAAATGTAACTCTTTAAAAAATTATGAAATAACATAAAACTATCAATTGAGAAATGATCTAGGACAATGATAATGATTTGTGTTATGTATTGGGCACTCCAGGTACAGTGGTGGCCGGAGTAGTTGGCCTGACCATGCCTCGATACTGCTTATTTGGAGATACGGTGAACACAGCGTCACGGATGGAATCCACGTCAGAAGGTAGGCGAGGAGTCGTCCAACACCTCAATGTTCAACCTCTATCTCGCTCAGATTCAGACAAAACATATATGTAATGTACGAACAAACTGTTACAGATACAGCTAAATATAAATGTTTTCTGAGATCTTACGGTCCTCCTCCATTAATTATCGTATTTTTTCCTTTTTTCTAATATTCTGATATTTTTCTAGCATTGCGGATCCATATCTCTAATCCCACCAAGGTGATCCTCGATAAATTCAACAAGTTCTGGATCGAAGACCGGGGAGAAATCAACGTCAAGGTAATGTATTTTATGTATCTGTACACTACGACAAGAAACGACACAACAATGAATATGAATGAAAAAGGCCACCCTTACAGACAGGGTGACTTTGTATTTATTTATGAAATTAAAAACATATCTTACAGTTACATAATCCATAAAATGAACAGATTATTTTTGCAGTAGTTATGATAAAAAGCCAATGTGGGGTTAACAAAAAACCGCCACAAAGAAATGACAAAATGTCTTCCCCACAAAGGCTGCCTTATATCACAGTTGTTTAGAAGATTGGAGTAATAATTATATCGGATATTCAGTCAATAAAGTGCTAAAGAGCTTGTTTAATTCTGAGACGTATTACTAGATAACCAGTCGGATTTCTTTTTCGTGTTTTATGAACGTTGATTGCGTGGTTATCCTTTGCAGACAGAGAGATGTCAGGTACTAATTTTTTTTATCATTTGTAATAAAGAACAAAAACACTTATCAAAACAGAACAAAACATATGTAATATCTTACTTATCGGTTATATAGTCTACACAGTAAATAATCAGAAAAAAGACTAGACGCGGGAAAGAAATTGCTACACATGTATGAATCTATATAAGTATATAAACTATTATGTATATGTCATAGTTCACACTCCATTGATGATAAACAGCAAATCAACATTACCAAAATGAAGACATGGACTAGTATTCTGCACCCCTCAGGATAAAATGTACATTGACATCGACAAAAAGATAGGAATAGTGTAAAGTTGTTTCTGCATTTTAAAAAACACATGGCATTATTGCGTTTTTTTCTGACGTACAATAATGACTTGACGTTTGGTCGCTTTGTGCCATCGAGAATCCCACCTGTTCTACAGTATATTGTAGGGTTTTCTGTAACGTCTTATCATAATGACGTTGTGTCGTCTATATCATAGTTGGGGAGGCAAGTTACAGGTAGGAAGTGATACCAATACGGCATGGAATTAAAGATAATATAGGCTAAAAAATAATTCTAAAACTCAAAATCGAGGTTGAAGAGTGAATCGTTATATCCTCAATAGAAAGGTATAGAGCTATACACGTTTAGTGGTGATTGTAGATATATGACTTAAGTTTTTGTACAGTGTATACCTTTATAAACTACAATGTACTTGCCTGAAAACTGATTCAATTTGTGTAGTGTATAACTATCCGTAAAGAGCACAAACAGTGAAATATCATCACTATGCTATCAATTGCTGTTTTATACTTATAGGGAAAGGGGATGATGAACACTTATTGGCTGAACGAACCGCTGGAAACTTTACTGGATTAGAGAGGAAGAAATCCAGTTATTTTCTTAATACTTTTTCCTCTCACAATAATTGGTCCTGCCGAAAACATAGCTTATTCTTATGGTGATAAAGAAAACATATTGTTATGTAATTGCTTTGCAGTCTCCTTCATTCACACGGAAGGGTGTTTTCAGATTAGTTACGCCTTCAATTAGTGATCAAGTTATTTATATGTACAATAGTACATTGTCATTATACATAACGTAATGATAAGATATGGGGGATCTTTATCTCACTTCTATATGTCTCATACATTTCCTGCTATAATACTACCAAAACAAAGCTTAGAGCTCCACAATCTGATGTCTTAATCCAAGAATGTCAGAAACAAGTCTCGTAGTGTCATTTATAACAAGTCAAAAGCTGATGATGACACAGGGACATTTGGTATAGAAGACAATCGTATATATAACCAAAGGAAAGGTTAGATGTACCTGTATCATTGAGAATTCAAGCCCCGGACATTACCTAACAGTAACGATCCCAGTAAGCATTTCCGTAGAGTGTACCAAATATATAGCCTTTCAACAAGTTTTCCATTGATTAATTGACAAAACATACTCGTTTAAAGGATTCATTATTTCAATATAGATTTAAAACTTAAAGTGATTTCTCAAAAGGTCTAAAATAATGTATTATTGTACAAAGATTTCCTATACTGTATTTCTGAACTCCAAATTATCGTAACATTAGTAAAACCTTATAAGGAAACATATTTTAGAAAAAGTGTAATTTCATTATATACAACTGTGCCTTAAATATTAACAGTGATTGATTTTTTAATTTTGTTATAGAAAATCCTCATATCTAATGGTTCATAGCTTTGTACCTGTTAATTGTTCACACCCAATGATAAAAACAGTTGACAAAACATTGTTCCATGAAATTGCTTCTTTTATTTAAAAACTCATTTAAAGCATATGAATCCCATTCTCGATACATGTGCTATAGATGTGATATATTCTTTCACTCATGGAATTGTTATTCTATTGTTGTGTTTGATATTATATCGAACTAAATATTGGTGAATTTCTTTTTTCATGAGATACACATAATGAGTTGTAATTAAGTATGTTGTATTTTATACTGTACAGATGTATGTAATTATATTTCCTGGAAAATTTATTATAGAATGAAAAGGATGAAATGTATTTTTTATATATACACGGCATAGCAATATTTTCGTCCTCTCCTTTAAAGTTACACCTCTGTAATCAGATAAATAATAATAAAGACCAACATGACAAGTATTTAGGTATCTAGACGTGTCCCCTGCTTCCATCAAATGTAAGTCTTTATTTTCTGATAAACATATATTCCTTCCATCAGACACAAAATTTCTTTATTTACTCTCGTGTTAAAATGTGTAACACATAGTCATTAGATTGAAAATCAATCTGTATGATTTTGACGATTATTGACCGAAGAGTGTTTTGATTAAAATGCTTACTAGTCTTACGCTGAACCGATCGAGGGACTGAGATGTCTACAGCCGATCGGTGTATTGTGGACAAGAATTCACCACAGTTACGGTGTCTTCTCGCTTAGCCAACATTTTGATTTTTGGGGTATACAGGTAAGGTATTTTTTTGGCCAAGTGAGACTAGGTGTGAAAGGTAGAACAATAGGAGATCATTACAGGTAAGGCTCTAGACTGCTTCATAAAACTTCCTACTTTCAAAAGAAAATAACTCTGGATATTTAAGAATTACGTGTATTTTTATTTCACATTGAATGCGTTTAAATTACTTATATACCCTATATATAAGAAACATAGCTACCATTTTTGAATTATAGAAAAACATCGGAATATAAAAAAAGTACACACATAGCTACTATTACATACTCCCGCCTCCAGGAAAGATCTCGTTCTCGAGTTTCCATGGTTACAGCTCTGCTTATGGGACATGTCATATTATCATGTCCGCACATGGGCGATATTGTAGTAGAGTTGATTATACATATTAATGTCTTCGCTAGTATTCGAACCCGAGACATTTTGGATTACTAATATTACGTCCAACCCGTTAAAGAGAATCTCTATTGACAATTAGTATATTCTGGAAAGTATTCACCAGGGTCACGAGCGAGTCATACGATAGCAATCATAATCTCACTGGAAACATTCCTTGTTCAACTTGAAGATAAGAAGTTTTTGATGCACTTTAGTATGACTGGTGATTCCGTTGACTTTTATTTTGGGAACAAGACAGACCTTGGATTAAAGTTCAGTTACAAGGCGAAGAACGGAACAATAAGTGCTGCTCTCCGGAAACATCTAATAATTTCTTCTGTGACGTTTTGCCGAAAGCCTTCTTTTCCACTTATCTTACCTGTCTTTATCAATTTAAATTCTGATTTTGTCGATACGTTCGTTTATTCGTGTTCTTCTTTGCTACTAATATGAAACATAATAATCGCATACAAAAGATACAAACCAGCAATAGCTGTGTTTGACCGCCAACAATCAAACAAACTACTGTGTGATTTTTATAATATTATAATGGATTAGAATTAGATTACCAGTCACAGGAAGAGTTACACAGATAGTGTAAATAATGCCGCGATCTTTCAAATCGCTATTTTAAAAGCATCCAAAATTAGTTTACTTTTTTTAATAACAATACGATTACTATATATTTGAAAAAAGAAGCACAGTGTGGTTGAACTATTGATAAATTTTGAACAATATATGGAATTCAGAACACTGTACGTGCAAGCTATTATGTGTTTTACAATTATAAATAAACAAAACTTACAAACAGAACATCAGTTTTGTTTTAATCCTTTGTGTGTTAATATGTAACATCACTTTACCTCATTAGACGTCACCGAATTAGACGCGCACATGACACTTTTTTGCCGCCATGACACTTTTTAGTTTTTGATAATAAAAATTCAAGGTACATTAGGCGCTCATGTTTTATGAATAATATATTTTTAATCTTATGATCATGATGCTACTGTTATAACTTATATTTTTTGTCTTTTAGTTTTATTTGATGAAGGTTGATACAAGGTTTGTTAATCAGTTCCTTGAATTGAAATATTTCTTCAAACAAAGCGCGTATAAAAAAACCCCAAAATATTCATGTTTATAATTATCAATTAACTTTAGCGTGTCATGGTGACATTATCTAATGCATTGGAGAAGAGAGTGAAAATATTGTAAATTTTGTATATATATTCAAATCCTATGTCTTTATAGACTATTGCAATATATTTGAAATAATTCAATCATATTGATAGGATAGTAATTGCAACATCTTGGGGATTTCAAAGGTTTTATTTAGTCAACTTCATCATAGAGCTATTGATCATTTGGCTTGTTGGCGATGAATATATGGTTGTGTGTATTTTGTTATTTTTTTACCTATTTTATATGTTCACATTATTGTCGTCAAATTTGAAATTAGAATTAAAGAAGATATAAAATCGCTAAAAAATTAAGAAAAATAGCCTCTGGTTCTCTTATTTTAGTAATTTTTGCATTCCAAAGTGTAGGTAAGATATAGCTTTGCGGTTATTTGTGAACATTTTTCAATATTTGGCCTTTCAGTACTTTCAGTACTTTGATTATAATATTATAATGGATTAGAATTAGATTACCAGTCACAGGAAGAGTTACACAGATAGTGTTGGTACTGTCGGAATCTGTTCCTACACCTGACGACAATCGTGCTTAAATACTATATGGAATTCAGAAAGCAATATTATGTGTTTTACAATTACTACTATGTATTTGTGTGTTTTTCAATCTATCATTGACGTTATGATAGAAGCCACAAGATTTTTGCCTTTATAAATAAAATTCAAAGTCCTCCTTTAAGTGGTCATTCTTATTCACTACTTTTCTATGTTATACTGTTAATCACTTATATTTCGCGATGGATTTATTTTCGTGCTAATACGCGAAGAGAGTTAATTGTGAATTCAAATCCCTTGCTATTATTTTGTAATTCAATATCTATGGATGGCATCCATGTTGATTGGGTAGTCGATATAGGTGACCTGAAGAGTCCGTGTCTTAATAACACATTATTGGTGAATTTAAAGTAATTTCTAGATCAGCGTTCGCGACATCAGGTAAGACTGCTGAATCTAAATGATTTCCACTAATGTTATGCGTGAAGAGACATAACATTCTTTAATGTCCCCTTTCTTCTACAAGGGTCTGCACAAGCCATACAGTCATGGCGTTTTGTTTACCAACACATGTGATTGCCGTAAATAGCAACAAAACCCTTGAAAATCTCTAAGAATCTCTAAAATCTTCTTTACAAAGAAAATTCTCAGAGCATCCATCTGTTTAAATCTCGGTAGAAAGAAATTCTCAGAGCATCCATCTGTTTAAATCTCGGTAGAAAGAAATTCTCAGAGCATCCATCTGTTTAAATCTCGGTAGAAAGAAATTCTCAGAGCATCCATCTGTTTAAATCTCGGTAGAAAGAAATTCTCAGAGCATCCATCTGTTTAAATCTCGGTAGAAAGAAATTCTCAGAGCATCCATCTGTTTAAATCTTCTTTACAAAGAAAATTCTCAGAGCATCCATCTGTTTAAATCTCGGTAGAAAGAAATTCTCAGAGCATCCATCTGTTTAAATCTCGGTAGAAAGAAATTCTCAGAGCATCCATCTGTTTAAATCTCGGTAGAAAGAAATTCTCAGAGCATCCATCTGTTTAAATCTCGGTAGAAAGAAATTCTCAGAGCATCCATCTGTTTAAATCTCGGTAGAAAGAAATTCTCAGAGCATCCATCTGTTTAAATCTTCTTTACAAAGAAAATTCTCAGAGCATCCATCTGTTTAAATCTCGGTAGAAAGAAATTCTCAGAGCATCCATCTGTTTAAATCTCGGTAGAAAGAAATTCTTAGAGTTTTCAACTGTTTGTTATTTCTTAGTATTTGTTTTACAAAACGACAAGCGCCTGTGGTTGTTAGTTCCTTGTGTGTAATTAAAAATTAACGTCGTATGTGTTTAAAGGGGTGCCGAATGAACAAATATGTTTACAACATTTCATCTGTACTGTGTTTCCCGTTTGGCCGTGCCACTCTGTTTAGGTGTCTGGTATACACATCAATCATGCTTTAAAAATAAAGGTATTCCTGCAGATCAGGGACGTCCAGTTGAAAACTTTACCCTTTGTTTAATACATTCTTTACATTTCATTACTTCACAAAAGGATCCTTTATTATTTAAAACTTTACAATTTGATACTATACACTGCTCACAGTTATTTAAGGCCTTGGAATAATAACTGCTGTCCTAAACTTACGTCACAGTTCAGTTTTGACGTTAACATAAAACGGTAAAAGCTTCATTCTCGTTCTAATTGATAAGAACAGCGTAGCCATCAACACAACAGAGCATGATTAACCTGCTTCATACCAGCTTTAATTTCACGAAGCATTATACGTATAACAGGATATTGCACTACACAAGTCTAATGGATTCTGCTGTGTTACAAGGTATGTACGGGTATTTTATCTCTTACCTGCAAACTTTATCGCTATAAATAACCCTTGCCAGCCACAGAAGTCATTTAAACTTCCGGTCAAACGTTTGTTCTATCTGGTATTACTGTCGGATATATCTTAATACCGGATCCCCTCAGAGGGTTTTCAGTCGTACAAAGTACAACAATGCTGATGGTATTGTTTATTAACCTAGTTCCCTGTACAATGTTGATTTCCAATGCAACACCTTCAGTTGTTTGTAATATAATCCCTACTCCATTACCACCGTAGCTTTGTAAACAAGTTACTACAAAGTCAATGATTTTATGTACGCTCAGGCATGTTATGTAAAGTGTAACTAGTTTTAAGCATACGTGAAAAATTAAGATTAGTGGTCGACAGTGTGAACTGGTGAATTTCAGAATTTTAACCTCTTAGAGTTATCAAGCCTTACAATGGAAAAGATCTCCCAATATAAACAATTCCCGAGCAATCTTCCTTACTACAGTACATTTTGGAATTCTTCGTAAACGTTTCAATTCAGTACCAAAGCATTTGATCCGTGGCAGTCGAAATGTTTGAAATTCATTTTTTCTTCAAAATAGTCATTTCAAATGTACATACATATAATTGATAGAAGTGAGTCATGAGATATAGACAAGAGAAATTATAAAAAAAAAATCTTTATGTACAATCTCATTGTGCTCCATTTAGTTTTGAACAAAAGTGGCATGGACCGAGGCTTTGAAAAGATAAATAAAATGTGTGCACATATATGATAATGTAAATAGTAATACAGCTTTACCTTTGTCCCATTTACGGGATAAGGAGGGGGAGACGACATAATATCATACATATCTATGTGAATCTGCATAACTACACATTTGTCTATCAGAGTTAGTTCCCTTCGTTGCACTCAATCAGATGCATACTATAGCTTAATAGCCGGAATGATGGAAGAGGGTGTGTTGCTACACGACCCAATCTTATAGATATAAATATTGATTATGTATAGATTTTGACGCGATCATGGTTTAGAACAACATATATTTTATATCACATGTAGGTGTATTCATGTACACTAAGATCAATGCCTATTTCTGAGACTTTGCAGTACAGTTACAGTTAATGTAAAACAAGAAAGACAATCACATCATCACACTGACGAGACAGTTTTTCAACCACTTAGCTCCTCCGCAGAGAAAATCATTTTGTGACGTCTGCTTTGTTTACTTTTCCGGAAGTGTTTGTCCGTTCCATGAAACCAGTCTAGGATTCCAAGGACTCCGTAATTACCCGTAAACCTAGACAATAAAATTGTTATTACAATCCACATACTGCTGAAAATTTATCATCAATATTGGTAAAAAAAAAAGAGTGTTGTCTGAGCCGTGAATCTAGACAGATATGATTTTACACGCAATTTTTTTTTATTACTTTGGTTGTTATTTTGTTATCTGTTAGCTCGTCTATTGACACAAAACTATTTAGAATATATAGATAAATATTAGAATATCTTTTTTAATTGTTTAACTCAAAAATTCCAAAATGTCGATAGCTAACAAAATCATTATCATTTGTCTTTGGTCCTGGAAACTACGTGTTGTATGTTTTTTTTTATTCATTTCGGGTATTTTAAGATAAATTCTGTAGGAATTCTGTAGAAATTTTCTGTAGGATATTTCAGTATAAAACAAATCAATAAAAAATAACTTCATTATGAAAGTTCTGTTTGTGTTTTGTGTAATTTTAAACACCGTTCAATAGATAAACAAAAAAAAACCGTGCGTTTACATATCAACTTTTTTCAATCAAGTTAAAGAAAAATAATAATCAAAACAGAAAACGAAAAATACAAAGGAACTCACTTCAAATGATGGTAGTCGTGAAATTCAGGTGAGGGTAATAAAGGCAGGTGGTAGCCACTGTGATGTATAACTGTTACAACGACGGACAGGAAGAACCACACACCGGAAGTTACTACATCACATCCGACCACCAGGGGACCCGTCATTATTGTGCCGAGGTTGGAGAAGATGAACTCAACCGGATGCGAGTATGCGGAAACGAGGCCAAATGGGGCCGTAAAATCATGGTGTAACTTGTGATATCTTTTGTACATGAATGGGGTGTGGAGAATTCTAGAATCATAAAAACGGGTGTAGCTCTAAAATACACGCACATTTGTATATTGAATGTGGAGTAGAAACACTGATATCAATCGTCAAGAATAAAAATTGCATGAAATGACAATGAAACATCCCCAGCCCATTCTCTTCTTGCCACTTATACCCGTTCGACTGTCCAGAGTACCTTGCATTTCATCATCACTCCACCCTACTAACTAAAACATAGCTCACAATGAACTCCTCCATTAATCTTTGGTTTTCCTGAACTCCATATGTTAGCCCCATATACCGCCCTTAACATTTCGACTTACCGATGAGCGTAGTAGAACGTCACTTCCTCTAGAAGCACACATAAGGTTAGGTCTCTAATGAAGGGTATGACCGAAGGAATTTTGAGAGTCTGGTCGCAGCCTCTCCACACTTGGAGGTGATAGTACAAGAACATAAACGGCAGGTGGATCAATAGAGAATTAATCGTCAACTGCCGAAGTACTTTGATGACGTCATCACGAGTTACCTGTAGATGTAAGAAAACATGATGACATTCATGACTTAAGTTTCACCGTCAAGTAAACCGACCTGCTGAGACTGTTTATTATATCATTATAAAACTGTATATGGTGATATGTATGATATCCAGTTTTAATTAATTCCAAATCTAGAGTACCTTGAAGTTCTGTGGTGGCTGAGTCTTAAACTTGAGCATCCATTTTGGTTTTCCAGTCAGATCCGGAATCAAGAATAGAAACCCGGCGCCAAAGTAAGCAACCGCTAATACTGTGCTGAGGACTAAATATAAAACTTTTTAGTGGAACAGCACTTATAAAATACTTAACACAACTTCTTACAATTCGCAAGAGACAGATACGTCTATAGATAAAGTGTTACAAGTACTAATACTTAATACAGCCACTTACACAATGATAAATACAGCCACTTACACAATGATAAATACAGCCACTTACACAATGATAAATACAGCCACTTACACAATGATAAATACAGCCACTTACACAATGATAAATACAGCCACTCACACAATGATAACTACAGCCACTCACACAGTGATAACTACAGCCACTTACACAATGATAAATACAGCCACTTACACAGTGATGACAACAGCCACTTACACAATGATAAATACAGTTACTTACACAATGATAAATACAGCCACTCACACAATGATAAATACAGCCACTTACAAATGATAAATACAGTCACTTACACAATGATAACTACAGCCACTTACACAGCCACTTGCACAATGATAAATACAGCCACTTACACAATGATAAATACAGCCACTTACAAATGATAAATACAGCCACTTACACAATGATAAATACAGCCACTTACGCAATGATAAATTCAGCCACTTACACAATGATTAATACAGCCACTTACACAATGATAACTCTAGCCACTTACACAATGATAAATACAGCCACTCACACAATGATAAATACAGTCACTTACACATTGACAAATACAGCCACTTACTCAATGATAAATACAGCCACTTACACAATGATAAATACAGCCACTTACACAGTGATAACTACAGCCACTTACACAATAAATACAGCCACTTACACAATGATAAATACAGCCACTTACACAATGATAAATACAGCCACTTACACAACAACTTCCGTACAGTAATGGAGGATTTTATATAGTAGTTGCCTCCCTTAGATCAGTAAATACAACACGACTAGGGTAAGTGGACGGGGTAGTAGGTATTTACACGTCACTCATAATACTAGACTAATTGGGTCAATGGTCAGCAATCAAGATATTATTAATTGTCGCTTGATTGTAACGAAGGTTTAATTGCGTATATCATGACCTATTTTGGCTTTCTAAACCTGTAAACAATCAACTCAACATCCGGGTGAGTTACCCTCACAAATAAAGTAGAGAACAATTCCTGTTTTACCTGCCGTATTCCGAAACCATTCCGACTGAAAGAAATCGCCCATTGTCACAGCGGCCGCCATATTATCACTGGTATCGTCATACGGCTATCTATCTGGTCCGCTGAACGGCCGTAATAATGGACGTAAACCCCGTTAGATAAATAACATAAATACACACGGATATCTTATCCTGTTATCGGTCTGTTCTCGGTCGTTAAACTAACCATTGTCAGCTTAACAAATGTTTAAACTATCGTTAATTTTCTGTATTCTCTTTAATATATCCTAAAATATGCAATTTCTGGGTAAGCATCCAAGTGTAATTAAGTAAAAAATATCATAAGGTTGGTAACAGTTGAAACATGTCGAACAACCAGTTAGAATACCATCATCATCAGCCAAGTGACCAACGTGAAATTCGCAATGACCTACATAGTATACAGGTGGTAATAGAATCTATACGTTGAAAGTCAATTCGGCTTCGCTATCAGCTGACGTAAACTCAGGTGGGAAGAAGTATGACAAGATGGCAATAAGATCATGATGATCTTCCTGAATATCTACATTGAAAGACAATTCAGCATGGCTTTGATATCTCCTTTGAGTCTCAGACCCCGCTATAAGGGAAAGGTATGGTGTCAGGCAGAGCAAATAAAAACACAACCAAAAACAGTCATTCATATTTCTCTGAACATTTTGTTGTTCATATTTAAACATGGAATGGATTTAATAGAAATATATCTGGATCAAGTGGTGATCTGGGGCATATAACTCCCGTAGTGAGATAAGGATTTCGGGTTAGCCATTAATGAACACAGAAAAAGCCATCATGTTAATTAAAAGGTATGTCATCGTCATCCTCCTCCTTCTTATCATCATCATCATCATCGTCGTCGTCGTCGTCATCATCATCATCATCATCATCATCATCATCATCCCATGGAGAAGAGATACATGTATAGGTTGATGATAGATAATGGAACTCTCGCTGGATTTACATTGTTTAAAGTGTTGTTATTATCAATATTTCACGTGATATGTACAGTGTAATTGTCTTAGTAAAACTGAATCGGTAACCCTGCATGGTTTTTGCCATTACTAACGGGCAAACAAATGCAGGACTTTTATTTTACAAGAAATATCTTTGTACCTGACTGATATAAGCCTGTCTCTTTTCATGTTATCAAATTAAAGCTCTAATATGCTGAATCTCATTATTATACTTAAGCAGATAATGTGAAGGAGTTTAGCAGCTTTGAACTCTGTGACTTTAAATATTGGGAAAAATAATTTCTCCTTTCAATTCGCAACATGTGTTAAGATTTGTCCACGAGGCATGCTTGCCGAATATCATGATCCTTAGTTCTTCAGAAGAAGTCGTGTCAGCGTTTTAACATATTTTGGCCTCTTTATCCTTTCATATTGTCACGGATATTTGTTGTTGAATTTGTTGGGCCTGAACCAAAAATCTTACCACCCAAATATCATGATTCTATGCCCTTTACTCAACCACAAGGCGTTGTGTTAGAGTTTTGACCTCTGTTACGTTGGGTATAGATCTAGAACACTTTGGCAGGCTTTGTTTTATTCCAAAACATTTTAACCAAATATCATGACTCTAAGTAATTGGTTAACCACATAAAGTTTTATGAATGTTTTATCATATTTGGCCTCATGATATGTAATATGGGTCATTACCTGTAGCATGCTCGTCTAACCTTCACCTACGAAGGCTAATAACTATATATATCATGATTCCATGCATTTCGGTTTATCACAAAATGTCGCTGAGTTTTGCTGCAAAGTTGACCGCTGAACGTGAGTATATATCAAGGTAGTTTCCTTTCGGAAATTTTGATGGATGCTGTCTTTGAAACCAAATGTATCGATTTTCAGTCTCCATTTCTTTGGAAGCGATCGTTTGAGTATTTAAATAAGGCTGGCCTGCTGGCCTTGGGTATACGTCTAAGCTATTTCTCTTATGTTTGGTTTGTTTGAATCTTTTTACAAAATTTGTACCTGATGATGTTAAATGGTAATTTCTTTTCGTTATTCGTTTTAGGCTTCATCCCAGGAATTTGCCAACCAAATACAATGCCCCTACACCAGAATGGACTAACGATGACAGAATTCCATTGTCCTTGGTTGTCCTTCGATGAAGCCTTGGACCTGGCTCCGACCATCTTTCAGTAAAGAATCTTAACTTTTCTTTATATTCAACCTGTATTTTGAACAAAAACAACAATACAAGGAATTGATGAAATATATTTATTCCAGTTTAACAAAGCATCACAATAGCAAACAAAACAAAATCTTCACACTTGTAAAACCGAGTATGTTTAAGATAGTTAGCTTTTACATCTTTATAACGGTAACACTTCATTGAATTACACTAGTAAAACTATGCACACGTTTGAGACTCGAAATAAGACGCGTTTTTTTATTTTATTTTTTTTTCTCTCTCTCTTTTTTTTCTAGTAAGCAAACTTGGGTTTATTTTTTATTCAAGATATTTTTTTCATTGAGTAAATGGTAAACGATCCTCTGTGGCTTAGTGTTGAAGTATCATGGAAGATTGGAAGATGTCACGTTTTAGGCATGTACGGTCTTTGTCGATAGGCCGTCAAAAATATATAGGGCGATATCGTGTTGTCGTAATGTTTTCAAGTTCATAACACTACAAACCAAACAAAATTTTTGTTACTTTAAAAAATTTTAATTTTTAAGAAATCGTATTTACGAGACCTGATTTTCAGAATAAGCTGATTTTTGAAGTCGTATTTTTTCGAGTTTTTAGGGTATATATGTTTTCATAAATTTAACTTTAAAAAAAGATATGTTAACACTGGTAAGACATACTTACCGTCTTTAATATGTTATAGATTCTCAATAAATCTATAAATCTACGTTTACACTAGTAAACTAATGAATTTTTGACGTTTACTGACTATAGTTTAACTAGTCAAAACTTCTTATATTTACACTATCAATACAACACATAGATCTGAAAATCTACCAAAAATAAGTAAATATGTATCTAACCACGCAAAACTGTATATCATTACAACATACATTTCACGGAATATCTAATCGCCTAAAAGTTAACGAAGTAAATATACATGTTTATATAACAACAAGACCAACTAACGACAACAACTACTATACACTGTGTTTCTAAACATTAACTTTCTACACACAAATCTGAAGTGAAAGAAATGGTAAAAACTTGATTTGATTTAATGTATTTAATTTGAATGTATATTCCAATATTATCATATAAGGCAATGATTAACCAATCTCAATTTTGACAGATAAGTCATGAGTGATTCAAGCAGGACTTCTATAATCGACGATGGCGTAATTTCGTGACATATCCCTCCTCGACCATAATCGGACTACCCCCAAACCTATCTCAAAAATTCAAACGTTAACGTCGTATCGTCTGTATGGAAAAGATTGGATATATTTATGAAAGAGACCGTCTTAGTAACGTAATAACTGTAATGCTTACATGGGCGGCACAAATAGCCCTGACATTGTGTGGCCCCGTTAATTTCGGACGACCCTATTGGGGTCAGTAAGCAGCTTTTCCAGTCTCTCCAGACAACGGACAATGCGTTTTATGTGGTGGAAACATTCACACCAAACTGCATAGCACTTCTTGTTGCTTTTAAAGCTGATCAGCATTACAACCAAACAGAGGAAAGCGATGTGTTGTCAAAATTGTTAAATAATTATGTACGTCGCGCGGTAATTTCTAACTGTAGATTGAAGTGTATAAAGACCAAGGTTCTTGTCTGACCGGTTTTACTTCATTTTAGGCCATGCAGTTGAATAATATTACCTTGCGTTTCTTTGTAAATATATCTTTTACATAGTTATACAATATATCGCGATGTCACAATCTACTTCATTAATACATTAAACCAGTAAAGCAACACATAATTAAATCTCATACAACATCAATTTAATAATTAAATAATAAGACAGTTTATACAATAATGGAATTCAACTATTCATTTTGGTAATTTTTTGTTTATCTTAAATGATAATAAAAACTTCTTTATTAAGTATTTATGTCATAACCAATTTAATCAAATAATGAATATAGAACATGTTTCAGAATAAATTTGATGAAAAATAATTCCATCCCTCGAGGCGCCACAATATAATCAAATTGAAACGACGCACGAAGGAAACATGCTTCATGGTTGAACATGTTTTTAATAAACGAAGAGTGAGTGAATGGATAGATTCTCAGTAAAATGGAAATTCTTATTAAAAAAAACACAAAGTGCAGTACATAAAAGCATAACTACAAGATTAGTATGCTTGATGAGTTTTAAAGAGATCAACATGAAAACTTAGGGTTGAGATCTTACATAATACATAAAGGTTTTGTATTATTGGTAATGAAAACTTAGGGTGAAGATCTCACAAATAAAAAAGGTTTGTATTAGTGGTAATGAAAACTTAGGGTTGAGATCTCACATAATACATAAAGGTTCTATATCATTGGTATTGAAAACTTAGGGTGGATCTCACAAAATAAAAAAGGGTTTGTTTTAGTGGTAATGAAAACTTAGGGTTGAGGTCTCACATAATACATAAAGGTTTTATATTATTGGTATTGAAAACTTAGGGTTGAGATCTCACAAAATAAAAAAGGGTTTGTTTTAGTGGTAATGAAAACTTAGGGTTGAGGTCTCACATAATACATAAAGGTTTTATTTTATTGGTATTGAAAACTTAGGGTTGAGATCTCACATAATACATAAAGGTTTTATGTTATTGGTATTGAAAACTTAGGGTTGGGATCTCGCAAAATAAAAAAGGGTTTGTATTAGTGGTAATGAAAACTTAGGGTTGAGATCTCACATAATACAAAAAGGTTTTATATTATTGGTATTGAAAACTTAGGGTTGAGATCTCACAAAATAAAAAAGGGTTTGTATTAGTGGTAATGAAACCTTAGGACTGAGATCTCGCATAATACAAAAAGGTTTTATATTATTGGTATTGAACATACAGTAAGATGGAAAATAAATAACAACATAATATATACATTCAAATCTATATATATACGCAACAGTAATAAAATATAATTTGACAATTTAACCATAGAATTACTTGAGACTTTTTTTCATTCTGAGATACTAAACAAACCAAATTTTGCAAACTATATCACGTAAAATGTTTGTAAATGTAATTGTAACACGTAATATCGGGGCGTTTTCACTAGATAAAACATGAACAGTAACGGGGCGTTTTCACTAGATAAAACATGAACAGGAACGAGGCGTTTTCACTAGATAAAACATGGAAAGGAACGAGGCGTTTTCACTAGATATAACATGGAAAGGAACGAGGCGTTTTCACTAGATATAACATGGACAAGAACGAGGCGTTTTCACTAGATAAAACAGGGACAGGAACGAGGCGTTTTCACTAGATAAAACAGGGACAGAAACGAGACGTTTTCACTAGATAAAACATGGACAGGAACAGGGTGTTTTCACTAGATAAAACATGGACAGGAACAGGGCGATTTCACTAGATAAAACATGGACAGGAACGAGGCGTTTTCACTAGATAAAACATGGACAGGAACGAGGCGTTTTCACTAGATAAAACAGGGACAGGAACGAGGCGTTTCCACTAGATAAAACATGGACAGGAACAGGGCGTTTTCACTAGATAAAACATAGACAGGAACGAGGCGTTTCCACTATATAAAACATGGACAGGAACGAGGCGTTTTCACTAGATAAAACATGGACAGGAACGAGGCGTTTTCACTAGATAAAACATAGACAGGAACGAGGCGTTTCCACTATATAAAACATGGACAGGAACGAGGCGTTTTCACTAGATAAAACATGGACAGGGACGGGGCGTTTTCACTAGATAAAACATGAACAGGAACGAGGCGTTTTAACTAGATAAAACATGGACAGGAACAGGGCGTTTTCACTAGATAAAACATGGACAGGAACGAGGCGTTTTCACTAGATAAAACATGGACAGGAACGGGGCGTTTTCACTAGATATAACATGGACAGGAACGAGATGTTTTCACCAGATAAAACATGGACAGGAACGAGGCGTTTTCACTAGATATAACATGGACAGGAACTAGATCTTTTCACTGGATAAAACATGGACAGGAACGAGGCGTGTTCACTAGATAAAACGGGAACAGGAACGGGGATAAATTTACATTTAAGTCATGATATACACAATGTGCCTTTTAAACAGGATTAGTATTTTCTCTACCTAAATGATGAAGTGTATGAGGATTTAATAGATATGAGTATACCTTGAAATACTGACCAAATGAGTCCTTGTCGTTGAAAGGTATTTTTGAACAATCTGTACTTTGGCAGATTGTAGCTGCCTATATGTATGTAGACGGTTGTTTTTTAAGAGATGGAATGTTGTTTGTAGTATAAGTTGTCCTAATTAGGTCGCAAACTGTTTTCCAGAATTATCTAGGGTTAATGTCTGTAACATCATCTAGTAGATTAATGTTCACGTAGAATAACTCCTTGTTTCTTTTCTTTAAATCATTATCATGGTTTCGTTGTCGTCTAAATTTATTTTTGTCCGTACTGCTATTTTTAAATGTTTTTAATGAAACCAAGTTTGTCTGTCAGTCGAACAGTGATTTTTTTGTCCGATACATAGTTAAGCTGATTTTAGAAACTGGGTAGTAAATAGGAGGCAGATTTCGTCGGGAGAGGAAGCCGTCCACACGGTAGAGTCTACTAAATTGTTTAAAAGGTCGTAGTTAGCTTCGCCAGAACAAGTTATTTTTCTTTAAAATTTCTTGAGAATTTCAGTCTCAATGACCAAATTCACTCGTGATCCCAATGTCACGGTCTAAATCGATGACGTCAGCGAAAGAGCACAAGCACGTATCTGACAGTAAAATGGTGAGGAGTGTGTCGTCCAGTCCTTCACGGTATCTCTGTAGGTAAGGTGAAAGGAGTTTATTATGTCATGGAGTCAGTGGTTATTGTCTACTATAGGGAGATCAACATTTATTTTAATTATGACTATTACAAGATGAGTTTCATTAATACTTTAGGACCAGGATTAGGATAAATACACCATTCTCATAATACACGATTCTCGTGGTCTTTGGGAACAGGATTAGGATAAATACACAATTCTCATGGTCTTTGGGACCAGGATTAGGATAGATACACCATTCGCATGGTCTTTGGGACCAGGATTAGGATAGATACACCATTCGCATGGTCTTTGGGAACAGGATTAGGATAAATACACCATTCTCGTGGTCTTTGGGACCAGGATTAGGATAAATACACCATTCTCGTGGTCTTTGGGACCAGGATTAGGATAAATACACCATTCTCATGGTCTTTGGGACCGGGATTAGGATAAATACACGATTCTCATGGTCTTTGAGACCGGGATTAGGATAGATACACCATTCGCATGGTCTTTGGGACCAGGATTAGGATAGATACACCATTCGCATGGTCTTTGGGAACAGGATTAGGATAAATACACCATTCTCATGGTCTTTGGGACTGAGATTAGGATAAATACACGATTCTCATGGTCTTTGGGACCGGGATTAGGATAAATACACCATTCTCATGGTCTTTGGGACTGGGATTAGGATAAATACACGATTCTCATGGTCTTTGGGACCGGGATTAGGATAAATACACCATTCTCATGGTCTTTGGGACCAGGATTAGGATAGATACACCATTCTCATGGTCTTTGGGACTGGGATTAGGATAGATACACCATTCTCATGGTCTTTGGGAACAGGATTAGGATGGTCATCATAACAAGATAGAAGCAAGTTATTGATAATATCAGACAGTGTTAACCTTAACACATAAATATATTTCGATAGCGCGTATATAATACCCACACTACATTTACTCAGATATGACAGAAATCTCATGTAGAAGATTTTTCTACCGATATGCCGTAGATATCAATCATTTACTCAGTCCTGATATGTCATATGGATATGGTGTCGTTCTCATCCTTTACTGACTGAAGTTTTGGTATTGTCAGTGTTCATTTCCGAGTCTTCATCTTTAATTTGTTGACTTTCAGTTCTGAGCCTGTGCTTTAATCTCTAAAAACACGGCGCATGTTCAATGTTTCAATAAACTTCTTTCGGAAACGCTGTCCCGATAGACCATACAGTATGAAGTTCAAACAATGGTTCAAGAAGGAGCACAGATCTGCTAACGTGCCGGGAATGGAATCCCACCCATAGCCATAAACGACCTCGTGCAGAGACACGCCTACGAACGGGATGAACAGAAGGACGAAGCACGCGGTAACTGAAAACAACATGCTGACCGTTTTCGAGATGGAATCCTTCCTTTCAACTGTAGGGGGCGCGCTGCTCTCGCTGCCGGAAGTTAGAAAACGTCTTCGACCAGCTGCACTGTAAAGGCCCCGTATAATTAGAATATTGAGGATACAGATGATGAGGATTGGAATAATAGCGTAAGAAAGGATGTCTATATAACCTCTGAACTTAAAACAATAGTCATGTGTAAATTCTGGTAGAACACAGGTCAAGGTTTCGTGATCCCATTGTAGACAAATGTTTGGTAAGTTAAGAGCAGCGAGAACCAGGAAGGCCGTCCCGACGTAAATTAGCGTTCTCTTTCGTGTACAGTAGACACTGACAGCGAAGGGGTGGCATACAGCTATATAGCGATCGACAGTTACAGCCACTGTGATCCAAGATGACAACTGCGAGAATAACAGCGTGAAGGCAAACGACACGGAGCACAACATTTCCTCAAAACTTTTAGAAGGCGTATACATTCCTGTCATCTCCAACCAACGAAATACCCCCCCGACAATCAGGAAAGAGAAGTCGGAGATGGCGAGAAAGGCGAGATACAAATAGAATGAAGATGTGGAGGACAGTTGGTACAGGACTATAAATGCCAGGCTATTACCAATCATCCCCAATAACGTTAAGATTGGCCAGGTGATGTCATAAAGATAAAAGTAAAACCCGGTATTTCCCCCGTCTTCATGACTGGTATAATTGTTGACAAAACCACTTCCGTTGAGCATGTCTGACGTCTCATTGATTATACTTATGTTCTGGTCCAACATGATTTTCCTGAAAATGTGAAGAGCTCTTATATCATTCTTTTAACCAGATTTAATCATGCATTTGATATAAGAAAATACACATTAAGAACATGATATATTACATGAATAACAGCTTACTTTATTTCATGTTTAACAGAGCATTGTACAAGTGCACATTTCAGTGTTAATTAAAAAATGGATAGAGTAGAGTAAAATAATTAATTAAACGGCATATGTTGTTTCGTTCTTCTAAGAGTCGTCATTGATGTCACTAAGCCTGAATCTTTAAAAGCTTGTTGGTGGGTGAGGAAAATAAAAATTAGTTGAAATAAATGTCAAAAAACTAGTTGGAAAGGTGTACCCGCCACAAAATTAAAGAAGTTTAAGAAATTACATGTGTACATTCTGAGCCGTAACACTATTTCATTGTAGTGAAATGTGACGTGCAGGTCATTAATGAAGGTTAATTTTTAAATTAGCTTCGTTAGAGTTTTCTTAACAAATATTTAATTTTCTGACGCTGAGGATAGTTTTAGCAATGACAGATTTCAAACTACTGATTATTATGGCTCTATTTTGATTCTACCACAGCGTCAACACCTAAAGATAAGAAGTTTAATTAATTGTATGTACCACATAATACACACCGATGACGGAAACCCCACAGTCTCACATTCGCTCTAGATGTTTTGGTTACTATGACAATTTGAAATAAATCACTTGTAAAGATGATTAGTTTTATTTAAAGGCTCCTGGTGAAAATACAGATTTATATTGAGAAACAAATACCAGCTCCATCAAAATTACCTGTATAACGAATCTTATTACCTGTGACTCATTTTCGCCATTTTCCTTCTATGATTAGGAGATCAGTTTGATTATAACTGGTTTTTTTTCCGGCTTTTTAATGGAACCATTTGTAAGTTTCCTAGAATAAATTTAGAGAAAATTGCTGTTGGTGAAATAAACCCGGTACGGTATGAAACCTTGTCGTCTGTGGAGATCTCTGTATTGGGTGATATTTATTTAATGTGACATATCTGCCGAGGGGCTCTCTATCCATTTAAAATGCTTTCATTTCCTTAAACTCGTTTTCGCGTCAACGTGCATCGTACCTATATTATCGCATATATATGGAAACTATTTTAGTCAGGATGAACGTTGTCAATGGCTTTATTAGTGACCGGTTTGTTGACGGCGGTGTGATAACTTTGATATGGTATTTAAGAGGGAATCTCACCATGTACGTGTCAACTATCGAGCTGATGATGTTGTATTGATCATGCGCCATCGTATCAGTTTCAGTAATTATGTGTTGAAGAAGTCATAAGTTAAAATAAGAAGAAGCAACACATAAGATTACGGTGTTTAGTTCAAGGTTCACTGCGTAGCTGAAACGATTTTTAGTTATAATAATAAAACGTCATTTGTGTTGTTCTAAAGAAGCAACAGTTACCATACAGTTAGCATTACTATCACAGCAATCAACGTCAAGATATATGAACGGTTTTTAAAAACGAAATATTTGAAATTTTCAAATTCGCCAACACCAATACAATAATTACTGCCAATGGTAAGGATTCATGGAAAGAGATTACTTCAAACATCGCTGAAATCTGAGCCACTTTAAAAAAATTCAGATCCAAACAAAGTGGTGGTCACAGTCGGGACAACTTTTATTTGGTAAAGTCAAAAACAAAACGATATTGACTTTTTTTATAAACTAAATAAAAACATGTTTAAATTATTGTACAAAAGACACAAGTGAATAGAACCTTTTGATAATTTAGAGTTAGATACAGTACAGCCAAATAAGAAATTGAAGTGCATAAAGACATTAAAGTCATACATACATAATGATCTCCAATTTAGATGACGTCAAAATAGACAACCAAGCCATTATCAATGACGTCATATGGTTTTATCATGTAGTCAGTTATGTAGGCCTACCAAGGTAACAAAACTAGATGGTCAGCCTCTGTAGACTTAATATAAAAGCGACTATGCTTTACTTATCAGAAGGGTTTCAAGTTTTACTATTTATATACACATTGGAGAATGGTTTTATATATATATACACTGGAGAATGATTATATATATATACATTGGAGAAGGGTTATATATATATACATTGGAGAAGGGTTATATATATGTATACACTTGAGAATGTTTATATATATATATATATATACATTGGAGAAGGGTTATATATATATATATCTAATGACGATACGCAAAGTGATAATATAAAGAAAATTGTTTTAAAAAAACACAAACACACACAAGAAAAAGTTAAGTTAGCATTTTGCATAGCGTTTTCACAGCATAGCTGCTCCTCAGTGCAATGTAACTATGCAAAGAATCTATGACGTCATGTGTATTGTCCACTTACTCGTGACGTCATAGATGATAAAGGGACATAAAATTATCAATTAGGTTGTATACACATATTAAATGCAGTTCAAGTCCGGCTTTAATAGTTTGATAATTTCGTTCTCCTTTGCTTCTCTTTTGACACGATTGGTCTCTCGCAAATGCATATAGCGGGAATATTTTGAAGAATCTGTTATTACATTCTGCAATATGGCGACTTATGGGGAGATGCCGGTACCGTTCATGGGAGATCTGTTCCCTGTGCAATGTTACCCGTTTACGAAGGTTCTCGGTCTGTCCCACATAGAAGCTGTCACATTTTGGACAAATGATTATATAAATAACATTTTTTAGATTTGCAATCCATGCGGGATTTTACCGTCCTTACTTTCCCAGTTTTCAGCGTGATAGATTCTCCTGGTATAATGTGTTTACATGTACCGCATCTTGGTTCCTTAAATGCGCTAACTGCTGGGGTTTCTTCAGTTGATGAGAATGCTGCACGCGTCAGGTACTTTTTCAAATTTTTGGGTTGCCGGTAGCTTGTTATTTTCGCATTTTTGATTATTTTTTTTCATTTTGTCTGAATTGTCCAGGATGTTCATTTTTGTGTTATCTTGCCTTCTACTTGTGGATTGTTTGGGTTGTGCGTCATTTCGAACGGCAATATAGTCTTTTTCTCCTTTTCCTTTGGTTTACGGAGTTCTGATAGCGGGATCTCCATTGCCTTTCTGATACCGTGTGCAATGAGCGCTGTTGGGTAATCCTGGTCAGCTAAAAACCGCTTCAACTCCCCAAGTCTTTTTTTCCTCAAGTCCTCTTCTTCTATTATTGTGCATATCCGGCGTGCCAAACAAAATAGGATGTTCTGTCTAGTGTGCTAGAAGTCACGAGTAAGTGGACAATACACATGACGTCATAGATTCTTTGCATAGTTACATTGCACAAAAGAACAGCTAAGCTGTGAAAACGTTATGCAAAATGCTAACTTAACTTTTTCTTGTATGTTTTTTTTTACAATTTTCTTTATATACATATATATATAGTGAAAATATGGTAAATTCTCCGTGTCCGGAAAACATCTAAAAACTTCAAAAACTTGAAAACACGATGAGCTGTAAAACATAAGCGCTTTCATTTCTTCTTCAGATGTTTTACATTGTGTACATAGACACAATTGTGACGTCATGAACAATGCCGCTCAATAGTGACGTCATATTTATATGGGAGTTAATAAATGTACAATAAGATAAGTCTATGTTAAGCTATTTAGTTTGGGATTAAATGTTTTTATGAAATATTTTTCCTTCTCTTTTCTAACAATATGACTGTCTGACCAAACTTTATAAAATGGAAATATAAGAAAGTTCTTCTTTCCGCATATATCTAAATGTTCGCTTAATTTAATCTGGCGAAACTGGTACATTTATATGTTGTTTATGTACACAGACTCGAGCTTGTAATGTATTACTAGATGTAAAATTCCTTACAGCCTGGGCATGTTATCACATAAATAACATTTTTGTATAACATGTCATATCACAAGTTACGGTGAACTCTTTTGTTCCAAAACTATATGATTTTCCTTCCATCATTTAGTCACATGTACCAGAGCGTGGATTTTTACACTTTGTGACTTTGTATTCCTGTTGTTCTTCATACTTTGATTTGCACAAGGTCCACTTTAAATGTATTGGTTGTCTCTTACTATTCATGAATTTGGCATCGGCTAATATATTTTTGTCTGTTCATCCTGTTTCAGTTTTAAATTGTTTATTGTTCTACTCCAGTTTTTGTTACTTGGAATATTTGTAGATACGAACGGAATAATGAGTGAATTATCATTTTCCTTTTCTCTTGTAACAATTTTGTCCTGTTTAGTTCCTTGGCTTTTTTAATACCGTCTACTATTTTAAAATGGGGGTAATGTTGCAGCTTCTAATAGGTTATATATATATATATATACATTGGAGAAGGGTTTTATATATTTGGAGAAGGGATATATATATATACATTGGAGAAGGGTTTTGTATATTTGGAGAAGGGATATATATATATACATTGGAGAAGGGATATATATAAGTGGACAGCACTTGTTTCTGAATCCCGGTCTACTTCTTGTTCTTTGTGTGTTACATAGGTAATGTATTGTAGATAGGAATGATATAAAGTTTATATTAACGATTTCAATGTACGATCATTTGTTGGAAAAGAGAACACATTGAACATGTCTATTACACAAAAATTAGGAAAATACATAATTTCATCCTGTACGTAAAATGAATACGTTCTAAATACACTATATATCAGATATCAGATGATTATTTTCCGGCAAACACTTCAGTATACTTTTATACAAGAGGACGACAGATAGGATGTAATCATGAGAGAAGTTAGCAAAATATTTCAAATTAATCAACTGTAAACCTGAGGCTTTCTTGTAATAAAGTAAGATTTTTTTTAAGGTAGAAACAGATGCACGTTATAACTATATAATCCATGTAAAGTAAGATATCAGTTTTACAATGTGTTTCCGTTAACAACATCTACTTTTATGTAGTTTTAATGAACATGGCCTTCACTACAATTCCGTCGATGTCAGAGAAGCGACAGTCTTTCCAGGTACATTTTAATTGCTATAAGTAATTGCAATGCTTATCTTTTATATATATATTTATTTATTGAATTATAGTAATATTTTTCATTTTGTTAAAGCTCTCTCTTAAAGTGCAATATTCCAGGCAAAAAGTTGATTTTCAAAAATTATAATATGCAACTTGATTATACAGTAGCGAATAAGTATGTAACAAACTTGCAAATACAGCAATTTATACTTTTTTAATAATACCGGTCTAAAAAGTTGTAAATGTGGCAAGACATTTCAAAAATACATATTAAGAATAAAACATGTTTTAAGAAAATGTTAATTGATAATCAATTTCAACATTGAAAATTGAGATATCGGATTTCATGATTGAATATTATTGAATATTAATGTATTTATCTGTAATAATCATAGCTTGTTTATCTACGAACAGAAATATGACATCATTTCATATGTCAAGACAGTGTTTTTCCTTGTATACAGTGTAAATGGTTTACATCTAACAGTGATATATCTTCCTGTGAATTTATACCAAAGAAACATGGAGAACAAGGTAACATTGCTCAATTATCTCTATAAAAATGGTTTAATATCAATCTTATAAAAACATACAAAATAATCAAATAGATATAATGATATACTTACCTTGTCTGCGATAGCTGTGAAGAAGTGGAAATCTACGGACGTGGTAGTCAGTTTGTCTTATTGATTCCAAAAACTCAACATCGTGCATTAAATAGCGTTTGTGTTTGTAACCATCAGACCAATATTCTGTTTTTCTTCAGTGATTGGTCTGCTGACTAATCTGTATTCTCGGGTAGTTAGAGATTAGCCAGTCAGTGTGCGATCCTCATAACAAGGTATTTTATCAAATATCACTTACAGCTTCCAGAGCTTATTAGTGGATGGGATGCCGCGCTGAAGATGCAATAAGCTTGTCGTGTTGAGTTGATTAAGTGAAATAACGGTTTTTATCAACATGTGGGTTTAAAATATAATTGCGCCGAGACAAACATATCGCCATTTCTTTCTATTTACACCCCTCCTCCTCTTTAATTGATCAATGTGTCTACTATGTACGACAAACTAAAGCAAGTTTGGTTATGGCTAAAAAGTTATATAAAAAACCTCAATCAATGATCAATTAACAGATCTGTGTTTCTATCAATGTTCATATGTAACTCACAAGACGCACAAGTGAACAGCACATTTTAATACTTATTTAGTGTTAGTTACAGTAAACCCTAACATTTGATTAAACTGCATCATACAGCTGTGTCGTCCTTACAGGACTCATTAGTGATGCCTAAAATTTGAAGCTGAGAAGGTGAATGAAGAAAACCTAATGTGGTCGACAAAGAAAAGTCAAAATATAGATGTTGAAATGCGCTAGCCCCAATATTTCAATGAGTTATGTAATTTTCATATATCCGAACCAATGTCAAATATCAATAACATTGCAAATTAAAGAACTTGAAAAGGACATAAAATAGTTTTAGACATACTTAAGATAACGAAAAATATCATTGACGAGGCCGGCAATTTTGGCCTGTTCATCGGCAACAGTCAACACAAGGCGGACAAGGTTGTGATTAAAAACCCGACTGAAACATGTTGTTTAATTTCGCTTTCTACTCTTTGATGGGGTTTATTTGTGTGTTCGTGTGACCAAGACTGGTTATATCTGCTATCTGTTTACTTATGAAAACATCCAGTACTGTTCCTACCAACTCAAAACATTGTGTCGTATTTTCAAAACTGGTATGTCCACATGTTTATGTCCATTTGTAATTCGAATCAAGTGAAAAGATTTGCCTCGGAGATCCGTTTGTAAATAGCACAGCTACCGGTGTTGTCTGCCATACGATGACATGGATCCAGCAAATGTCTGGAGAACTTCCAGGAAAACCTCTTCTTCTGTACCATTAACATAGCTTAGCAACATAAAATTCGCCCTTAAACTTAAAGCTCATCAGGTTACAATCTGAAGCATGTATCACAGGAATCAAAATGCTAACTTAATGCAATTTTACCCAATAATGCGACTTTGAAAGTCATGTCCACTACCTTCTCCAGAAGTATTGAAATGACGTCTTGTTAGAGTAAATAAACTATATGCTTTCTTCCCTGGGATGAGACAAACGTGTAATTAGTCTCCAGACCATCTGTTTTAGGAACCAGCCCAGTTTGTGAACTGTTTAAACGGGCTTATCAAGGAAACGGCCCCCAATCCTTCCTCATTGAACCTCTTTCATACATCTCATACTCATGTTGGTCAGCAGAGTTTTAATTCTTTGCAAATGTACATGTAGTTAACCTCGGCCCCTGATACTGAACCCTGAAGTCCATTGAGAAACTTTGTTCCAATTCCCCGCCTTCCTTATCAAGCAACCCATTTCAAGAGGAATGGTCATTGATTGGGTAATTTTCCTATTGACCACAGTTTGTTGGGAGATCACTTAGGGTTTTTGGGGTTGCCTTTCGTTCATTTTGATTGTTCAGTTGAACCCTGTGCCACAGCTTGATAACATTTTAGATTTGAGTGCTTCAACCTTGCCCATAATACCTTTGGAGTTAGGTACATCCTTTGCGTGTATCCTGGCCTTTGTAATTGTAGATGATTTTTGAAAAAAAAACTGTGGTATTCACAATTTCTATCTACAGTTTAAGCCGGAAGAGTCAGGTGTTTTAAGAAGGGTGGGCGAAGAAATATTTCCTCCATGAGTTGGACTCCATGACTGTTGGTAGCTAGCTGTTGTTTGTATCATATTCTATCAGTTTACAATCGATAGCGTTTGTCTTAGATATAAAAGGTTCACAAAGATTTAAGATGCATGCTCTTTATTTTTTGTAACATTAGCAAAAAGCTATTTTTCAAAATTGTTGCTACACAATTTCGAAAGTTAGTCAATTTTTTAACGTGTATAAGTATTTATTGGAAAACAGAAAGATTGTTATTTTGGAGAGAGGCATTTTTGCTATTTTGGAAGGTAGAGAAAAATTAGATGTCGGTTAAATAAAAGATATATAGAAAATTGTGGTCGGCTCCACCTTTTTCGCGAAAACTGCAACCTTTTTGGCTCTCGACATTTGGTTAAGTCGTAACAAAATGAGCTTGCGATGAAACCACCTTGGTTGTACCTTGCGGAGTTCAAGGATCTTAAGACGAATGATACCAAATTCGGTGCAAAAAGGTATGTCTGATTTAGTGTCGGATTAAAGTCATTAGTTAGTGTCGAAACCAATAGGGTGAACGATTTGATACTAGTAGGGTGGACCCTTTGATACCAGTAGGGTGGATCCTTTGATACCAGTAGGGTGGACCCTTTGATACCATTAGTGTGGACCCTTTGATACCAGTAGGGTGGACGCTTTGATACCAGTAGGGTGGACCCTTTGATACCAGTAGGGTGGACCCTTTGATACCAGTAGGGTGGACGCTTTGATACCAGTAGTGTGGACGCTTTGATACCAGTAGTGTGACCGCTTTGAAACCAGTAGGGTGGACGCATTGATACCAGTAGTGTGGACCCTTTGATACCAGTAGTGTGGACCCTTTGATACCAGTAGGGTGGACGCATTGATACCAGTAGGGTGGACCCTTTGATACCAGTAGGGTGGACGCTTTGATACCAGTAGGGTGGACCCTTTGATACCAGTAGTGTGGACGCTTTGATACCAGTAGGGTGGACCCTTTGATACCAGTAGTGTGGACCCTTTGATACCAGTAGGGTGGACCCTTTGATAACAGTAGTGTGACCCTTTGACCCTTTGATACCAGTAGGGTGGACCCTTTGATACCAGTAGGGTGGACCCTTTGATACCAGTAGTGTGGACCCTTTGATACCAGTAGTGTGGACGCTTTGATACCAGTAGTGTGGACCCTTTGATACCAGTAGTGTGGACGCTTTGATACCAGTAGGGTGGACCCTTTGATACCAGTAGGGTGGACCCTTTGATACCAGTAGGGTGGACCCTTTGATACCAGTAGTGTGGACCCTTTGATACCAGTAGGGTGGACCCTTTGATACCAGTAGGGTGGACGCATTGATACCAGTAGGGGAATCCTTTGGGACCAGTAGGGTGGACGCTTTGATACCAGTAGGGTGGACCCTTTGATACCAGTAGGGTGGACCCTTTGATACCAGTAGGGTGGACCCTTTGATACCAGTAGGGTGGACCCTTTGATACCAGTAGGTGGACCCTTTGATACCAGTAGGGTGGACCCTTTGATACCAGTAGTGTGGACCCTTTGATACCAGTAGTGTGGACCCTTTGATACCAGTAGGGTGGACGCATTGATACCAGTAGGGTGGACGCATTGATACCAGTAGTGTGGACCCTTTGATACCAGTAGTGTGGACCCTTTGATACCAGTAGGGTGGACCCTTTGATACCAGTAGGGTGGACTTTGATACCAGTAGGGTGGACCCTTTGATACCAGTAGGGTGGACCCTTTGATACCAGTAGTGTGGACGCTTTGATACCAGTAGGGTGGACCCTTTGATACCAGTAGTGTGGACCCTTTGATACCAGTAGGGTGGACCCTTTGATACCAGTAGGGTGGACCCTTTGATGCCAGTAGGGTGGACCCTTTGATACCAGTAGGGTGGACGCATTGATACCAGTAGGGGGATCCTTTGATACCAGTAGGGTGGACCCTTTGATACCAGTAGGGTGGACGCATTGATACCAGTAGGGGGATCCTTTGGGACCAGTAGGGTGGACCCTTTGATACCAGTAAGGTGGACCCTTTGAAACCAGTAGGGTGGACGCATTGATACCAGTAGTGTGGACCCTTTGATACCAGTAGTGTGGACCCTTTGATACCAGTAGGGTGGACGCATTGATACCAGTAGGGTGGACCCTTTGTGTGGACCCTTTGATACCAGTAGGGTGGACCCTTTGATACCAGTAGTGTGGACCCTTTGATACCAGTAGGGTGGACCCTTTGATACCAGTAGGGTGGACCCTTTGATACCAGTAGGGTGGACGCTTTGATTAGGTGGACCCTTTGATACCAGTAGGGTGGACGCATTGATACCAGTAGGGGGATCCTTTGGGACCAGTAGGGTGGACCCTTTGATACCAGCAGTAGTGTGGACGCTTTGATACCAGTAGGGTGGACCCTTTGATACCAGTAAGGTGGACCCTTTGAAACCAGTAGGTTGGACGCTTTGATACCAGTAGTGTGGACCCTTTGATACCAGTAGGGTGGACGCATTGATACCAGTAGGGGGATCCTTTGATACCAGTAGGGTGGACCCTTTGATACCAGTAGTGTGGACCCTTTGATACCAGTAGGGTGGACCCTTTGATACCAGTAGGGTGGACCCTTTGATACCAGTAGTGTGGACCCTTTGATACCAGTAGTGTGGACCCTTTGATACCAGTAGTGTGGACGCTTTGATACCAGTAGTGTGGACCCTTTGATACCAGTAGGGTGGACGCATTGATACCAGTAGGGTGGACGCTTTGATACCAGTAGGGTGGACCCTTTGATACCAGTAGGGTGGACGCATTGATACCAGTAGTGTGGACGCTTTGATACCAGTAGGGTGGACGCATTGATACCAGTAGTGTGGACGCTTTGATGATACGCTTTGATACCAGTAGGGTGGACCCTTTGATACCAGTAGGGTGGACGCTTTGATACCAGTAGGGTGGACCCTTTGATACCAGTAGGGTGGACGCTTTGATACCAGTAGTATGGACGCTTTGATACCAGTAGGGTGGACCCTTTGATACCAGTAGTGTGGACCCTTTGATACCAGTAGGGTGGACCCTTTGATACCAGTAGGGTGGACCCTTTGATACCAGTAGGGTGGACCCTTTGATACCAGTAGTGTGGACGCTTTGATACCAGTAGTGTGGACGCTTTGATACCAGTAGGTTGGACGCATTGATACCAGTAGGGGAATCCTTTGGGACCAGTAGGGTGGACGCTTTGATACCAGTAGGGTGGACCCTTTGATACCAGTAAGGTGGACCCTTTGAAACCAGTGGACGCATTGATACCAGTAGGGTGGACCCTTTGATACCAGTAGGGTGGACCCTTTGATACCAGTAGGGTGGACGCATTGATACCAGTAGTGTGGACCCTTTGATACCAGTAGTGTGGACCCTTTGATACCAGTAGGGTGGACCCTTTGATACCAGTAGTGTGGACCCTTTGAAACCAGTAGGGTGGACCCTTTGATACCAGTAGGGTGGACGCTTTGATACCAGTAGGGTGGACCCTTTGATACCAGTAAGGTGGACCCTTTGAAACCAGTAGGGTGGACGCTTTGATACCAGTAGTGTGGACCCTTTGATACCAGTAGTGTGGACCCTTTGATACCAGTAGTGTGGACCCTTTGATACCAGTAGTGTGGACCCTTTGATACCAGTAGTGTGGACCCTTTGATACCAGTAGGGTGGACGCATTGATACCAATAGGGTGGACCCTTTGATACTAGTAGGGTGGACCAGTAGGGTTAAGCGAAGTTGACTTGATTGTTCGCCTGTCGAAAACCGTAATATACAGAGAAGTTAGCCGGATGCGGTGAGATTAACAGTATTGTTCGACGGAGAAGATAATTTGACGCCACGGACATCATCATTATATGAAATCAATGCATCCGGAATTTAATCAAAAACACCAAAGACGTATTAAACAAGTAAATCAACATAGACATCATGGTATCATAAAAGATGAATAGATAAGTCACAATGTTTATAATTATTATCAAATTTCCGAGAAATAAGTCCTCTATACAACAAATACAAGAAAAGAAAATAGGATAAATGAGAAACGAAAATCGAGACGTATTATGGTCTGGTATAACACGAAACGATTAACAGTCAATATAATGAGTAGCTATATAAAATAGATCCATGGTTCTGGTCACTGAATAAACTCAACATTTGTTATTCTAACGGTTAAAGAGAGTAGAATTAGATGTTGAAAATACTTAATCTTAAAAGAGTTTTCTTTTTATATGAAACGAGTCATAGAAGTTTTTTCCGCGTCATTTTGAGCAAAGTTAAAAAAAATCGAGAGGAGTTCCATCAAAAACCATATGACATGAAAACAAAAAGTTTAGGGGTGTTTAAAACTCCTGTTTGACAGGAAGTAGGGCCTAATTCATTACAAATAGATTCCAAGAACACAGACTTTTGCGTTTCGATATACTTTATTACAAAAAGTTGTACATTTTTGACAAAAATGGATCGCTTAATCTGACGTTCTGTATGGTGTTTACACGCGGATTACATTTTTGTTTACTCGTAATTGACGTCGTGATTTCAGTGTCAACAATTTCCACATAACTAGGATAATTCTCTGATGTATGACGTCGCACTCTTTAGGCAGAATTCAACAAAATTTTGCATGAATTATCACCACAAACAACAGATTTGAAATACGTGAATGCTGACTTGGTGGATCACCTTTGATTTTAATTTAATGGACCAAAAAGAAATATTTCTGTTCGTTTCATGATTTTAAAAAATCAAATTATGGTGAAAATTACATACAATAAACGACCCTTTCTACTCTATTATGGAAACTATTCCCAAACTTATTTACAACTAACCGTTAAGTTTTGAAAAAAGTTAAATATCAGAACATTGTCAAATAAAGGATTTAAGCAATTTATAAAAAGAAAAAAATTGATAGTTTAAGATATTTATGATTATTTATGATATGGTATAAGATCAAATTGAAAATTTCGAGATCATTTTTTATTTATCATCCCAGTATCACTTTATTGAATTCTAATAAGAAAAAGAAATTTGCTTGATACAAAGTCCGCCTTAAAAAATGGCCAAGAATTAATTGTTACTCTCAAAAATGTTTATGAAAAATAGAATGTTTTCTCCTGATATATTCTGACGCTTGTAGCATAAAAAGAAGTGCTCAGCACGAGTGAAAGATACAAAAAATATTACGCCCGTGAAAAATAGCCATATTACTGGCACGTTTGGAACAACGTGGAAACCGACTAGGCTTTTCGCGGACACTTCTCACTCATTGTAACATCGCAGTACGCGAAAAAAATATAGTCCGGTTTTTTTATTTATTTTTAATCACTTTCTGCCATCTCAACTTTACAAAATCATCACTAGAACACAAATTAAATTTTCAAAATTGTTGACATATGATTTTCAAATATTTTTTCTCGCATAACTCAGAAAAAATGTGAATCTTAAAGTAAAATGCGAAGGAAAACTCGAAGTTGCATTACCTTAGTGACATCAACGTTAAAAAATATTACATTGACGAACTCAGTGGATAGCAGGCGGAAATAGGATAAATCAATATGTCTATGTTCTTATATTGTATCTAACGAAGTATGATGCCGGCGTGATGACGTATCGTATCACATCAGTGAGTTAATTAATACAGAGATGATGTGTTAGACGAATAGGGCAAGGCGAAATTAGCTCAATTGTTCAATTGTCGAAAAGAGTAATATATAGCAAAAATATCTAGTTTCAGCCGGATGAGGTGAGATTAATTTTATTGTTGAATCACCGAAGATGATATGACATCAAAGACGTTTTTATTATAAATCCATTTCAATCGGAGTCTAATCATTAGCCATAGAATCGGTAAACAAGCAAATGAATGTACACGGATCGTAATACGGAGGCTGTATCACAATATCACTATATTACACACTATACTGACTCAATAACACACTAATCAATTCGAATGCTTTTGTAAAAGAAGAATAAATGTTTATATGAAAAACGGAAATCAAATTAGTATAGAAATATGACACCAGCTAATCAGGTATAAAATCACAGGACAGCCTTATAAGTAATCTGAACTGTAACATTTCACATTTAATGAGATTTCTAGATAACATTAACAGAGTCTCTAAATAACGTTAACAGGACCGCAAGGTAACATAAATACGATCTCTTAGTAACATTAGTGGAATATCTTAATAGCTAACATTAATGAGATTCTTGGGAACGTCCCGGGAATATTTTAACTAACATTAATGGGATTTCTTTGTTACTGGAATATCTTAATAGCTAACATTAATAAGATTTCTTGGGAACGTCACGGGAATATTTTAATTAACATTAATGGGATTTCTTTGTTATTAGAATATCTTAATAACTAACATTAATGGGATTTCTTTGTTACTAGAATATCTTAATAGCTAACATTAGTGGGATTTCTTTGTTACTAGAAATATCTTAATAGCTAACACTAATGGGATTTCTTGGTAATATTACTGGAATATCTTAATAGCTAACATTAGTGGGATTTCTTGGTAATATTACTGGAATATCTTAATAGCTAACATTAGTGGGATTTCTTGGTAATATTACTGGAATATCTTAATAGCTAACATTAGTGGGATTTCTTGGTAATATTACTGGAATATCTTAATAGCTAACATTAGTGGGATTACGAGAACAACATACATACAATGATCAATTGTGTATGTAGGCGAGTATAAAATTGTCAGAGTTGTTTCCCTTCTAACGTCTCTAATATGTTTCGTCTCTGGAAATGTTATTTATACCAAATAACATCTCCAATAGGAGCTGGAATGTACTACTATATTTAACAATACAATGATTTATTGTATATTAGAAACGCATTCTTGTAAAATATAGTACCAATCACGCCTACAGGACTACTTGTATTCTTATATAGCAACAGATCATGTTTTCATCACGGTGAAAAGCTGATGGAGAGTTTGGAGTTAGCAAATCATATTTCATACCAAATCGTAAAAACCCGTTGTGGATATTAGAATACACGTTTAGAAATTTAATGACATAAAATTCATTTATTATTTATCTATTTATCGATTTTTGCGTTTTCATACAAAAAAACTACAGTTATAAACAATACCTGTTACTTCAATTGTATAGGCTTAACAGATTGTTTATTTGTGTAGAAATACAAGGAAGGAAAATGCTATATCAGGATGAATATATGAATTAATTATCACAAGAGAAATAAAACATTCAGGACTTTGCTAAAATGTTCAGGTGATAATCAATATTATCATCCGTGGTGGAACAATGCCTTGTTCATCATCACTTGAATTTTTACCGAAGTGAACGACTGTATTTGTATACTATCAACCTGGTTAACGACTGTATTTGTGTTCTATTAACAAGGTTAACGACTGTATTTGTGTACTATTAACAAGGTTAACGACTGTATTTGTGTACTATTAACATGGTTAACGACTGTATTTGTATACTATTAACAAGGTTAACGACTGTATTTGTATACTATTAACAAGGTTAACGACTGTATTTGTACTATAAACAAGGTTAACGACTGTATTTGTATACTATTAACCTGGTTAACGACTGTATTTGTGTACTATTAACACTATTTACAAAGTAAACGACTGTATTTGTATACTATTAATATGTTAAACGAGTGTATTTGTGTTCTATTAACAAGGTTAACGACTGTATTTGTGTACTATTAACAAGGTTAACGACTGTATTTGTGTAATATTAACAAGGTTAACGACTGTATTTGTGTACTATTAACAAGGTTAACGACTGTATTTGTGTACTATTAACCTGGTTAACGACTGTATTTGTGTAATATTCACAAGGTTAATGACTGTATTTGTATACTATTAACAAGGTTAACGACTGTATTTGTGTACTATTAACAAGGTTAACGACTGTATTTGTATACTAATAACAAGGTTAACGACTGTATTTGTATACTATTAACAAGGTTAACGATTGTAGTTGTGTACTATAAACAAGGTTAACGACTGTATTTGTATACTATTAACCTGGTTAATGACTGTATTTGTGTACTATTTATAAGGTAAACGACAGTATTTGTAAACTATTTACAAAGTAAACGACTGTATTTGTATACTATTAATATGTTAAACGAGTGTATTTGTGTTCTATTAACAAGGTTACGACTGTATTTGTGATTAACAAGGTTACTGTATTTGTGTACTATTAACCTGGTTAACGACTGTATTTGTGTAATATTAACAAGGTTAACGATTGTAGTTGTGTACTATAAACAAGGTTAACGACTGTATTTGTATACTATTAACCTGGTTAACGACTGTATTTGTGTACTATTTATAAGGTAAACGACAGTATTTGTAAACTATTTACAAAGTAAACGACTGTATTTGTATACTATTAATATGTTAAACGAGTGTATTTGTAAACTATTTACAAAGTAAACGACTGTATTTGTAAACTATTAACAAGGTTAACGACTGTATTTGTATACTATTAACAAGGTTAACGACTGTATTTGTGTGCTATTAACAAGGTTAACGACTGTATTTGTTTACTATAAACAAGGTTAAATACTGTATTTGTAGACTGTTACCTGGTAAACGACTGTACTATTAACTGGTATCATATTGTTTTTTGGATCGTAAATGCAGCACCAGACACATCTGTATTATTTTGTATTACATCTTATCAAACCCAGTCACAAAAAAGACAAACTACCTGGGAAAACTTCTATCCTACATATCCAGGTACTGTTCTGGTGTAACGAGAGGTAATACAACAGGTTACCACATATCCTGTCATATTATAAATGTTTACAATGTTATTCTGAGTCATCAATTAAACATAAGGTAATCGAATAATCAGGCATGTAACCAACCTATGTCTTCAACGCACTGCCGACTTTTTGTTGAAATGGTAGATTTGGAGTCATTAAATTGGCAAGGATGTCCTCCACTGATGAATTATTCATGATAAAAATAAAACTAAAGGCTGTTCTATAGTTATCAGGAAAATGAGAGTATAAAACACTGTAGCGATAAGGAAGTAAATATCATTTCTATCCCAAACAGTATCTTGTATCCTTTATTCCGTGTTCAAAATCCACAGGTTTTCATGTAAAAATATCAATTAAAACTCCTTTTGTATCCAGTTTCTTACCTATAAATATACTGATTTAATGGGGTTAGATCACTTATGCATTCTAAGATAAAACCGACAGATGTGGATTTCTAATGTAACTTCAATTTATTGTTGTTTTCTGAGAAAAGAAATCCCATCTGTTGACATTCAACACTAATATAATGATTCTATAAAACGTACCAGGCCTACAACGCTGTATGTAACCAGAAAGCACAACTTTGTCTACTGAACTAGTCCTAGGTATATCCGTGGGAACGAACTTTAATGTAAGCACACTTTCTGATAACGTAATAATAACAATATCAATTGAAGGATGTCACGTGACTTTTACGTAAACTGGAGGAAAAACACAACCTACGTGTTTTCCCCTTTACAGTGTATGTGCTGGACTGACTTGTGTACACGGTATGTGTACCATTGTGTCGACAATCTGTAAGAACAGACCAAATGACACGTGTTTTACAGTTCCTTTCCTTCGGTATTTTTAGATTTTGTAACAGCTGACCTTCAGTAACCTTGAGGTAAATCTAACTTCAAATAATTTTGTTGTTATGACGATATTAATGCCTGTTTAGATAGGCGTCAGAAACCGACAGATTTACAATATCTATCATCAGAAAGGATACCAGGTTGTAATTTCTGTGTAATTATAGGATACTACACACAAATGTATTAACAAATGGCAATAAGGAAATACATATTAAACACAACGGAAGAGGTGCTTAGGAATCAAAACTGACAACTTTTCACATTTGAAAAATCGCGTTAAGTGTGATAAAGTCCTGAAGATAAACAGTTGACAAGTATCTCATTTTCTACATCGCGTTTCTACACTTGATGGGCGTCTTTCTCTCAGTCTGGTCAAGGAGTATTATTTTTCCCTTTGTTCAAAAAGGTGATGCCATTTATACATTGTCAAATTAATCACTTTGGTTAATTGTTTATCTAGATTATTTACTTCCGGTTTAAATAATAGACTACTAGAATGGTCTCAGAATTACAACATTGTTACCAATGCCCAGTTCGGGTTTAAGCCTGGTTTTGGAACTAATACTGTTTTGCTTTACATGATGTAATTAAGAAAACGCATTATAATAATCGTCAGCTTTACTGCTATTTTGTTGACTGTAGTAAGGCCTTCGATAGTGTTAATAGAAATAAATTGTATTTGAAACTTTTTCATAGTGGAGTCAGAGGAAAACTATTGAATATTATAAAATCTTTATATGAAGTCTTGAGGTAAGTATAAGTCAAAGCTGGCTTAATGCAAAGGGGTTATCTCCTTTTCTTTATTCCAATTATGTGAATGACTTTAAAAATGAACTTATAAATACTTTCTGTGACGCTTCATCTTTAAGAGATATTTCTTTGTTTCTCCTTATGTTTACGGATGAAACTGTCTTTTTTCTGCGAATCTGCCACTGGTTTTTAGAAAATGCTACACTCTTTAAAACAGTAGAGTGATTATTGGGATGTGAGAGTTGATACAGAGAAAAACAAAAATTGTTATATTTCGAAATGGTGGAAGATTAAGAGCTGATGAGAAATTCTTTTTCAATGGTTGTGAAATAGAAAGTTTTGACAGATTTAATAACCTTGATGCATTGCTTATATTTATTGGTAAGTTTACAAAAGTTCAATTCACAATTCCCGAACAGGGTCGAAAATGTGTGTATAATGTATCAAAAATTGTAATAATTTGTCATTCAACGTAGAATCAAAACTCAATGTTTTTGATATATATATATGCGTGTGTCACCTGTTCTTAATTATGGTTAAGAAACATGGGGTTTTAATGCCGCGGACACAGTAGAAAAAGAACATGTTGATTTCAAAAAAACAAAAAACAAAAAATCCAAAATGAAAAATACAGTACGCCATCATTTATGGTATACCCGGATTTAGGACGCCTGCCTATGGATTAGAGAAAGGTCGTTATCGTGATATTCGAGAGAGAAAAGGTTATGTCGGTTTTGTAATCAGAACAAGGTAGAAGACGAGTCCCATTTTGTTCTTATCTGTCCACGATATGTAGATTTTGGTAAAAAGTTCATTAATAAGTATTATTGGAACCATCCATCTTCATATTAGCTTGTCCAGATGCTATCTGTACGTAACAGAACGGAAATTTGTAACTAAGGAAAGTATCTACAGTTAAGCTTATTAGTACGGTCTAGATTCCAATTTTAACTTATTGTCTTTTCACTGTAATTAGCACTGCATAAGTATTCGTTTGTCTACAACAATATATATATATATATATATATATAGATGTCGTCCATCCCCAGACTACACCACTCTATACATATTGTTACCGTCCATCCTCTGACTACACCACTCTATACATATTGTTACCGTCCATCCCCTGACTACACCACTCTATACATATTGTTACCGTCCATCCCCTGACTACACCACTCTATACATGTTGTTACCGTCCATCCCCTGACTACACCACTCTATACATATGTATGCCCTGTTCGAGCCTTGATATGATGATGTTGATAGTAAATGTTGTCACTTTACGGTTCTATTCTAGCCTATGTATTCCTATGTAAAGTCAATGTACACTTATATAAAGTAACTATACTAGAACTGTCCATCTTCCTGTAATTTGTCTATCTTGTACACGATAACACCAGAGTATTTATACTAAGTAAATACTAAATACGACGTACAAGGTTATGCTCTATACATGATGATACAATGTGTTTGTATCTCATATTACTTATGTATCTATTATCTGTTGTTATGTATGTTGATGAGCCGTAAGGCTTCAAGTTAAATAAACAAAAAAATAACAATAAACTACTCCGACCAGTCATCAACCTTGCTGTTATCTTCTGCAATGTCATCTCTCAAGGTCAACGTAAACAGATAGATATTAGTAGGTATATCTCGTTTGTTTGTACCATAAATGTCTTTTCTGCACATATAAGGTTAGTGAAATGAACATATACATTCGTGTTATAAGAGAACACCTACATTGCGGCGTATATGTTATGAATGACAATCTGATAGTCAACAGGCTTAGAATTGAACTTCGTCTATTTGAAATCACCAGTCGGTATATAACAATAGGTCGACCCATGGATTTGAATAGTTCACCTGACTTTTGCATAATAAAAGACTCGTAGAAACAAACCAGAACACTGTTTACAATACCAAAGAAAAATTGTTTAATTTGTTGTAACAATGTCGAGATTTAACCCCCAATGAATTCACGAGTACAAAAACTAACAATGTTATAGATATGTCTCTGACCCAGCAAGATAACTAAAAACGTAAAAGTTATGTCACTGACCCAGGAAGATAATTTCCCATTGTCTTTATATATATTTATATATTGATATTAATGGTCCTACACCTTCATAACAACTCTCATCCTACCTTACATACTGATGGTCCTACACCTTTATAACAACTCTCATCCTACCTTACATACTGATGGTCCTACACCTTCATAACAACTCTCATCCTACCTTACATACTGATGGTCCTACACCTTCATCCTACACCTTCATACTGATGGTCCTACACAACTCTCATCCTACCTTACATACTGATGGTCCTACACCTTCATAACAACTCTCATCCTACCTTACATACTGATGGTCCTACACCTTCATAACAACTCTCATCCTACCTTACATACTGATGGTCCTACACCTTCAAATCAACTCTCATCCTACCTTACATACTGATGGTCCTACACCTTCATAACAACTCTCATCCTACCTTACATACTGATGGTCCATACACCTCATCCATACAACTCTCATCCTACCTTACATACTGATGGTCCTACACCTTCATAACAACTCTCATCCTACCTTACATACTGATGGTCCTACACCTATCAATAACAACTCTCACAACTCTCATCCCTTACATACTGATGGTCCTACACCTTCATAACAACTCTCATCCTACCTTACATACTGATGGTCCTACACCTTCATAACAACTCTCATCCTACCTTACATACTGATGGCCCAACACCTTTATAGCAACTCTCATCCTACCTTACATACTGATGGTCCTACACCTTCATAACAACTCTCATCCTACCTTACATACTGATGGTCCTACACCTTTATAACAACCTACACCTTCATAACAACTCTCATCCTACCTTACATACTGATGGTCCTACACCTTCATAACAACTCTCATCCTACCTTACATACTGATGGTCCTACACCTTCATAACAACTCTCATCCTACCTTACATACTGATGGTCCTACACCTTTATAACAACTCTCATCCTACCTTACATACTGATGGTCCTACACCTTCATAACAACTCTCATCCTACCTTACATACTGATGGTCCTACACCTTTATAACAACTCTCATCCTTCCTTACATACTGATGGTCCTACACCTTCAAATCAACTCTCATCCTACCTTACATACTGATGGTTCTACACCTTCATCACAACTCTCATCCTACCTTACATACTGATGTTCCTACACCTTCATATCAACTCTCATCCTACCTAACATACTGATGGTCCTACACCTTTATACTCTCAACATACTGATGGTCCTCATCCTACCATACATACTGATGGTCCTACACCTTCATATCAACTCTCATCCTACCTTACATACTGATGGTCCTACACCATCATCACAACTCTCATCCTACCTTACATACTGATGGTTCTACACCTTCATCACAACTCTCATCCTACCTTACATACTGATGGTTCTACACCATCATCACAACTCTCATCCTACCTTACATACTGATGGTCCTACACCTTCATCACAACTCTCATCCTACCTTACATACTGATGGTCCTACACCTTCATCACAACTCTCATCCTACCTTACATACTGATGGTCCTACACCTTCATAACAACTCTCATCCTACCTTACATACTGATGGTCCTACACCTTTATAACAACTCTCATCCTACCTTACATACTGATGGTCCTACACCTTCATCACAGCTCTCATCCTACCTTACATACTGATGGTCCTACACCTTCATATCAACTCTCATCCTACCTTATACTGATGGTCCTACACCTTCATAGCAACTCTCATCCTACCTTACATACTGATGGTCCTACACCTTCATAACAACTCTCATCCTACCTTACATACTGATGGTCCTACACCTTCATAACAACTCTCATCCTACCTTACATACTGATGGTCCTACACCTTCATCACAACTCTCATCCTACCTTACATACTGATGGTCCTACACCTTCATAACAACTCTCATCCTACCTTACATACTGATGGTCCTACACCTTCATAACAACTCTCATCCTACCTTACATACTGATGGTCCTACACCTTCATAACAACTCTCATCCTACCTTACATACTGATGGTCCTACACCTTCATAACAACTCTCATCCTACCTTACATACTGATGGTCCTTATAACAACTCTCATCCTACCTTCCTGATGGTCCTACACCTTCAAATCAACTCTCATCCTACTTTACATACTGATGGTTCTACACCTTCATATCAACTCTCATCCTACCTTACATACTGATGTTCCTACACCTTCATATCAACTCTCATCCTACCTAACATACTGATGGTCCTACACCTTTATAACAACTCTCATCCTACCTTACATACTGATGGTCCTACACCTTCATAACAACTCTCATCCTACCTTACATACTGATGGTCCTACACCTTCATAACAACTCTCATCCTACCTTACATACTGATGGTCCTACACCTTCATCACAACTCTCATCCTACCTTACATACTGATGGTCCTACACCTTCATAACAACTCTCATCCTACCTTACATACTGATGGTCCTACACCTTCATATCAACTCTCATCCTACCTTACATACTGATGGTCCTACACCTTTATAGCAACACTCTTCCTACCTTACATACTGATGGTTCTACACCTCCATCACAACTCTCATCCTACCTTACATACTGATGGTCCTACACCTTGATCACAACTCTCATCCTACCATACATACTGATGGTCCTACACTTTCATAACAACTCTCATCCTACCTTACATACTGATGGTCCTACACCTTTATAACAACTCTCATCCTACCTTACATACTGATGGTCCTACACCTTTATAACAACTCTCATCCTACCTTACATACTGATGGTCCTACACTTTTATAACAACTCTCATCCTACCTTAAATACTGATGATCCTACACCTTTATAACAACTCTCATCCTACCTTACATACTGATGGTCCTACACCTTTATAACAACTCTCATCCTACCTTACATACTGATGGTCCTATACCTTTATAACAAATCTCATCCTACCTTACATACTGATAGTCCTACACCTTGATCACAACTCTCGTCCTACCTTACATACTGATGGTCCTACACCTTCAAATCAACTCTCGTCCTACCTTACATACTGATTGTCCTACACCTTTATAACAACTCTCACCCTACCTAACATAACGTTTTTCCTACTGTAGAGACCAGTGTAAACCTTTGATCCCTATTGTACCATGGATTTTCCACGTGTACAAGCTGTATAATGATCGTTAATTTTCAGAGGAGTTTCAACCTGATACAAAAGCCGCACATTTCAGTGAACATCGAGTTCCAATAATCTGATTGATTCCTGTTTAAGATTTTAATTTTATTTTTTTATCTAAAATCAATGATAAACCCAACCAATTTTTTACCACGTCTGTCGCTACCAATTCATGCTTGTAAATTTTAGTTTTCGCAGTCACTATGGTTCATCACAAATATTGATGCAATGTGATTCTTATATCCACTATTAATGATAAATTCCAGGACAATATGTCTGTCGAGTTTTTCCTTATAGCGAGCGCAGCGAGCGCTTTATGGTATTGTGTTTGTGTGTGTGTGTGTGTGTGTGTGTGTGTGTGTGTGTGTGTGTGTGTGTGTGTGTGTGTGTGTGTGTGTGTGTGTGTGTGTGTGTGTGTGTGTGTGTGTGTGTGATAATTCAACTCCAACAACCTGCCCATACGATCAATTTTAAACGGAAGTGTGGCAGGAACTTCATTACCCACAATACACTTGCCGCAGCACGCAATGAGAACTGCCGACCCGTTGAATGGATTAAAAATTATTTTGACCAACAAAATATCGTTTTAAGCTCTCATGTAGAAATTAAATCATACTAAAAGTCTTAAATAATTCAGATAATTTTTAACAAAAATATACTTTAATGGTTTGAAACGTATATAACAAATATCTCGTTGAAAAAATTGCAATTTTAACCATTCAAGATTTGAGCTCGATTGTGCTCCGGTGTACCTGATTTCCGGCGTCACTTTCCGTGAACGAGACGATGTGTTTCTCGTTCACGGAAAGTGACGTAAGGTCCCGATTTGACGAAAAACTCACCCATCTCCTAACTATATTAATTCTGCATGATGAGGATGTTCTTTCGATAACTAATTATGATCATGTATTTGAATGTTTAGAAAATGTCCAGCAAACACGTATAAGGCACAATGATAAAATAACTATTAGTGATTTTTTTTTTTTTTTGTGAGGGGGGGGGGAGGGGGTTATCCAGAATGATGCAGTTTATATAATATATTGTGGCTTTCACAAGAATTTTATTTAAACATATATATTTATATTGATTTTCTTAATTACAAAGTTTATAACTTTACCCTCTTTTTGCTACCAGGACAAGTTAAAATTGCTTAAAAAAACCAAAGGTTCTGAAGCATTTTATGAATTGTTAATGAACAGAACGAAAACGCTCAATAGCAAAGAGAAAAGAAAACGGCGGGAGAGAATATTGTGATTTTAATAATGACAACTTGTTAAATTTATAACCACCACCTTTACAAATCGGACTAAAACTATAATATATTGTCTTTCACCATATTTTGACAAAATCCTTTCTTTTTTTAAGCAAAGATGATAGAAAGTCCTCTCTGCAATATCTGTAACTCTAAAAGGGAAGCTCTTGTGCATTTATTTTGAAGATCTTGTTTATCAATTGATATAGTCTAGATATGTTGTCAATGACTTTTTTAATACATTTATTGTTACCATTGAAACCGATGACCCCCATCAAAATTTCAGTTTTTCTGGGCCAATACTCTGACAAGGTAATTGCTCAAAACTGTTTACACTTAATAAGCTAGTAGTCTCTTTTGCTATGGGGAAGATTGCCATTTAAATACTTTTTCTGTTACCATGGAAACATAGGCCAAACCACAAAACTTTTTTTTCAAACCAGTTATCTTAAACCATTCAAGGTAATTATCCGATACTCAAAACATTGTACAGGCATCAAGCTAGTACTCTAGTAGAAGTTCTCCATTTCAATACTTTGTACAGGCATCAAGCTAGTACTCTAGTAGAAGTTCTCCATTTCAATACTTTGTACAGGCATCAAGCTAGTACTCTAGTAGAAGTTCTCCATTTCAATACTTTGTACAGGCATCAAGCTAGTACTCTAGTAGAAGTTCTCCATTTCAATACTTTGTACAGGAAGTAGAAGTTCTCCATTTCAATACTTTGTACAGGCATCAAGCTAGTACTCTAGTAGAAGTTCTCCATTTCAATACTTTGTACAGGCATCAAGCTGTAGAAGTTCTCCATTTCAATACTTTGTACAGGCATCAAGCTAGTACTCTAGCAGAAGTTCTCCATTTCAATACTTTGTACAGGCATCAAGCTAGTACTCTAGTAGAAGTTCTCCATTTCAATACTTTGTACAGGCATCAAGCTAGTACTCTAGTAGAAGTTCTCCATTTCAATACTTTGTACAGGCATCAAGCTAGTACTCTAGTAGAAGTTCTCCATTTCAATACTTTGTATGGAACAATTAGGAAAACAAATAGAAATTAACTTGTTGTAATATTAATATATATATATGATTGTGTGTTTTTCATTTAAACAGCTTCGCGTAGGGAAAGTGTCACATTTTGCGTTATCTTGTCGTCCTTGTTTTGTTCTTCTTTGTCTGCCTTCATGGTGTATGATTGTATGTGCATGACTTACTTACATATGGAAACTTTGTTATTTCAACTTATAAAAATCACACTTGTTGTAAGCAAGAGAGGGGTCTAACTTTGGGAGGAAACCTGTATCCTTTCTATCCCTTCGGGGAATCGAACCCCGAATGGCTAGGTGATAGACAAGTGTGTTACAACTGTGCCACCAAACCACCGCCTGATCATGGTGATACAATGTTTTTCAGAAGAAGAAGATGTGTTGCTGCTGCTGCTGATGATGATGATGATGATTGCTGCTGCTGCTGCTGCTGATGATGATGATGATGATGATGATGATGATGATGATGATGATGATGATGATGATGATGATATATTGGTACATTTGTATGTGTCGATGTTTTGTTCAAATCTTGCGAAATATACAACAAATAAAAAAAAAAAAAAACACGCTTCAGTGCAAACATGGATCAGGCTGTTCAAAATGTGCACTTTCTTGACCAACTTGCGCTCGTTTTTAGGCAGTGCCTTCTTCATATTATGTGTAATGATAATTTGACAACACTAACGCAAAGACAATATCGAGTGTTTAAACAACACAATGTAAAGGTGTAACTAAATATGACGTGCAGTGTGTGAAATCTACAGGGATATTGTTATACAGTGCTTACAACCTGTAATCGATGACGTAGCCTGGGAAACCCTCACTGTCTATTTATTTTGTAGAACAATAAAAAAGGGTTATCAGTACGAGTAAATAAATAATATCCGTTACAGGATCGGGCAGGATCGGGCGACGATTTACAGGATCGGGCAGGATCGGACGACGATTGACAGGATTAGGCAGGATCGGGCGACGATTTAGAGGATCGGGTCGGATCGGGCAGAATCGAGCGACGATTTACAGAATCGGGCAGGTTCGGACGACGATTTACAGGATCGGGCAGGATCGGGCGACGATTTAGAGGATCGGGTCGGATCGGGCAGAATCGAGCGACGATTTACAGAATCGGGCAGGATCGGACAACGATTGACAGGATTAGGCAGGATCGGGCGACGATTTAAAGGATCGGGTCGGATCGGGCAGAATCGAGCGACGATTTACAGAATCGGGCAGGATCGGACAACGATTGACAGGATCGGGCAGGATCGGGCGACGATTTAGAGGATCGGGTCGGATCGGGCAGAATCGAGCGACGATTTACAGAATCGGGCAGGATCGGACAACGATTGACAGGATCGGGCAGGATCGGGCGACGATTTAGAGGATCAGGTCGGATCGGGCAGAATCGGGCGACGATTTACAGGATCGGGCAGGATCTGGCAGAATCGGGGTATAAAAAGCGCCGTTATAATAATTCTAATGAATTCCTTTTGCACTAATACCATCATATTTTAAACATAATGAACAATTATGACTGGCAGAATAAGGCGCTTTATGTGCAGAGGTTGGGCATTGAAATGTTCTTTGTGTAATTATTTTGTATTTAAATGGCCAAAATTAAAATATATGTTTTTAAATGATGAATTAAGATATAATGGTTTTATATTAAATGATAACTGCAATAAAAACATCTTGTATTTTTTCACATGACGTAATGTGTCACGCAAGACCGAAAGACGATAGGACAGAATCGGGCGGGTTATGTACGGAATCGGCACTGGCATGTTTTGTTTTTCATCGTATCTTAGACTTGATATCAAAACACGTTCAAAACAATTTTATAGCTATCAACTACAATGATATATTGATGTCGTTGAAACAGCAATATATATCACCGCATTGCCCAGGTCCCGGGATCGTGGACCCTGCTTTCACGGAGACTCGTTGTTGTATTTTTTTCTGTTGTTTTTGTTTATTTTTGAAAATTAATTTTCATTATCTTTTCAAAAATTTTCTTTATCTTATTTTATGATGAGACATAAATAAATAAATACTTTCAATTACTCTGGCATGTAATGATACTCGTCACCATTTCATATGAATAAAAGATCTCGGATAGTGATGGAAAACATGGATATTTACACGTTCACATGATTTGTTACACGATATCCAATAAAACACCTTTCAATAACACATTAACATATCTGAGAGTCAAATATTGTCGACAACACTTCATTTTATATAATTAAAAATATGTTATGTGATATTTTTAACAGAAATGTCAAGCAACTATAACGCTATCTCCAAAAGGTCATCTTTTTCAATAAAATGTAACACTGTCTTTTACCGTGCTAGGTACACACCAGAACTGATCACGTCAAAGATTCGCTTTAAGTAATAAAGCGTATTTTAGGTACGCATGCATGACTCAATTACTTAATCACTTAATCAGTCATATTATAATAATTTTGTACATAGTAACCAAGGTTTCAAGGTTTTAAAGTTTTATTCAATCACTCTGACACACTTACGTGTGTAACAAGAGGTTAATACACTTACGTGTTTTAACAAAAGGTCAACACACTTACGTGTGTAACAAGAGGTCAATACTCTTACGTGTGTAACAAAAGGTTAATACACTAACGTGTGTAACAAGAGATCAACACACTTACGTGTGTAACAAGAGGTCAACACACTTACGTGTGTAACAAAAGGTTAACACACTTACGTGTGTAACAAAAGGTCAATACATATGATTGATATACATTGCGTGTGATGATATGCACAAAAATACAACAGTTTCTGTAAATAATGATAATTCATTTTTTGCATAGTAACATAGAGAAGGAGCACAGCCGGGTACGGAAATGAACTCAATGATTTATCAAGTTTTTCTATAAATCTACAATTTATTGTGAAGATGTGTACATTGAATATGTCAAACAAACATTGCATTTTAATTTCACTTGGATATGTGAAATAATAGTTCGATATAGATTTCTTTCTTTTACATTTTACTGCTTCATTTTGCCAATCAAATGGATAGTGAAATTCATCTTCATTGTCGGAATTATATAAGTACAAGTTCTCTCTTGACGAGGAATACCTAACCATCGTCCTGTTTCTACAGGTAAATCCATATTTGAAGAACGAAACTTGCATATAATTTTCCTATCTGTAATGTTAAGCTTCATTCAATATTTTTCTTTTTCAAATTTTGTCTTAAAAATGGAATATGTCTGACCTCTAGATGAGTTAAGAATATCATAGAACCATTTCTGTATACATTGGTCTTCTATTTTTTGTTTTGTTTTTGTTTTTTGTTTTCATCTTTAGGAAAGGAACATGTAGATACTACATATAAGTAATTATAAAAGATTATTAGGAGTTAAGAAATCTACAGCAAATGTTATTGTCTACCAAGAACTCGGTAGAGTCTCTGTGGGAATTAGCAGATAAATTCGTACTTCTAAATATGGGATGAGAATATAGCATTCTGACAACTGTATTTAACAAGCCTGTTACCATGATATCTTAGAAAAAATTTAGAACTAAAAAAATCACCCCTACATAACAACCACTCGATTCTGCCCGTTCTTGTAAATCTTCTTTCGGTCCTCTGCGTCACATCGCGTTATGTGAAAAAAAATACAATATCTTTTTTGGTCATTTTTTATCAATATGAAGCAATAATATTTTAACTGAAATCATTTAATACTACAATAAGTACGTACACTAAATACAATTTAACGTCCAAATTCTACATATAAACCGCCCGATCCTGTCCGATCTTGTAACTCGTCTTTCAATAGAATATGGGTGTTATGTCATGAAATTGTTTTATATTTGTACTTTCAATATTATTCTGTGTTAGATTATTAAATAATTTTTCATTGATAAATAAAATAATTTCATCTTTGCAATGGCTTTAGACATATCCCATAATTCTTATCAATAAATCAAATATACATCAATTGCTGATTTTTAAAACAAACCGAAATGTTTGAAATATTTTAATGGTAGAACCTGATACGAGGACTTTGTATTTATCTCAACTGCTTCTGACATGTGCTATGCTTTTGTAATGTACATGTCAATAATGAATGACTTTCACCTTGCAATGAATTATACGTACACGCTGTGGATAACATATTAATTCTTCCATCGAAAAGTATCAATTACAGTGTTTATCAACCGTGCGTTTTTATATACTCCTTGATATCCCATTTTAGATCGTAAAAATAAAGAGTTCCGTGTTTGTTTAAACGACCCATTAGTGGTACTGTTGTAGCATCCAAACACCGTCGTTAACCTCTGCATGCACCAGACACCCGATGATATTGATTGGTCAGTTGTTATAACTGATAGAATATTAATTGAACGGATATCTGAGTAAGAGTTGATCAGAAAGTGTTAGTCATATTTGTAATACGACCATAACAGGACTTCGTGTTAATTACGACAGAGGATCACGTGATGAAAATGACGACCATTAGAACAAGTCTGATGACCGATTGTATAAATATAAAATAGACATCAATTTCAAACATCGATTTCAGTGTATTCATCTGTATAGTTTCTCCTTTTTCAGCGATAACTTGTTACATAATCTGAAACAGGCAACGACTGAATACGGTATTTTTATATTGATCACAAATGACATTCTATTCTGTTCTATTCTATTCCTCCCGGGGGCTTGTTTTAGCAGGTGTGATCGATACGTTGGATTTTGTGGTTTTCTGTTGATTAACAGATCGTTGAACACACTTACATGAATCGTTCTAGGCATGCAGTTGTATAAATACTTATCAATAATTGACAAGTAATTGGTTCGACACGTACTGCTGTTAGTCTGCATATACATAATGTATATGTCAAATTCAATGGACTGAGCAAGTATTATCAAATGAGAAATATCATTATTCTCTTTATTTCCTCCACTAACGAAGGTTTTCACAAACAGAATAAAATAAGAATCATTTTCAAAGACAATATCAACATTTTTTAATAAAGAACACAAGATATTTAGGGATTTTCACGCAAAGATGAAAAGACCTATTGTTATTGTTATGTTTCTTATTCTTATTCTTCTTTTTCTTCTTCCGTATTTTGTGGAGTCTCTATCTTAAGTTGAGTGAAAGAAAAGTTGATGGTTTTGTTAGTATGTTTTTAATGAAGGTCTGAAGGTGTTACAGGAACATTTTCAAATAGGTCAAACATCCAATATGGCCGCCATGACGTCATAAACTATAAACATTAAAAATGCTGTAACTTAAAAACCATTCATTGTGGAGAATTTGTGCACTTATATTATTTGTAGAGAATTTCCTTATCTAAATTTTTGTCATGACATGTTATCAAAAAATATGTCAAATAAAAAAGCTCGCTGTGGGGTAAAATTTTCAAAATTTAACTATTTTTTTATTTTTTTTTTTCAATTTTGAATTTTCTTGAAATTTTCTTTTTCAGATCGATGCAGAACGTCCTTCCGATGAATTTTGTGATTTCAGTTCTTCTGAAACGTTTACCATTTCCGCTGTACGCCATATTGAAAATTTTCTTTGATATTTTAAAAATGCCGACAAATAGGAAAACCTCGTTCTAGATCAATATTGATGGGCTATATTTTATAAAATTCTTACTGAGAAGATTTCTCCAGATGTCTTTTACCATTTAGTGATATTTACAATTTCATCGGAAAAACAAAATGACCGCCATGACGTCATTTCCGATTTTACCTAAAAAGCCGTAACTCAAGAAGTGTTTAAGCTAGTGACCTCAGTTTTAATCATATTATGTAAATTAAAAAGAAAACACATTCCACAAGAAAAAATCTGGGATCAAAGGTCAACTTCCGGTTTTCGATTGGGGTCAAAGTTCAAAAGTGTTGTTTACAGTTACAAATTTTGACAAACTTCGTCTCAAGTTCTGCAAAGCATTGAGTCTTGATATTTTATGTGTAAGATGTTTGTTTAATTATCTATCAAGTTTGTTAATATAAATGACCTTGACCTACGTTCAAGGTCACAGGGATCAATTATGTAAAAATCGTTTAATGGTAATTTCTCCATTGTTAACCAGCCCAGAGTCATCAACGTTGGACATAAATATTCTGTGGACATTCCCTGTCGAGTGATATAAGTGAAACGTACCTCAAAATTCAACTTCCGGTTTGCGGTAGGGGGTCAATGTTGAAAAGTGCTATTAAGGGTACCAATCTTTGAAAAAACATCTTCTCAAGTTCTGAAAGGCCTAGAGGCTCTATATCTCACATATATGAAGCATTTATAACTGGCAACAAAGTTTGATAACATAAATGACCTTGACCCACTTTTAAGGTCACAGAAGTCAATTAACTAAGAAACGTTAAATGACAGTTTCTCACTTTCTAGAAGACACACAATGATGAAAATTGATTATAAACCTTCTGTGGACACTTCCTCTTGATTGTCATAAGAAAACCTTCCCTAAAAGTTCAACTCCCGGTTTTCGGTAGGGCACAGATTTGGAAAGAGTTATTTAGGGTACCAATCTTTGAAAAACTTCTCCTCAAATTCTGGAAGGCCTAGAGTCTTGATATTCACATAGAAGAAGCATATGTAACTGGCAACAGATTTTGATAATGTAAATGACCTTGACCTACTTTCAAGGTCACAGATGTCAATTAACTAAAAATCGTTAAATGACAGTTTCTCAATTTCTAGAAGGCACACAAGGATGAAAATTAATTATAAACCTTCTGTGGAGACTTCCTATTGATTGTCATAAGAAAAACTTCCCTCAAGATGTCAACTTCCGGTTTCCGAAAGGGGTCAAAGTTCAAATATACAAAATAGGGTACCAGTGTTCAGCAATCTTCTTGTCAAGTTCCTCGAGGGTTAAAGAATTAATAATTGGTATATATTGATCATCAGATGTTACATTATAAGGCTTGTAAATATGAATCACCTTGACCGACATTCAAGGTCACAGGGGTCAAATATGTCTGAACCTTTTAAAAGTGTATTTCTTCGTTATTATATAGTCATATCCCCTGAAGGTTTCAAGATACCAAGTTCATCTTTGGATATGTTATAGATATTAACAAACAAGGAATCTTTCTCATATATTGTTATCAGGATAAATGTCAACCTCCGGTTTCCGTAGGGGGTCAAAGTTGAAATCATTGTTGAAATGTACAATATAGGGTACCAGTGTTAAACAATCTTCTCAATTTCCACAAGGTGTAGGCACTAGTATTTAGTATATACTGATCTACAGGTGTTGTTTTATAAGGCTTGCAATTATGAATAACCTTGACTGACATTCAAGGTCACAGGTGTCAGATGTATATAGAATCTTCAAACATCTTTGATCAAACAAAAAACAAGGGGGGACTGATATTAGGCTTGTAGCATGCTGGGATGAAGGACTACCATTTTTGTCATGACTAAGAGTTGTTATTTTCTAAGTTGGTCCAAAATCCAAGATGGCTGCCATGACCGCCATTTAGAAAATGAATGTTTTTTGAATTGCTCTGGTCAGCTTGTGGAATTCTGTTAAGGTTTGCCGTGTATGAAGCTGAGATTAACTTAAACTAGTGCTGTTTTTTGGGGAGTCTGTCCGATATCCCAGATTGTCGCCAAAGAAGTGAAAAGCCCGCAAAATTGTTAGCAACAATTTCTAGTTCAATTCGAGTTTACATTGACATGTGCATGAAGTAATTAGCATCACAGTAACAAAGGTTCTAAATTAGTATATACATGAAATATCATGGGAATGATCACGGCAAACACTCTTACATGGATACTTTGAGAAAAGTACATGGAAAATGTATGTATGATGTGGGGTATTGACATTACACTGTAGTATGATGTGGGATGTTGACATCACAATGTAGTAAGATGTGAGGTGTTGACATCACACTGTAGTATGATGTGAGGTATTGACATTACACTATCTGTAGTATGATGTGAGGTATTGACATCACTCTATCGGTAGTATGGTGTGGGGTATTGACATCACACTGTCGGTAGTATGATATGAGGTGTTGACATCACACTATCTGTAGTATGATGTGGGGTAATGAAATCACACTATCTGTAGTATGATGTGGGGTATTGACATCACACTGTAGTATGATGTAGGATGTTGACATCACACTGTAGTAAGGTGTGGGAAATTGGCATCACACTGTAGTAAGATGTGAGGAATTGACATCACATTATCGATAGTATGATGTGGGATATTGACATCACATTATCGGTAGTATGATGTGAGGTATTGACATCACACTATCGGTAGTATGAAGTGGGATATTGGCATCACATTATCGGTAGTATGATGTGGGGTATTGACATCACACTATCGGTAGTATGATGTGGGGTATTGACATCACACTATCGGTAGTATGATGTGGGGTATTGACATCACACTGTCGGTAGTATGATGTGAGGTGTTGACATCACACTATCGGTAATAAGATGTGAGGTGTTGACATCACATTATCGGTAGTATGATGTGAGGTATTGACATCACACTATCGGTAGTATGATGTGAGGTATTGACATCACACTATCGGTAGTATGATGTGATGTGTTGACATCACACTATCGGTAGTATGATGTGGGGTATTGACATTACACTATTGGTAGTATGATGTGAGGTGTTGACATCACACTATCGGTAGTATGATGTGATGTGTTGACATCACACTATCGGTAGTATGATGTGGGGTATTGACATTACACTATTGGTAGTATGATGTGAGGTGTTGACATCACACTATCGGTAGTATGATGTGATGTATTGACATCACACTGTCGGTAGTATGATGTGAGGTATTGACATCACATTATCGGTAGTATGATGTGGGGTATTGACATCACACTATCGGTAGTATGATGTGAGATATTGACATCACACTATCGGTAGTATGATGTGAGGTATTGACATCACACTGTACTATAATATGGGGTATTGACATCACAATATCGGTAGTATGATGTGAGCTATTGACATCACACTATCGGTAGTATGATGTGGGATATTGACATCACACTATCGGTAGTATGATGTGGGGTATTGACATCACACTATCGGTAGTATGATGTGGGGTATTGACATCACACTGTCGGTAGTATGATATGAGGTGTTGACATCACACTATCGGTAGTATGATGTGGGGTATTGACATCACACTGTCGGTAGTATGATGTGGGGTATTGACATCACACTGTCGGTAGTATGATATGAGGTGTTGACATCACACTATCGGTAGTATGATGTGGGATATTGACATCACACTGTAGTATAATGTGAGATATTGACATCACACTATCGGTAGGGAAGGATATGTATGGGGGTACTGTACTGAGTAAGGATATCTATATGAGTGCTGTATGGTGTATGGGGGTTATGTATGGAGTAAGGATATGTATGGGGGTGCTGTATGGAGTTAGGATATGTATGTGGGTACTGTATGGAATTAGAATATGTATGGGAGTGCTGTATGGAGTTAGGATATGTATGGGAGTGCTGTATTGAGTTAGGATATGTATGGGGGTGTTGTATGGAGTTAGGATATGTATGGGAGTGCTGTATGGAGTTAGGATATGTATGGGAGTGCTGTATGGAGTTAGGATATGTATGGGGATGCTGTATGGAGTTAGGATATGTATGGGGGTACTGTATGGAGTTAGGATATGTATGGGGGTGCTCTATGAAGTTCTGATATGTTTGGGGGTTATGTATGGAGTTAGGATATTATTGGGATTGTGTATGGTGTTAGGATATGTATGGGGGGATACTGTATGGAGTTAGGATATGTATGGGGGTACTGTATGGAATTAGGATATGTATGGGGATGCTGTATGGAATTAGGATATGTATGGGGATGCTGTATGGAGTTAGGATATGTATGGGGGTGCTGTATGGAGTTAGGATATGTATGGGGGTACTGTATGGAATTAGGATATGTATGGGAGTGCTGTATGGAGTTAGGATATGTATGGGGGTGCTGTATGGAGTTAGGATATGTATGGGAGTGCTGTATGGAGTTAGGATATGTATGGGGGTGCTGTATGGAGTTAGGATATGTATAGGGGTGCTGTATGGAGTTAGGATATGTATGGGAGTGCTGTATGGAGTTAGGATATGTATGGGGGTGCTGTATGGAGTTAGGATATGTATGGGGGTGCTGTATGGAGTTAGGATATGTATGGGAGTGCTGTATGGAGTTAGGATATGTATGGGAGTGCTGTATGGAGTTAGGATATGTATGGGAGTGCTGTATGGAGTTAGGATATGTATGAGGGTACTGTATGGAGTTAGGATATGCATGGGAGTGGATATGCATGGGAGTGCTGTATGGAGTTAGGATATGTATGGGGGTGCTGTATGGAGTTAGGATATGTATGGGGGTGCTGTATGGAGTTAGGATATGTATGGGGGTGCTGTATGGAGTTAGGATATGTATGGGGGTGTTGTATGGAGTTAGGGTATGTATGGGAGTACTGTACTGAGTAAGGATATGCATGGGGGTGCTGTATGGAGTTAGGATATGTATGGGGTGCTGTATGGAGTTAGGATATGTATGGGAGTGCTGTATGGAATTAGGATATGTATGGGGATGCTGTATGGAATTAGGATATGTATGGGGGTACTGTATGGAGTTAGGATATGTATAGGGGTACTGTATGGAGTTAGGATATGTATGGGGGTGCTGTATGGAGTTAGGATATGTATGGGAGTGCTGTATGGAGTTAGGATATGTATGGTATGGAGTTAGGATATGTATGGGGGTGCTGTATGGAGTTAGGCTCTGTCTGGGGGTGTTGTATGGAGTTTGGCTATGTCTGGGGGTGTTGGTGGATGTATGTATGGAGTACTGTACTGAGTAAGGATATGCATGGGGGTGCTGTATGGAGTTAGGATATGTATGCTGTATGGAGTTAGGATATGTATGGGCTGTATGGGTTAGGTTAGGATATGTATGTACTGTATGGAGTTAGGATATGTATTGGGGTGCTGTATGGAGTTAGGATATGTATGGGAGTGCTGTATGGAGTTAGGATATGTATGGGGTGCTGTATGGGAGGATATGTATTAGGATATGTATGGGGGTGCTGTATGGAGTTAGGGTATGTATGGGGGTGCTGTATGGAGTTAGGATATGTATGGGAGTGCTGTATGGAGTTAGGATATGTATGGGGTGCTGTATGGAGTTAGGATATGTATGGGGGTGCTGTATGGAGTTAGGATATGTATGGGGGTGCTGTATGGAGTTAGGATATGTATGGGGGTGTTGTATGGAATTAGGATATGTATGGGGATGCTGTATGGAGTTAGGATATTTATGTGGGTGCTGTATTGAGTTAGGATATGTATGGGGTGCCGTATGAATTTATCGATGAATGGAGTTAGGATATGTATGGGGGTGTTTTATGGAGTTAGGGTATGTATGGGGGTGCTGTATGGAGTTAGGATATGTATGGGAGTGCTGTATGGAGTTAGGATATGTATGGGGGTGCTGTATGGAGTTAGGATATGTATGGGAGTGCTGTATGGAGTTAGGATATGTATAGGGGTGCTGTATGGAGTTAGGATATGTATGGGGTGCTGTATGGAGTTAGGATATGTATGGGGTGCTGTATGGGAGGATATGTATGGGGATATGTATGGAGTTAGGATATGTATGGGGGTGCTGTATGGAGTTAGGATATGTATGCTGTATGGAGTTAGGATATGTATGGGGGTGCTGTATGGAGTTAGGATATGTATGGGAGTGCTGTATGGAGTTAGGATATGTATGGGGGTGCTGTATGGAGTTAGGATATGTATGTGCTGTATGGAGTTAGGTGTATGGGGGTGCTGTATGGAGTTAGGATATGTATGGGGGTGCTGTATGGAGTTAGGATATGTATGGGGGTGCTGTATGGAGTTAGGATATGTATGGGGATGGTGGATGGAGTAAGGATATGTATGGGGGTTATGTATGGAGTTAGGATATGTATGGGGATGGTGGATGGAGTAAGGATATGTATGGGGGTGCTGTATGGAGTTAGGATATGTATGTGAGTACTGTATGGAATTAGAATATGTATGGAGTTAGGATATGTAGTGCTGTATGGAGGTAGGATATGTATGGGGTGCTGTATGGAATTAGGATATGTATGGGAGTGCTGTATGGAGTTAGGATATGTATGGGGGTGCTGTATGGAGTTAGGATATGTATGGGAGTGCTGTATGGAGTTAGGATATGTATGGGAGTGCTGTATGGAGTTAGGATATGTATGGGAGTGCTGTATGGAGTTAGGATATGTATGGGGGTGCTGTATGGAGTTAGGATATGTATGGGGGTGCTGTATGGAGTTAGGATATGTATGGGAGTGCTGTATGGAGTTAGGATATGTATGGGGGTACTGTATGGAGTTAGGATATGTATGGGAGTGCTGTATGGAGTTAGGATATGTATGGGGGTGCTGTATGGAGTTAGGATATGTATGGGGGTGCCGTATGGAGTTAGGATATGTATGGGGGTGCTGTATGGAGTTAGGATATGTATGGGGTGCTGTATGGAGTTAGGATATGTATGGGAGTGCTGTATGGAGTTAGGATATGTATAGGGGTGCTGTATGGAGTTAGGATATGTATGGGGGTGCCGTATGGAGTTAGGATATGTATGGGGGTGCTGTATGGAGTTAGGATATGTATGGGGGTGCTGTATTGAGTTAGGGTATGTATGGGGGTACTGTATGGAGTTAGGGTATGTATGTGGGTACTGTATGGAGTTATTGCGTATGGAGTTAGGATATGTATGGGGGTGTTGTATGGAGTTAGGATATGTATGGGGGTGCTGGATATTATGGGGTGGTATATGTATGGAGTATGGGGTGCTGTATGGAGTTAGGATATGTATGGAGTTAGGATATGTATGGGGGTGCTGTATGGAGTTAGGATATGTATGGGGGTGCTGTATGGAGTTAGGATATGTATGGGAGTGCTGTATGGAGTTAGGATATGTATGAGGGTACTGTATGGAGTTAGGATATGTATGGGGGTGCCGTATGGAGTTAGGATATGTATGGGAGTGCTGTATGGAGTTAGGATATGTATGGGGGTGCCGTATGGAGTTAGGATATGTATGGGGGTGCTGTATGGAGTTAGGATATGTATGGGGGTGTTGTATGGAGTTAGGGTATGTATGGGGGTACTGTATGGAGTTAGGATATGTATGAGGTGCTATAGATTTCATTGGAAGCCGGACCTTTACAGTAAGTCGACATTTCTTCTCGACAAGAACCCTAGCATTATAAACTGACAAGAAACTGTGAGTAAGAGTGGTACTACAGAAAGCATGGAGAGTGTGGAGAGAGTGTCAGATGTGCTCCTTTGATGAATAACGAAGACAAGAAAACACAGAAGCCTGTTGAATCCATGGACATCATTGAAGCAGATATTGACAAACCGATCAGGCAGTTGGCTAATTTGAATGGAAACACAATAGTGTGATCACAGATATAAATCTTGAACGATGGGGAAAACCAAAAAAACAAACTGCATGTTAATCCTGCCCGAATGCTTTGTAACATCTCATAAATATAAACCCACACCCTTTTTCCTTTTTGACGTGATAATCGTAAAAGAGGAACATTTGCTTGTGTCTTTATTTTTGATTTTCGTATTACTGACAAATAAAAGGATTGGATAAGATCTGTGAGAAAAAGCAAAGATATCCGGGGTCTGGATCGGAGTGTGACGTCAGGAACCGTCACCACTCTGTCCGGCAAACACAATCGGCTCCATACACCAAAGGACACCATACATAGGTGACTCCATACATAGGTGACTACATATATCAACTGACTCCATACATCAAATGACTCCATATATCAACCGACTCCATACATCAACTGACTCCATACATAGGTAACCCCATACATAGGTGATTTCATACATCAACAGACTCCATACATCAACTGACTCCAAACATAGGTGACTCCATACATAGGTAACTCCATACATCAACAGACTCCATACATCAACTAACTCCATACATCAACTGACTCCATACATAGGTGACTCCATACTCTCCATACATACACAGGTAACTCCATACATCAACAGACTCCCATACATACAACACATAGGTTATTCCATACATAGGTAATTCCATACATCAACAGACTCCATACATCAACTAACTCCATACATCAACTAACTCCAAACAGGTGACTCCACTCCATACATCAACTGACTCCATACATAGGTTATTCCATACACAGGTAACTCCATACATCAACAGACACCATACATCAACTGACTCCATACATCAACTAACTCCATACATCAACTGACTCCATACATAGGTTATTCCATACATCAACAGACTCCATACATCAACTAACTCCATACATCAACTAACTCCATACATAGGTAACTCCATACATCAACTAACTCCAAACATAGGTGACTCCATACATAGGTAACTCCATACATCAACAGACTCCATACATCAACTAACTCCATACATCAACTAACTCCATACATCAACTGACTCCATACATAGGTGACTCCATACATAGGTAACTCCATACATCAACTGACTCCATACATCAACTAACTCCAAACATAGGTGACTCCATACATAGGTAACTCCATACATCAACAGACTCCATACATCAACTAACTCCATACATCAACTAACTCCATACATCAACTGACTCCATACATAGGTGACTCCATACATAGGTAACTCCATACATCAACTGACTCCATACATCAACTAACTCCATACATCAACTGACTCCATACATCAACTAACTCCATACATCAACTGACTCCATACATCAACTAACTCCATACATCAACTGACTCCATACATCAACTAACTCCATACATCAACTGACTCCATACATCAACTGACTCCATACATAGGTTATTCCATACATCGAAAATGGTTCAATACATCGGTACATGCTGTAGCCTTTGTATTTGTAACATTTCAATAATTTATTATTCCATTCCTCCGATAACAACTGATATTCGATTCAGCAGCATTCTGACCAAATGTTGCCTGATTTCCAATTTTCCAACCTAGTTACACTTCCATAGAATGGTGAGGCTGGATGGAGCTATATTTTATAACAGAATGAAAATGGATGTAGCCAGACACAGTTTCCTGTAAACGAACAGTTAGATAAAGAAGATATGATTTGTTTGAACCTGCAGGATGTGGATTGATGCGACAAAGTGACTGTCTTCGCAAGCAAGACACATTTAGAGACAGAGATCATTGTGTGAATACCAACACATGGTGTTATCATCTATCTGAAAACTGACTTAGTATGCTGTAGTCTATCAATCATGTATAAGGAAATAAGGCAACATCGATAAAGAAAATATCTCGAGCAAAAAATTATGATGGTTTCGCTCAATTTTCATTCTCCGCAGTCGCCTCCAAAGTTTCAACAATTTAGGTCCTTATCACTGACGAGTCCTAGAAGGACGAAATAGCATTACGGTGCGATTTATTTCATCATTTGGCCCTACTGTATCTAATTGTAAATGAGTGTTTTTGGTACAAATTCTTAAATCTTCAACCGAACATATGTTTACGCTGTCTCCAATCTTATTACACCTGGTCTGCAATATCAGCTGAGTGTTACCGATATAGTTTGGGAGCAATAGCTTGGGCGAAACACGAATTAATCTTCAAAATATAAAGTTTAAGATATATCTAGTAACATTCTGTATAAAACAAGTTATAATATGGCCAAATACAGTAATCAGACATCATCAAATCTTGCCCGTGGCACATGATGCTGTTTTCAGTATGTCCTAGAGTTTTCTATAAATTCGGAAAGTATAAAAGATAAAGATATTTGTTGATATCAAGATACCTGTTAATACAATTAGGTTTACACGTGTCTCTGGCTGGAGGCCTACTCTGCGCAGTCGCCAGGTAGTGACCGTAGGTCGTTTATTTTCATTCGGGAATTTCAGCTTTCATGCACCATCCCCAACATGCATGTGGTTTTGAATAGGACGTAAAACAATAATACACTTAACTAAAGACTTTATACTTGTCAATGCATACCTTTCCTGATAACACAGGTACTCGGTACATCATAACACTAAGTCATCAACATACATATATTTCAATTATTTCTTTTCAGTGTTACTCCAGGTGGCTACTTTCACAATTTTAATCAGAGGTAATAAGAAAAACATTATTAATGTTGATTTTTTTTTCTCAACTGCCAAATTATTGTACTGGTAATTCAAATGTCTTTCCAATAATATCAATTCCCCGGATGAAATTCAGTAGGTTATTTATCAACAATTGTTAACATGTATCCTACCAGTGTACATCAATCGTTTATACCTATCCTAGTCCTCCTTATTAATGACTTCATCTTATCAATTCTATCTTTTTTCGGCGCTCCATAACATCGCAAAATAATCCGATAATCGATACATGACTGTCATATGCCTGGAGTCGTTTAGAACTGGACAGTACAAGGTTAACTGGTCAGCTAATCATATTTCCATGTTCAGGTTGAATGACTAAGGTTATTTTCTAAAATCCAGGTAAGGAATGAAGCGGATTAATGCATGACGTCAACAGATTCATTTAACCAAGTGGTCAGTGTATATACCTGTTGCCATAAGCTATTTTAAGTGGACCCTGTTATCACTAGACCACGAAGAAGTAGTATTGATATTTACAAGGTACCACCGGACTGTAGCCATTTCGCTTAGTCGTGAATAGCGAAATAGGTGACCGTAGATTTGTGGTTTAGTTTTATTTATGTACATTTTAAGTGACACACTGTCTTTATCAGGTCGTGAGTTCTCGCGTGAACGTAAACCTCCACACGTGATATATTGAACCGTTCTGAAACCAGCAGACGACAACAATACTAAAGCTGTTAGCAGACGACAATTGCGAAGCTCAGACCTGGTACAGAAGTCTCATACATAACACTATCGGGATGAAATTGAGAATTCGGCGTCTGCTTGCAGGAACTGTTTTGATTCATACAGGGATATTTTGTTTAATACTACAACACGTGCTACATTACGATGAAATTCGGGATTCCGTATCGTTCTCGAGACAGAATATGATCAACAGAAACCGGAAATTAGACCATGTTAATTCCACCAGAAAGACTACACCAGTTGTGAGAAATATTCTTCAGGCTATGGAAATAGGTATTTTGACAAATACAAGTACTTCCTCTAATAAAAGTGGGATTAAATCTGTGATTGAGGAAATTCCAACACAAGGAACGTGTGGGAAAAGACCTCCTCAAAGTGTGATCAAACGTAATATCCTTTCAGGTGATTTTCAAAGTATAAGTCACTCGAATAAAGGGTATGTAATATCAGCAACTGCTGACTATAACGACAACATTACTAGCATTCTCCATGTGATTTCTGTAAAGCAAACCAATATGGGGAGAAAGACTTGGTGTGTTTTCTGGAGTGCGGATTCCAATGAGTTTCAGCCTATCTCTACATCAGAAGCGAGCGTTTTGAGAATCAATGAGCATCATGGTAAAAGGTAAAGATATTTAATTTTCATCTCCCTTCAAATCCACTAATATTCACACAAATATTCATATTCCTAAAAATTCATCTTCATGGTATGAATTATCAATGAAATGGATGAACTTTAATACAGCTGATCAGGGTCTTTCTGTATTTTTAGGATTGGTAATGGTTAGTTACTCTAATTCGGAGTTTAACAGAACAATGCTAGTCAGCAATCGACTTTACAGCCGACTATAAAACAATGGAATAAAATTATATAACAAACATGGTTGTCAGTTAGTAACAGATAACACTCAAGAGAACCATATCTGGCCTCTGAGCTAGACTCTAGGTTATTGACGGGCCATGCACATACAGCTTGTTTTCAATTTAGCACGTGAGGTTTGCCGTACCCTGCAGTTATTTAATACTGGGGCTTGTGAATCTCTCCGATTAGATTTTGACTTCCTTTCGATCACGTTGGATTTTCCTCAGTCTTCTCCTAGACTTCAAAAACCTAGACCCTTAACATCACTTACGAGTCCTAGAAGTACGAAACAGTTGTATGATGTAGCATCACTTACGAGTCCTAGAAGGACGAAACAGCTGTATGATGTAGCGTCACTTACGAGTCCTAGAAGGACGAAACAGCTGTATGATGTAGCGTCACTTACGAGTCCTAGAAGGACGAAACAGCTGTATGATGTAGCGTCACTTACGAGTCCTAGAAGGACGAAACAGCTGTATGATGTAGCGTCACTTACGAGTCCTAGAAGGACGAAACAGCTGTATGATGTAGCGTCACTTACGAGTCCTAGAAGGACGAAACAGCTGTATGATGTAGCGTCACTTACGAGTCCTAGAAGGACGAAACAGCTGTATGATGTAGCGTCACTTACGAGTCCTAGAAGGACGAAACAGCTGTATGATGTACGTCACTTACGAGTCCTAGAAGGACGAAACAGCTGTATGATGTAGCGTCACTTACGAGTCCTAGAAGGACGAAACAGCTGTATATGATGCAGTTTGATTCATTGTTTAGCTCTACTGTATCTAACTGCATTAAGATGTGTTATTTACCTGTGTGTCTTTTGTTCAATCTTAAATACTTCACCTTAAACTTAGTTTACGTTCATGTATCTACGACAATTTACAAATATATTTGATCGGTAAAAAGTACAATTTCACTTCAGCGTTGAGTTCGGTGTGAATACTGAAAATATGTAAAGAAAGAAGCAAGAACCAAGCCAGAAATCAAACAGAACGTGAAATTAAACGAACTTGGCAAGTTCTGAGTGATCTTGTTTTGATAAGCTCTTCCATAAATTCAGCCTGGTGTGAAAACAAAAACAAGTCCGCCAACAGAGGGGCGCAGTTAGGTATGCTACGAAAACTGTTACGTTTCGTCAATGGCGAGAATCCTTCATAGCAGTAACAATGATTCGAGTTCACATTCAGTGAGAATATTATGTAATATTTATACCTAGCAGGGGTACTAAATACTGGTTACCAAGCACTCAAGTTGCTGATTGATTTAAACAAAACACTTTCGTCACTTTGAGGCCATATTGTACAAGATTAGTTTGGTTGTCTTACCTGTCTAGAATGTCCTAAAAAGAAACATTATTACCTGCTACATCTAGTTCACTGTTTATAAGTATGCAGTGGTTGTTCTGTCGATTTCTGTTTCGATGGTAAATAGGAATTTGAACTTTAACCCTAATATAGGAATCTGCAAAAATTAACAACAAAATTAAAGTAAGTAGTCGAGAGAAACAGTGTTTGTCAGATGTCTGGTGACCAGGAATGACCTACCTATTGTTGAGGCATGTGTGTTTAGGTATTACAGATTCCAACAGGTTTCTTGTGACCAGGAATGACCTACCTATTGTTGAGACACGTGTGTTTAGGTATTACAGATTCCAACAGGTTTCTTGTGACCAGGAATGACCTACCTATTGTTGAGACACGTGTGTTTAGGTATTACAGATTCCAACAGGTTTCTTGTGACCAGGAATGACCTACCTATTGTTGAGGCATGTGTGTTTAGGTATTACAGATTCCAACAGGTTTCTTGTGACCAGGAATGACCTACCTATTGTTGAGACACGTGTGTTTAGGTATTACAGATTCCAACAGGTTTCTTGTGACCAGGAATGACCTACCTATTGTTGAGGCATGTGTGTTTAGGTATTACAGATTCCAACAGGTTTCTTGTGACCAGGAATGACCTACCTATTGTTGAGGCATGTGTGTTTAGGTATTACAGATTCCAACAGGTTTCTTGTGACCAGGAATGACCTACCTATTGTTGAGACACGTGTGTTTAGGTATTACAGATTCCAACAGGTTTCTTGTGACCAGGAATGACCTACCTATTGTTGAGACACGTGTGTTTAGGTATTACAGATTCCAACAGGTTTCTTGTGACCATGAATGACCTACCTATTGTTGAGGCATGTGTATTTAGGTATTACAGATTCCAACAGGTTTCTTGTGACCAGGAATGACCTACCTATTGTTGAGGCATGTGTGTTTAGGTATTACAGATTCCAACAGGTTTCTTGTGACCAGGAATGACCTACCTATTGTTGAGGCATGTGTGTTTAGGTATTACAGATTCCAACAGGTTTCTTGTGACCAGGAATGACCTACCTATTGTTGAGACACGTGTGTTTAGGTATTACAGAGTCCTACAGGTAAACGTTATTGACATCAACTCACTTAACTGTATATTTTACGACGAGTGTTGATTAAAGCGTAGGTCACTTCCTTATCTGATGAATCCTTGTCAGATCACTGGATCTATCGAAACCTAATACCATATCTATATATAGCAATGAGTTGATTGGTATATCGGAATCTATATTCGAGCAATCATTAATTTGTAGAATTATCAACATGGAAATGAATGCTGGTAACGATAAGTGAATACAGATCTTTCCGATCATTTGTATAACGAGTACCATACAAGGAAATAGCTTTCTTAAACTAACTACATGTCTTGTATACTAGCGGTTAAACTCCGTCAAAAACGTTCAGGATTCATATTGTTTTATAAATACACACGAGTTGAACTGTCCGTCTCCATCAGAGCTTACCCTACATTTTAACTTGGCATGGCATACTAGTACATATGATGTGGAATCACGCCACTGATGGAGAGGGTTTCTGACTACAGATTAATTCTATTAACACGAGAGAAGAATAAGGACATATTTCATCTAATGTCTGATGCATTTTATAACGAAAATGAGTACAAATGATTGTTCACTACACCTAGATTGGTAGTGTTATTTTAACTCTGATGATTTTCGGTCATCATTATCTTTTTTCAAATAGATCATTGTGCACCACCACATGATGCAAATCGCTCTTCAACCAAGGGACTTACGATATTATCCAGCAAAGCCAATGTTCTAATGAATATTTTCCATTTACAGTCAAACAAAAATAACATTAACTGAATCAATCATGACATGACTGTTACGTGTTTGTGATTTGTTCACGTCCTCAGTCTAATTTATTTCATTATAACCTGCCACTACTTTCAATAGGAGAAAATGTTAATACACTGTATGAATGCAGCTTCAAATTGAAGAAAGAGCTGGAATTGCATCAAAATTTTAAAATATAGAATTTTAAAAGCAATTTAATTACATATGTAGTAATTCAGGTCCATTATCAACTGTGAGATTGTACATAAAGTTTTGAATACAAGACTATTCATGGTCGCTAGGACTCTACTATGAATTGTTGTGAAAATCTTCGACACAAGAAGCACTACAGACATTGTAATACATAACAAGTATTCAAAACACACAAAAGACCAAGACACGTTTGCGGTTCAAAGCGTGCTTTTTTTCAATCAGGAAATGGGCATTTTTACTGTTAACCTTGCCTGTCTATTGTCAAGGGTCCTTTCAACACATCCAGTGTCGCATATAAATAATTTATATATAAACAAAATCGATAACACGAGACCAAGCGTTCCTATTAGGTACTTTCACTTACAGTTGTTTCCTTCTGAGCGGGTATACTGTCAAATCTTACAAACCTGTGTCCACTCTGTGGAAGTATTTACCGGCTAATTTGCTATATTTAAACTGGGGATAATCTCTTTTTAGGCAAGTCATATGTTATCACAAACGGATTATAACAAATCCTTTCAACACATTCTGTTTGAAAAGACACCATAATTACCTAGCTAATATTATCATTCCATTGGCCTGATCATGTATAGACTTACAGTCTTCCAGAATGATGCCAATATTTGGGAGATATCTGTTACAATGAATTATATCTGGCTAATCTAGACAGAATCCTGCGTCTGGAAACTCGAATGCAATTATCACGTCAATAAAAAAAGTAGTAAGATTATTGCATGTGATGAAGTAGGGGACGGGTTTGTCGAAACAGAGATTGAGGTAGGCAAATACGATGAAACAAAACGAAAAAGAATTTGAAAATGGAGATATGTAAAATCACACAGGTAGCTAAGCTATACCGTCTGTACTGCCTTTTGAGGACAAAAACAGAAAAGAACAATCTTTTGTAATATTGATTTTTCGGGTCTGACGTACGTAATCATACATCTATGGTTATAGGAGTATTTGAATTTTTTAGATTAGTATGCTTGTTTATTTTACTCTGCTTGTGCTACAAGTTCAAATGAATGGTCAGGAGTCGAGAATTCCTGTAGTGGATAATGCTTCAGACAACATGCAAGCAGTCAACCCTTTTAGCATTCATGGAATTAGACGTGTTAACATGAAAATACCTCCGAACCGATTCCACATATTGTTGATAAAAGAAAGAACATATCATTTAATGTCATGTCCTTGATAAAGAATCTCTCCGAACTATATAAATAATTTATTATAAGTCGAGTCAGGTACGATAGAGTTAAATCCAATCAAGTACAATAGAGTTTTCAATACCTTGCATAATGACAGCTGTTATCGCTTCAATGACGTTTCCGGCGCGCGCTTTCAATTATTGATATGATATTGTTAATTTGCCGTCATGCATTTCAATGCTTGATTTACCCTATAGGTGATTTTAGTGTTGTTCATATGAAATTGTTAGCATGATCTGATTTTTTTTACAAACCAAGTCTTTGCTTTTGTGAATTTCCTTGGATCGATGTTTTCTCCAGTGGAAACGTCACTCAACAACCTCAACAAAACTATTCAGATGGAAGGGCTTTCTATAATCAATATGAGTACTTTAATTTCGATTGTTTTAGTAGTTATTATAATTTTTTGACTTTTCAAAAATAGTGTGTCTTGTAACTAAAAGTCAGTTTGTGTATTTCAGGGAGGTAGGATAGTATTTCTGTTTGTCCTGCCCTAATTGTGTATTTGGACATGGAACGTTACTATAGACACCATACAATGGCTCTCCCGCATGATGTTCAGTGCGGTAGCTTTCATATACAATACAAGGAAACCGTGCATTAAAATGACCTTGGCTGTTCATTGTGCGAGACAGAAAAAGAAAACCTAAAAACGTTTACAGATCAGTTAAATGTCACTTCAACCGTTCGTGACGATTTACCAAAGTAATTCTGATATATACCCTCTCCAAATGCATTAATACATGGACCAATCACATGTATTTTGTATGGTGTTTAGACTCATCCTAGTGTTGAGATGGTAATAAACGTTTGGAATTTGATTAACATCTTGTAAAAACGTCCCCATTGTGAACACTATACATTCATACATATCCTCTTTACAAGTTATATATCTAATGTTGTCTTTAATTTACATTCAGTAATTCGCTCTAATGTCCCTGTTGTAATCTTACTATGTATAAGATAGATAATTGTGTATTCTGTATCAAAGAGATTCTGTTTAAAACTGTCCTGGTTCGCTAATGACTTCAAACTATAGGCTATGCTATATGCTGTCGATCGAATGCAGTGCCACCCGGAGTGTATCTTTATCAAACACCTTTTGTACTTGATCGATCGCTGATTTGATTTGATTGTCATGAATGAAAAGAGGAAGATGCTGTTCACGTAAACAGTGATCTGTGTGTCAGTCATATGTCATCTAGCGTAATGCTTGCACGTGACCAATAACCATCACCATGCGACATTCCAGAACAAATAGGTCATATCTAGATCTATATTACAAATCCATTGCTTTCTAAATGACATGTTTCACAACCATACCCCATCAACAATGGTATTTGCTATGCAAATATTTATTGAAAGCCTCGCATTCGTATAGTATTCCGACCAGAATCCGGCCTACTTGTTCGATCTCTGGACCGGATATACCAGTGGCGGACAGAAACAGTACCATTTGCACTGTCTTCGGTTTTCTTTGTCAATAGTGTAATTGTACTGCATGTGTTGATAAAGTGACAGATCGTCTGTCGTTTTTACGTCTTTAGATGAAGAGAACTGATCGCGTTCGGGAAGAACATATACTATGTAGGGAGAACACTGTATAAAACCAGGTTAACGTACAGACCTTCGGGTGGGGGTAAAGGGAGACTCTAACAACCCTTTAGGCTGACGTATGCAACCTATTTGCACCTGCTTATCTCATTCTCTGTACAGGTGTAATCGATAAAACTGAAGGAGCCACACTGGCTTATAGTGTCTTTCTTTATACCCTCGTTTATAGTAGTATTTAGCTAGAATTTCAATATTTAGTGTCCTCTCTGATAAGACTTTGTTTGCATGGTGACTTTATTAAGTCGGAAGGAGGGATAATTTCTGTTGACATATGCAATAAATATCAACCATAAATGCCGATTATAAAATAGTCAGGGTTATACAAATGTCAGTGTAACAGTTATAAACAAATTTGTTACAATGTATTAGACGTCGGCTGATGTTTACACAGTAGGGCTGGCCTACTATCGTGGCATATAATGAATCTCCGGGTAAAGCTTATTGATTCCGACGAGAACAAAAAAAAAAAAAAAAATGGATTGACAAAATATAACCATAAAACATGTTATTCTCTCAATTACTCAAATAACCAACTGTTTACCAGTGTTTTACCATCAAATCCTGCTAAATTCTGAATTAATATCAATACATCTGTTTAATACTCCAACACTACAACCAACTAACCATCCGATATCCGAGCCAGACCCACTCCGTTATAGATATTTTTCATATTTTATTGACTGGAAATGTTGTTGTATACTAATAGATAATATATAAATAAAGGCTTGTATAAAGTTTCGAACTTGAAATTGAAATGGTACCGGAGATATCAGTGCCAGAATTAGTCTCATTAATCAACACCAGGATATGAATATTGATGAGGAAAAGTCACGTGATACGTTCAGAGGCGATCAGAATCAAAACAAAAATGGGGGAAGAGGTGAGTAGTACGTCCATGTGACATCGCTTGTAAAGATATTTTACCGATAAATGCAATCAATACTCTATATATCCTGTGTGGAAATCTTTTTTCTTGCCACTTAGATGTGTAGAACGCGAAGGAAATGACAAGGAAGTATATGTATATAGACCTATCAAATGTAACTTTCACATTAGATGTTACGCACTTTGGAAACACCCGAGGGTGCCCGAACGGTTGTTGATAGTAACGTCAATATATCAATATAAACTTATCAAACTTATATAAGCTTCAATTTATTTGACAATGATTCCGAAACAGGTTATAGCAAATTACATTAATCACTCTCGATGGCCCGAGTGTTAGCTCACGAGGGGTCTTATTATGGGAGGAAAACGGAGTACCCGGGGGAAAAACCCACGTGGTCGGACAGGTGACCCTTTATCTTTTTATGTCCGTTCCAGGAGTCGAACCCCGGACGGATAGGTGAAAGGCAAGTGCGTTACCACTGCGCCCTCTGACCACCGAAGTCAATATACCGTCGTCCATGCTTGGAAATCTAATGATCTTTACCGAGTCAGGACAAGTTTTAATTCCTCCATGCTATCTGTCCCGTATAAAATGACGCCAAATTGTCTTTTAACCCCCTTTCACCTCATCTACTTAAATCAATAGTTTTCATAAAAAGACGCGCTTAATGGATGATCCTTCGTTCTTTTTCTTTCCATCAAAACGCCTGGGAAAAGAAGCAATTAGTTTGAATGAATAATGAATGACCTCAGCTGATTTAGAATGTTATCGGAACAATGATTCCGATCGCGTTACCACAGACATTGGTGTCATGGAATGAAATGAGAAATCTAATTCTATTTCGATTGAGTTCGTTTGAACATATTGATGTACACATCCAGTTAATATTTCATTATATAGAACGGAAATATGCTTATAATTACGTTATAAATATTTGAGTCTAATATAAGCACACCGGTGAGTCGATTCCATTAAAACGTTCACCAACAAGCAGTACATTTATTTGTTGTTGTTTGTTGGTATTTGACATACAGTGTTAAAAAATGGTTCACAAGGTCAATTTTCTACACGTACTTTTGTTTTATATTCATGAATGTGTTATCCTGAATTATCAATAGGGTGTATTGTATGTGTTAACTTTAATGATGAAACACAGAGGGAAAGAAGATGGCAAAGGTGTTCTGTCCAGGTTATAGACAGACATGACAGCAGGTCCATGCTGGCTTTTCAGGTTATAGACAGACATGACAGCAGGTCCATGCTGGCTTTTCAGGTTATAGAGAGACATGACGGCTGGTCCATGCTGGTCTGTCCTGGTTACAGAGAGACATGACGGCTGGTCCATGCTGGTCTGTCCTGGTTACAGAGAGACATGACGGCAGGTCCATGCTGGTCTGTCCAGGTTACAGAGAGACATAACGGCAGGTCCATGCTGGTCTGTCAAGGTTACAGAGAGACATGACGGCAGGTCCATGCTGGTCTGTCCAGGTTATAGAGAGACATGACGGCAGGTCCATGCTGGTCTGTTCAGGTTACAGAGAGACATGACGGCTGGTCCATGCTGGTCTGTCCAGGTTACAGAGAGACATGACGGCTGGTCCATGCTGGTCTGTCCAGGTTACAGAGAGACATGACGGCTGGTCCATGCTGGTCTGTCCAGGTTATAGAGAGACATGACGGCTGGTGCATGCTGGTCTGTCCAGGTTACAGAGAGAAATGATGGCAGGTCCATATGCTGGTCTGTCCAGGTTACATAGATATATGACGGCTGGTCCATGCTGGTCTGTCCAGGTTATAGAGAGACATGACGGCTGGTCCATGCTGGTCTGTCCAGGTTATAGAGAGACATGGCGGCTGGTCCATGCTGGTCTGTCCAGGTTACAGAGAGACATGACGGCAGGTCCATGCTGGTCTGTCCTGGTTATAGAGAGACATGGCGGCTGGTCCATGCTGGTCTGTCCAGGTTACAGAGAGACATGACGGCAGGTCCATGCTGGTCCGTCCAGGTTATAGAGAGACATGACGGCAGGTCCATATGCTGGTCTGTCCAGGTTACAGAGAGACATGACGGCTGGTCCATGCTGGTCTATCCAGGTTACAGAGAGACATGACGGCAGTTCCATGCAGGTCTGTCCAGGTTACAAAGAATCATGACGGCAGGTCCAGATTTTTCAGGTTACAGGGAAACATGGTGAAAACCTTTCGCATGACTTGATTAAGTTACAAATACAGTGAGGAATGATGTTTGTTAACACAAAAATTGATCACGGTTTTAGTCGTACCAAATATTGGTCATGATTCTAGTGGTACCAAATATGGTCATGATTCTAATGGTTCAAAATATTGGTCATGATTCTTGTGGTACCAACTATTGGTGATGATACTAGTGGTACCAAATATTGGTGATGATTCTAGTTGTACCAAACATTGGTCATGATTCTAGTGGTACCAAATATTAATCCTTATTCTAGTGGTACCAAATATTGGTCATGATTCTAGTGGTACCAAATATTGGTGGTGATTCTAGTGGTACCAAACATTGGTCATGATTCTAGTGGTACCAAATATTGGTGATGATTCTAGTGGTACCAAATATTGGTCATGATTCTAGTGGTACCAAACATTGGTCATGATTCTAGTGGTACCAAACATTGGTCATGATTCTAGTGGTACCAAATATTGGTGGTGATTCTAGTGGTACCAAACATTGGTCATGATTCTAGTGGTACCAAATATTAATCCTTATTCTAGTGGTACCAAATATTGGTGGTGATTCTAGTGGTACCGAATATTGGTGATGATTCTAGTGGTACCAAATATTGGTCATGATTCTAGTGGTACCAAATATTGGTCATGATTAGAGTGGTACCAAATAGTGGTCATGATTCTATTGGTACCAAACATGGGTCATGATTCTAATAATACCAAATATGGTCATGATTCTAATGATACCAAATATGGTCATGATTATAGTGATACCAAACATTGGTTATGATTATAGTGGTACCAAATGATAATGAAATAGTGACTACAGTTTGAAGATTATACTACCGTTCTTCCTCCTAGGCCTTTAGGAATCACCAGCTTCCTATTGTCTCTTGGTGTTGATTTCTCCGCCTAATACTAATCAAGGGAGTTGTTAAAATGTACCGGGTCATTAATCAGTTATCTATTGTATTGCCTCCACGTGCCGGAATTCTAATAGCTGACGGGAATGCAGTCGACCCTTATGTATAGAAGGCTGCTTTATTGTCGCGATATTTTGAAAATGTCATATCTAGCTGTATGATTTTATAAGTTAATCCATATTGTTTTGACATCAAAACGTTAATTAATTTAAAACTGATAATTTAAAAAAAAAAAAGTTATACCTAATGCACATCCTCTCGTATCATAGTATTAATTACTGTGCGTTGTGATCGACCACGTCCCGATAGAACGAGTGAAAGAGGTATTACAGCAGCGTTAGTGTCCTTCAACCGGCGCTCTTCTTGTATTACTGTATATCAATATTTCCAAGCATGATTACTTAGCCAGTATACAATAGCAAATAGGAAATTTAATTTGGAATGCAATTATGATAACATATATTCATCTATATTTAGTGACTAAGAAGTCTGAGGCATGTTGGTAACTGTACAAAAAATGTAGATATACTGAAATATACATATTACTATAGTAGAATATTAGACTACATGTCGGCAAACAATAGCTTTCATCATATTGCTTATGAGAAAGTAACCTGGGTTGGTTTCCCAGCACCATTGCTATTATCATGATATAAAGCTGGGTTCAGTAATGTCGGAAGGACTGTATTACTCGCCACCAATGTGGCATTCATTTACGTCATGTACACAACCTTCTTGGTAATGCCAGTTATGTTTTATAATCCACCGAAACAATAGTTTGACTCGAGAGAATGGTTTGCGCATGGCAGCGTGGGATAGTGACAATAGTTAAAATAAATCGAAAACCCTACCCTCCATCCAAGCCTCAATGTGTTTTGTATGCATAAATACCCATCACATATATATATATATCAACATTGAATTCCACTCGACATTAAAAAGCAAGAACCCAATTGATTTGGTGTGGTGACATTGAGCCGGATATCGGAATATTGCTCTCTCAACTTAAGGTGTCAATGTTATAATCTATGCTTTCGGATTGTCTCGGGTCCCGTCATCCGGTTAATGATCCGACGCGTCAGGGAAATCACGAAACACAGATCATGAGTATTTCCAGTCGAGTATTTTATGACACATTTCTGATAGAAAACGCATCGATCAATCCAGACTGATACTGCCGGAGTGCTAAGCCTATTTATTGCCTTGGACATGTATATGTCGTATGGAAGCCAAAAAGAAAACACCGATTGAGGTGTCGTGTCAGAGATCAATTTGAAATTATGGATGCTCATGACGACAATATCAACCACGACAACACATGAATTTGATATGTTTTATGTTATGTGATAGCACATAGTTCCAGTCAGACATACTCCATGCTTGTTAGTTGCGCATCGTATCTTGACTCCAGTTTCACGGGACCCATGGCCTGTACAGCACAGGTAACAAGGATGGATGGATGGAAGGATGGATGGTTGGTTGGATGGATGGATGGGATGGATGGATGGATGGATGGATGGATGGTTGGATGGATGGATGGGATGGATGGATGGATGGATGGATGGATGGATGGATGGGTGGGTGGATGAGTGGGTGGCTGGCTGGCTGGCTGGCTGGCTGGATGGATTGAGATATTGGTGGGTGGGTGGATGGATGGATGGATGGGTGGGTGGGTATGGATGGATGAGTGGGTGGATGGATGGATGGATGGATGGATGGATGAGTGGGTGGGTGGGTGGATTGATGGATGGATGGATGGATGAGCGGGTGGATGGGTGGATTGATAGAGTGATGGATGGATGGATGGATGGATGTCAATTTCATACGGTGCGCTTTTTGACTGATATGGTTTGTCGACTTTTTTATATTATTATTTTGTTAAATATTCTTTCTGAAATGAGTAATATTACATTGCACGATATATAATATAATTAGTGTTTTACGTGAAGCGTTGTATGCGATCCTGTCGATTTTTACTTCGTTTTGTTTTTTTTGTGATGCTAAAAGCATCTGGTCAATCGCTGGAATTACGTTGATAATTGCTAGTTTGGTTTTACAACTGAAAACGCAAACTAATTTGACAATACCATAAATAATGTACCCTTAGTCTGAACAGCCGGATTTTTGCCACATCCGTTTCCCTTTGGCACATTAGAATCTAATAGCCACTTCCTTCTGAATCACCCGGCGACAAAGTACGCGTAACTGTCATGGCTGAGGGTAAGTTTCAGTAATTTTGTAGTTCTACAGTTTCATGAGAGAAAACTGAAACCAAAATATGTTTGGACAAATAAGATTATCATCTCATTATTGCAAATATGTGACGATGAATTATTTAGAGATTTTTGGTAAGCCTAGTCCGATGGAATCTCATAAACGTTAGGTATATCTGTACGCAATTTTTTATTTGTCTCCATGGAGGAGACAAAAATGTTATCACGGATAAGTCAGAAGCCTGCGGACTAAGGAGGTGCTGACTCGGACGTATCACACATCAGCAGCACAATAAGATGTCGTGTATTATCATATTGCTTTCTAGGTTTTTTTTAATTCCTCTGACCTGATGGTCAAATTTTAATGCACGCTATATTAGTGTATATTATGTCAATTTTTATAATTTTCTATATTTACATGTATGTATATTGCACTTTGATTGTGTTTTAATTGTTCCTTTTGTGACACTTGTGTGATACACAAGTGCCCATTGAAAATCATATAACTCCTAGATAACTCCTTGTGTCTGTGATATTACTTCATTATACATAAGTAGTGCACATCATTGTTATGTATACAATGCAATGTATTATACGTATGTTTGTCACAATAATAGCACAACAGTGTTCATGTTTTATTGTTTACCGTATGTGATTTTAAAAAAAAGTTTTTTGACTCTTGACTCTTGCACTGAAATAACTATAGATATTAGCAGAAAAGTTACCCAAGTTTCGTGTGTTGCTGGGGATAACGCCCCCACTCATTTTTCTCATCTTTATTTTAATACTCTACAATAACGTAAGGTAGCAGTAGAATCATGATATGATAGATAATTTCTTTTTTCAGTGACAATAATACCGGTTTCCTTGACCTCATTTTTTTACATTGGTCACGATTCCTGAATGTAAACGTTTGAGTTCAGCATGCGAATTCTGTTATTCACTTAAGACATTTGATCGTGTTATCTTCTATACAATTTTGCATTTCGGTTGGCATGTATCTAAAGAATGAAGAAAAAGAAGACAACATTATACCACACGTGTAAAAAAAAGCCTGGAAACTAATGCATATGCTTATCTGTGTTGGGCTATTTAAAACAAGGTGGGTCATATGTATTAAAAGGAATTGCGATATAAGTCATTAACTAGTCAAGAATCAATATTCGGTGGTCTAGGGGTATTAGGAGATAGGAGGAAAGGCATTGTTGGTGTATTTGAGCTATAAGTACGTACAGTATCATAAGAATTCATGGTCGATTAAAACCGTTCATGGTTAAAGATTTGATCAGAACAAACCCGCCAATCATTAGAAGCCTGTATTCTATTGTTTGTAACGGACAGAGCTGGTGATCTAATCATCCCAAGTTTTAATATCTCGGTTTGAATATAGCGTCAAAGGGCAGGGTAACATACATGTACAGTGTGTTACACATTTTATCAGTGCTTGTTCTATACGTGTATGCAGTTGAGGACAACGCGGACGCATTTCTGCCATGTAACAGATCTGGTATCCGGACTTAAAAAGTGTAGGCTTATGTTGATACTTAGCGGTGATATATTGTTTCATTTGTGGAAATTTATTTCTATAAAGTCAATCACTTGTACCAGGTAATTGCTAACGCTGGACATTTAATCGGCCGAAAGTGACAACGGACTCGGGTTACTTCATTTTTACAGATTTTGGGATGTAGTTTGTCAACTTTATCAGCATTTGATAATGGAAATTTAAAGAAAGTGTTGAAAAATGTATGTCATTCAAATGGTTTCATTTCATTTCTGAACTTTTTTTCGACGAGAACAGATGACGTCACGATGGTATTCAAAACACGAAGACCAGGAAGTTTGGTTCTATGGCTGACGTTTTTTGTGTATGGTTTTTGTCAGCTGTTTTTGATGACCATACAATTTAGTTACGAAAGCGTTATTTCCAAGGACATAGAAGATGCAGAGAGCAGTCATTCCGTGGTTAGCTTTAACAAGAGTCTTACAAAGACACCAAACGAGACGTTATCCCAAGACACAAGGAGTCCATTACTTACTAAATACCATGACTTCATGCGAGTTGACAATGTAACAGTGCAGGCTCAGACATTTGCATTCTCGGCTTATTTCTATAACGAAGGAAAGGGGAATGTGGTGAGAGTTATAGTCCTTGCCATGCGCAAAAATAGCCTTGATCCGACTCTTTGTCAATTATACGGCTCTTCAAATAAGAAAATACCTCTGTCTCTGAGTATTTTACAAGGCAATGTCTTTTATGAAGAAGTTAGACGTCAGGATATTAGAGAACATCATAACAAGAAGTAAGTACACAGACACTGATAAAAAAACTTCACTTGACACCGTAATGTTGAATTCTAAATCATAACCCTCCCCCAGAAACACTGTTATTTTTCCCAGTGTATACTATACAACACAAGCCCCTCCCTCAGAAACATTGTGCCATACCCCTGTGTATCTGTGTATATACGCTTTACAACTCAAGCCCCCCCCCCCCACCCCACCCACCCATAGAAACATTGTGCCATACCCCTGTTTATCTGTGTATATACGGTTTACAACTCAAGCCCCCCCAACCCCCACCCATAGAAACATTGTGCCATACCCCAGTGTATCTGTGTATTAGGCTTTACAACTCAAGCCCCCCCCCACCCACCCATAGAAACATTGTGCCATACCCCTGTGTATCTGTGTCTTAGGCTTTTACAACTCAAGCCCCCCCCCACACCCACCCATAGAAACATTGTGCCATACCCCTGTGTATCTGTGTATATACGCTTTACAACTCAAGCCCCCCCCCCACCCATAGAAACATTGTGCCATACCCCTGTTTATCTGTGTATATACGGTTTACAACTCAAGCCCCCCCCCAACCCCCACCCATAGAAACATTGTGCCATACCCCAGTGTATCTGTGTATTAGGCTTTACAACTCAAGCCCCCCCCCCCCACCCACCCATAGAAACATTGTGCCATACGCCTGTTTATCTGTGTATATACGGTTTACAACTCAAGCCCCGACCCCCCACCCACCCATAGAAACATTGTGCCATACCCCTGTGTATCTGTGTATATACGGTTTTACAACTCAAGCCCCCCACCCCCCACCCCCCACCCACCCATAGAAACATTGTGCCATACCCATTTGCTTTTTCTCACACTTCTATGTGCATTCAACGCTTTACCAGTAGCGGTAAACGTGACGTCACAGTATAATTTGCGAATGTATGACGTCATTTCATTAAATAGTTCTGACGTCTCTTTAGATATATATTACCGGTGAAAGTGAAAATATCACATGGGCATAGATTCTCTTAATTAAACGCTAGTCATGTGCTAAAGTGAAACGAAACGTGTGTAGACTATCCCCCTACATCAATTACCTACACTATAAACAGGTTCAAAGTACTAACATGTAAAATTAGCCTTAGACTTAAGACTCTGTAATCTAATTAGGGTAAAACATAGTAAGGCATTATCTTGCCTTTGTTTTGTTATGGTTTGATATCATTATGACAAGGTCAAGGTCCCGTTATGTGTAACTGACACTAGCCAGTTTGGAGATATATCCAATCAGGACCTGATCAAATATCACCGACTTCAGTTTATCGTCATTACACATTTGTTTTTAACACGATTTTAGTGTTAGTACATATTCCGATGCGCTTTGTAAAATGTTTATCACCCAGTGAACAGCCAAAGACCAACCTCTTTGAAAATCGTGCGGGAGGTCCGCTGCATATTATCCAAAACATTGAGTGTAAAGTGTTTAACTGAAGGACACAACCAAAATAACACAAAATGGTCCTCGATCTCACCTTCTGATAAAAACGAACTGCATCTGGCAGACAATTTTATGTCTGCATGCACCGACATGCATGAGCTATCGCGGTCCCTACTAACACTAAGTTCACCGACATGCATGAGCTATCGCGGTCCCTACTAACACTAAGTTCACCGACATGCATGAGTTATCGCGGTCCCTACTAACACTGAGTGCACCGACATCCATGAGCTATCGCGGTCCCTACTAACACTAAGTTCACCGACATGCATGAGCTACCGCGGTCCCTACCAACACTAAGTTCACCGACATGCATGAGTTAACGCGGTTCCTACTAACGCTTAGTGCACCGACATGCATGAGCTATAGCGGCCCCTACTAACACTAAGTTCACCGACATCCAGGAGTTATCGCGGTCCCTACTAACACTGAGTTCACCGACATGCATGAGCTACCGCGGTTCCTACTAACGCTAAGAGCACCAACATGCAGGAGCAATCGCGGTCCCTACTAACACGAAGTTCACCGACATGCATGAGCTATCGCGGCCCCTACTAACACTGTGTGCTCTTGGTCTCTTTTCCCACAGTAGCACAAGTCACCATACACGGAATATATATTGTACGATTAGAATATTTTCCTTAATGAAAAGTTATTAATTGTAAAGTGATGGCCTCATTATACTGGCTGTCTGCTACATCCAATTTGTTACCTTTGTTACTGTACCCATACAGTAAATTTTATCTTGTATATTTTAAGAAAAAATTGAGATTTTTCTATAATTTAATAACATGCATAAAAACTACATTTCGATTCAAATACAGTGATTTTTCCAACATTGTGTGTTGATAAAACTTTTTTTTTTAAAAAAAATTTTGCTCGAAATAATGCGGTTTATATTAACATATCTGATTTTTTTGAAAACCTATTCTATATCAGAGACAGAAATACCCTGTAAGCAAACAATGGTGTTAAGCTTCGTGTCAATAGACGTGAGACCATTTACTAACATTATCGTTTTAATTCATCGATTACGATATTGAATGAAAGCGGTTGTCGGGCGGGCAATACAATGTCAAAAAAAATGCCTCACATATTATTCACTGAGAAGTCAAGGACGTCCGGACCGATCCTAGTTCTGTTTCGGACGTCTCACGCTGTTCTATATTTGTATGAAGTGTGTTCGATCGGAATTGATTGTATACAATTTCTATATTCCCAATAGCATTTATCGATTTTGTATCAACGATAGCAGGCACTTGAGTAGTTCTATTGGTGACGCCACCATCAGTTCAGCATCAATACTAGTACCCTATTATAGTATCGGTAAATATACATTTCATACTTTACAATCAATGTTCCTTGTTTCGGCGTCATTGACCATTTTGTAATATAAAAAATGTTCCTATATAAGTTACACAGAGTGTATCTCTGAGTGCCACCATTTTTTAACCCCCTACCGGGAAGTGTGTTTGATAGTGATTATAGTCTTTTTCCACCTTAACGTAGTACCAGTTCTAACAGGTAAATTTACCTGTAAAACCTCATTTGTTGGCACTCAGAAAATGATATCACTAGTATTTTTTTCAATGTTTATGTTCATGATACTTCTTTTTACATATGAATATTCAAAGGATATATTTAAACAACAGTCACCTTTTGAATAATTTTGTTCTATATAACATTATTAAGTATGACTAACCCTACTTCATATTCAATGTAATATTGATTATTTTTTAAAGTTTAGATAACAAATATTTAAATTATCTAACATTTTAGATCATTGCCTATATTCACATATACATTGTACATTGCGTTTGTGTACACATAATGTATTGGTGGGTCCTTAGACCATAAGTTAATGAAATTAAATGGAACTGAAATAACTATTAAACATTTCTCATCGATAACAGTGTAGATTTGATACCAATTAACAGAACTGTGACATTTTATTAACCAATAATGACATACTTTTTCTCTTTATTTCAAAACCCTAGTTCTATTTCGGGTATATATATTTTTTTAAATTTCAAATACTCTATTTTGTATTTTAGACACTTTATTTTTAAGTTCTATTACAAGAACGTTTCTCTTCGTGTGATAATGATTTCAGAAATATATTAGGGTGTAGTGCTAAATCATCCTACATAATACTTTTATTTATATACATATTTATGTTTTAACGCTGAATGAAGTCAAGCTTAATGATTCAGTGTATTTTAATCAAATATGATTTGTATATTTAGTTTAATATCTCAACCATGTGAAGAAAGGTAGTGAGAAACACAGGTAAATCTCAGGTAACAATCCAGGTAAGAAAATGCCAGTTTATATGAAACGGTATATAATTGCCTTGCCATTGTTTTCAAAAACAAAATGTTGGCACTCGAATACCCCGTTACATACAAGTATGGTTGTTCGATATAACAATACATTGATTCATGGTCTGCTGGTACGTATAGGGGTAGGAGACTTTAATCAACATGGCTATGTGTACAGGTGTGTTATATACTATATAATATAACGGTTCCACACGGAATACGGTGTCCAAACACACCCTAACACATCACACACACTCTGTCGACCAGATTAAATGTCACTGCGGAATAGTCAGTATCTAATTTGAAATAAAAGCCCGAGGAATTCCGGATGACACTCAGACATGTCAAATATTAACTTATGTGCCTAACTTATACACAATGTGTTGGTGATTGTGGACTATTTAAATGATCAGATGATCGAATGGCGGTCATTGAATTACAGAATCATGAACAGAACGCGTTTGTTGAAGTTGGTTGTGACAGTGCTGTGTGTGTATTTCATTGGATATTTAATCAGCAGCTTCGTGCATTACATACAGTTAGTAACATATAATTTGTATGAATGTGAAAACATGGACGGATTAGTCATGACGTCATTGCAACAGCAAACATTTCTTCGGATAAACACAGAAAGGCCGAGTGGCATTTGGTACTTTTCTGCCTTTTACACTGGTCCGGATATCGATTTCCCAAAGAGTAAGACCAGGATTTGGATGTTAGGCCTCAAAAAGAGCCGAATGGCAAGCGGGAGGCTATATTGTCAGTTTTGGTTCAGTCATAGAGATTCAACGGTACTAACAACTCTCACGAAAACAGTTCTGATCAACGAGCATCGTAACCTAAGGTAAAAGACATCAGCATTTAGATTTGATGTTCACATAAAATATGCATTTTCAATCAGCCGAGACTACCAAATCAGTACGTTTAACGGCGAGCACGTAAATAGTCGACGGTACCATCGTGGAATTGTAGCAATCGTTTCCAGTTTTTTGTGTGTTAAGTATTTTTTTCGTTTAAGTTATCAGGGCTGGTAATAGGGATGAGATAGCCTTACGTTGACGAAACATATGTACAGTCATGAATTTTAGGTTACATAGCAACTCAAGGATGATAGTTCCTGCTAAGTCACGCACCTCAACCAAATCTCGTGGGATTTAGTTATTAAAGGATCTGTGTGGGTTTATTTAGCATGATCATGAATTCAATTAAACATTTTTTTATGTCCACGTTGACCCGATAAGAGATGTGTGGGTGAAGGTCAAAGAGTATTACAATGTTTATAAACTCTGAAAACTTCGGGGACGTATAGCAGGCATATGACACGTAAACAAGGTGAGACAGAACGGGAAGGATCGTAAAACGTCGACATAGGAACATTTCAGCTGAATAAAAAGTCAAACTGTTATCGTAACGTGTTCGGTTATCATCCGACACTATTGCACACGGGGCCGTGGAGTGGGCTAGCGTCTTGGTGAACAGTTTATTTATTTTCGGAGTATTCCCTGCGGTCGTTTGACATCCTTTCTGTACTCTGTGAAAGGGCCTGCTGTGTTATAGACTTTGTATTACGGTTCACCAATAACATGAAATCTACTTATGTCAACAAACTTTAACCGTAATAAGGCTACCTGTTTAGATAAAAGATTAGATAAACTCTGTTGACATTTATCCCATCATGATTGTAATTAATGCAGAACATAACAGTGAAATCTCGGATCACCGTGAAAAGGATAAAATATAATGTCGATCTTGGACTGGCTTAGAAAGGAAAGGTCGGTGGGTTATTTATGCTTATTTACAGTGTTGTTGGGGAGTCGTATACTAACACTGTTTAAAAGGACGTTATAAAAGACTGGCGTTCTAAAGACGGCACAAAGCCTAGAAGTTCTTTCCGTGTTTTCAATGTTACCTGTGTCATAAATGCGAACTTTACATCTTTCTTTCATTCACGGTTATCTGTAAAATCACGAAGCTTGGAGTTTCTGTTGTCTACTCTGACTAATGTAATACGTTCTACAGTACGCTTAGACACGTCTTGAACAGGGTACAGTAAATCTACATGTCTACAGTTACAACAGGTATCTATTGATTCACGGTATTTTAACTCAATGAATACATAAAATCATTTATATTTCACAGGAAATATAACTTATTAATTCAGCTAACGAAGATTCATTTTATCAAACACGAGTTACAATGGTTGGAGAAGTACTGGTCCGATACCAGTATATACCGATTGTTAAGTACACAGAAATGACAGATTTGGTCCTAAAATCCCAATGCACAGGTAATTACTTCACTCAGGTAGATATATTAATATTGATCGATACGGTGACGTGATCAATCGATAACTATGTGACATGCACCTGTAATGAGACGAATTACATTTCCTTGTCCGAATCTGCCGGGTATAATACCTAGTTTATATATATACTTTTCATATCTTGATATACCACATTGCATTACTTTCCAAATTGACTAACACATGAACAACCGGTGTAAATTCCTGACTACATAAAAAATAATAAACTTGTCGGTTATCATATATAGATACCATTGTATAATCACATGTATAGGCCAACAGTTCTGTTATTACTACATTAGAGATGAGTTTTCTGTTGGCGTAAAGTATATCTATATACACTGATTACTTGCATCTGATCCGCTTAAAGGCGTAACGCACGCGGACGTATATTACACTATATATAGTTCTAGGTGTACCACGTGGAAATTCAGGTGTAAACAGCATAACAATCTTTTATCTTGTATATTGTAAATTAGAGCTGGATACAGTCGTTCGGGAAAGGGACTTTTTATCATTGTGTAGATTGCTAGTGCAGTGTTTGTCAAATAACCCGATACCAAAGGCATACAATGTTTTCTATAACGTTGATGCTTTATACACGATCTGATATTTTTTGTCTGAAGTTTACGGTAAGTTATTAGTGTAAACCTAATAAGTTTCTACCATTGGTTGTAGGATATGAGTTTTCGTTTTTCCTCAGGCGCCTCCTATGGCTGACGATTCCAAGACAGGCTAAATAGCTGTATGATACAGTTTAATTACCAACCCCCCCCCCCCCCCCCCCCCCCACACACACCCCGAAATGTTCCGGGCTATAACTTCATAACCGTTCAACCCAACTTCTCAAAATTTGCTGGGTATATTATTACGTTAGTTTCTTTGCTATTGACGACATTTCATTTCTTATATTTTTTTCTGTTTCCATGGAAACGTAGTGAAAAATCACAAAATACAAAATAAGTGTTTACTTTCCATTCAGGGCTACAACTTCAAAACCATTTCGCTCAACTCGTCAGAATTTTCTGTATATACTATGTTATTGTCCTAGTTTTTTTCTGTTATCATGGAAACATATAGCCCTAATCACAAATTTCAGTTTTTTCTTCAGACCAAATCTCTTAAACCGTTCACAGTAATTACCCGGTACTCAAAACTTTATACCGGCATCAAGCTATAAAGTACTCTAGTACAAGTTCTCAATTTCAATATTTTGTTTGGAACTGTTCAAACTTACAAGCAGAAATCAAACTTGCTGTAATAATAACATATACAGTGTGTATATATATATATGATTGTGTGTCTTTCTGTTAAACCATCCGAGCCAACAAGAGTGATTAATGTCGGATGGAAAAGCTTACTTCACAATTGTTGTAAATAAAATTTGAATTTAGAAATTGTAAGATACACCTAGGGTAGATATGACAACTGCACAAATTAGACCCGGTCATTATAGTGGCACAACAACGTCTTTCACCTTTAATTGACAATTATACACAAAAATAAGTTTGATAGTAAGAATGTTTGATATGAATCCTTTAGAGACTATCGGAAGTACTTCTTATTTATTGTTTATTATTAATTTGAAATCCTGAATTTATAATGTATTGAAAGTGTAAACTTACATAGAATTGTAAATCATAAAACAGTAGAGGAGAAATAGAGTGTGTTTTGTTTTTCCTTGTGTGTGTACAATGCAGGAATCCTTTTTTGACGTAGACAGACAAGGAGGAGTGCCCTCCAATTCTATATATACCTTGTCTACTGACCTTGTGTTTGTGTAGAGTATGCGAATAGCTTCCCTGTAAAATGTAGTAACCCAAATATTGGTGATAACACTTTATTCCACACCTCACAAATGCATTCCCGTGTTTGGTAGGTGAAGATAAATCTGTTTTTCACGAGGGAACAGACTGAAAAGACGGCTTACACAATCAGCCGTGTGGTTACTTTCTCATGACGTACAAACAGTAACCAAAAGGGCAAGGTCATCAATTTCAACAAACATTTCACGGACAATTTATGGTGACTTGATGTATACAGATAATAAATAACTTGTGATATATAGTGATTAGATGGTGTGGGGGTATAACTTCAGAGTTAGCACTCGATCTTGATTACAATTCAGATTGTTCAAAAGTTAGTTGGAATAGACCAATGGTCAACGAAATACTCATATTGTTAACACAGAAAACTGAAAAATTCTGAACGTGAAAACAAGAGAAGCACTCGTTATCAATTTTTTCAATAGAAAATAGAAGATTTGATCATTGATTAGCCATAATATCAATTCAACATTCCAGCTACAGCTGCTGATCAGCATTCGTTTAGGGCATTTGTTATAGTAACCTAGTCAAAACACATGGAATAAAACACTATACAGAAATATTCAGCTGAGCCAGCTCTTTTAACCAATAGACATCGATGTGCAGTCAGATCTTATATCCATTGCTTGGTATATGTGGAGACAATAGAAACACTAGGTTTGAATTATAAGTATAACAGTTTACTGTGGTATTATCAACATTTGAAGGGTGTGTGTGGTACAGTGAGATTGCACGAATGAAACCCTTTTGAAGTGTTCACGTGTTTTATTTTTCATGTACTGGATAGTATTTGAACATCAATATTTTTGAGCTTACATGACAGACACTGAGCACATCAGTCACAGCTTTTATCGTGATAACATACAATACAAATCCGTCAGATACTACTAAGTACCGAAAACTCTTCTGTTAGTGTTTAAGAACCACTTTTTCGGGTCCGATATTGTAGACGATTTTAAATCTAACCTTAATTCCTTCTATATCAAGGTAGCAAGCATGACGTCATTGATGTATGTATATGAACGTATTAATGTAAGGTTTGGTATATCACCAGGCATTCTTCGTAGATGTGTGGGTTTTAATCGATACAGACCGTATTTCCACACAAATAACAGATTTCTTGACGTTTATCGTGTCATTTATATATGGACACCGATATTTTAATGCCTGCTTGGTATTTATCTCCCATTTTATTTCGTGGTTTAACATGTGGAAATGGAAATTTGTATTCTGAAAGAAATTCGCATTTTCCTGCATGCAATCTACAGTTATTGTGTCCAGGGGGAATATCTTCAGCGCTAACCACTACGTCTCAAAACGACAATAAAACTGTTGGCTAATTGTATTTCATTTGAATATATAAATATATACATACATATACATAGATATTTATCCAGCAACTGGCACTGCCGTTGTCAGAATACACCTGCCACATATATTTTTGCAATGACGGAAAACTGCTATATTATAGCACGTGCCTTAATTCGATAGAATTACTATATTAATTTACATAAATATTAAATTTAGAAATACAAATAGTTGTTGAGATAAGCGATTTTACATGTTGCAATGAACAAGTTGATGTATGAAAAATCGTAAAAATCGCTGTAATATTCCACGAAGTTTGGAATTATGTGTTCGCGTGGAACAATTATTTTGGCGTCCGTCATCAGACCAAATTCAGCGTAACGTCAATGTGAGGTAAACACAGATTGAATAACAAAACTGTTTAAGTTTCAATAGTCTGATTCTCAGTCATGTTGTAGGATAAATAGAATGCATGTATTCTCTTTATATATTTAATTGAATGTGTGTGTGCTGAGTGTGTGTGTGTAACAGAGGTCATTACTTAATTCAGTGCCTCCGCTAGGATTCGAACTCCGAACTTCTGGTTTAATTGACTGACGCTCAACCGATCGAGCTGAAGAGAAGTTCTTTCTAGCCGAGCAGTATATTGGGGCTAGTGTTTACCAGGGTGACATACACACACAAGCGCGCGCACACACACATACACACAAGCACGCACGAACGCGCGCGCACACACACATATATATCATTGTCCTCACGTTTGTAATGCTTCCTTATCTAATAGCAACATGTTCAATGTGGTATTAATACGTGGTACTAGTAAACTAGACTAACTCTGTATATTATATGTGATTTCCTAACATTTCTTTTGTGAAGCCCAGACTCGTAATGCATTTTGGGCTGGGGAAATATTGAAATGTGTGACGCTAGTTGTATTCATATGTTTGTTGTTAAATAACCTCTTCTATCATTACTTGTTTCCTTGTGAAACATGTCCTTGATCTTATCGTACTCCTACCACACTGTTCGTTCACCACCAAGAGCAGTGTAAACTTTATGTATAATTATGTAGTGTATCACATACAGCCAACAGTAGTGTATATATATATATACACTACATAATTATATATATATATATTATACACTACATAATTATATATATATATATATATATATATATATATATATATTATACACTACATAATTTTATATATATAATTATGTAGTGTATCACACACAGCCAACAGCAGTGTATAATATTTATATATAATTATGTAGTGTATCACACACAGCCAACAGTAGTGTATGATATATATATATATATATATATATATATATATATAAGTATGTAGTGTATCATTCACATAATCCTGCCGATTTTATGATTAATCAATGTTGTTTTGTTTTGTAGATACGCTGCGGCCTATTTCACGTGTAATGTGCCTTTCAATCTGAAACCAGCAGGAGTTTCTCTAACAACCAAACGCTGCGAGAACCCGTCCAACTTCTTACCAATTCAGTACCCGGAAGATCAAAAATGGCTGTTCACCGTTTGTGTCACGCCCCTCAACTTCCGGTATAGTAAGGCCTACGAATTAGTAGAAATGATCGAGATGAACCGGATATTGGGAGCCGACCATTTTGTGTTTTATAATTACAGTACGCATGTCAATGTAGACAGAGTGTTACAATATTACATCGATAAAGGATTAGTGGAGGTCGTGCAATGGCACCTCCCGATGAAGGTTGACGTGTGGCCTAAGGTCAAAGGTCATACGACAGAAATCCATTATTTCGGACAACTTGGTGCTTTAAATGATTGTTTATATAGAAATCGATATAGAAGTAAGTTTTTAGTTTATCAGGATCTAGATGAGTTTATTTTTCCTTACAAACATAGCAATTGGAATGATATGATTGAGTCATTAGCGCCTCGTAATGTGTACATGTTTAGAAATACATTCTTTCGCAAAGATTGGAACGACACAGAAGAACAATTTCCTGGTAAAGATCTTGCTAAAAAGTTCAAATCGACTATACTTTTGAAAACTATGAGAGAAGCAAAGATATTTGGTCTACGGCAGCGCTCAAAATACATTCTTAACCCAAGAAAAGTTGATACAGTTGGAATACATAATGTTTGGAAGGAGAGATCGGGGTCTAGTTTACTAAACGTTCCTCCGGATGTAGCGCTCATTCATCATTATAGAGACTGGGAAAATCCCCGTGATAAAATCAGACGTGAAGATGACTTAATAGCACTTCAATACAAGGATGAACTACTAGGACGAATGAAAAACGTGTGGACGGTTCTGAAGGACGTAGATTTAGGCCCGCTGGGGTACTGAACCATTTTGTTTTGAAGTGTCGTTTAAGGAAATTGTCTATTTTTGTACGTTGTTACTTTATTGTTATCGTCACACAAATCGAATGTTATTGATCCGTGTATCAATCATATTGGTCGAGTTTTGAAATTTTCATTCCGATATTAATTTGACTATAAGTGTTGACAATCCCGTTTTCCCTAGAATTCTCTTCCTCCAATTTCTCGCACGTCGAACAATTTTCCCCTTGATCTGTTCGTTTTCCTTGCTGTCCTTACTATCTCTAGATCTCTGTATGTTATTAGGGCCTATTTTTACTCCAAAAATTTAAATAAGAATAACTGAACTGAATTTTAATGGGTCACTGAGAGTTTCTTTTTTATCTACCAGAAAAGAAAAGGATATTTTCTTCATTTCCTCTAGCTTGTTTGACTCCAACTTGAACAGGATTTTTATAAAAACGTATCATATTACCTTAACTAATGCCAAGGAGTTTAACACAAGTTATACAAATTTTGCAACGACTGAACTGTCTTTTTGTCCAACGCGTTTATATAAAAACTGTGTTTATGCATAATAATTAATTAATTTTTTTATAGTATATATAGTATTCCTGACGTCATATTTTCTTTCTTTTTTTATTTCTGAAGAATTGTAATTCACATTTCGTTAGTGACATTACCTGTGTTCACGATCCCTACGACCTATCTGTATATTTGCTACACACAATCAACCTGCAATAATTAATTTGTGTTTTTTTTTATAAAGTAAGATTTAGGAGCTGTTTGTTTTATTGATTGGTGTGTTATGTAGTATTATGTAACACTGAATCATGAGATACAAAAACACAGATGTTCTACAGTTTTTTTAATGCTCGTAAAGGTGTTTTTAATATTGCAACGTTCTCGGTCTTGATGTGGCTATTTCAACGTTCAACCCAATTTCATTATATCTTGTTAGTCTACTAATACAGATATGTCGATCTCTTAGCTACAGAACATCAGTATATAGTATATACACGCATATACAGTTCGTGTAGGGCGCCATGACGATCTGTCTTACTACTGTAGACCATTCTACAGTATCATATATACAGTTTGTGTAGGGCGCCATGACGATCTGTCTTACTACTGTAGACCATTCTACAGTATCATATATACAGTTTGTGTAGGGCGCCATGACGATCTGTCTGTCTACTGTAGACCATTCTACAGTATCATATATACAGTTTGTGTAGGGCGCCATGACGATCTGTCTGTCTACTGTAGACCATTCTACAGTATCATATATACAGTTTGTGTAGGGCGCCATGACGATCTGTCTTACTACTGTAGACCATTCTACAGTATCATATATACAGTTTGTGTAGGGCGCCATGACGATCTGTCTGTCTACTGTAGACCATTCTACAGTGTCATATATACAGTTTGTGTAGGGCGCCATGACGATCTGTCTGTCTACTGTAGACCATTCTACAGTATCATATATACAGTTTGTGTAGGGCGCCATGACGATCTGTCTAGCTACTGTAGACCATTCTACAGTGTCATATATACAGTTTGTGTAGGGCGCCATGACGATCTGTCTGTCTACTGTAGACCATTCTACAGTATCATATATACAGTTTGTGTAGGGCGCCATGACGATCTGTCTGTCTACTGTAGACCATTCTACAGTGTCATATATACAGTTTGTGTAGGGCGCCATGACGATCTGTCTGACTACTGTAGACCATTCTACAGTGTCATATATACAGTTTGTGTAGGGCGCCATGACGATCTGTCTGTCTACTGTAGACCATTCTACAGTGTCATATATACAGTTTGTGTAGGTCGCCATGACGATCTGTCTGTCTACTGTAGACCATTCTACAGTATCATATATACAGTTTGTGTAGGGCGCCATGACGATCTGTCTAGCAACTTTGAACAAATAATTTAAACAACGCAAAACTTACATGGTAATTTCCTTTGTGAATAAGTAATTGAGATTTATTGAATAACCTTGAGTTCAAATGGTGCATGATTCTATTCTGTGTATACAATTTGTAAAATTCCTTATTTGTTGCCATTAATGTTGTCGAAAGTGGTATGACAACCATTGTTCACATATGTATTATGCAAGACTTTCAATGTAATCGATTAATTTTAGTGTCCACTTCCTTTGCATAGGTCTTGTTATCAATTTGTGAAAACTTTAGATTAAAATGGATCCATTACAATAGCAGAAGGTACCACAGATAATACGTAGAGGCGTCGTTATCGGGAAAATTCGGCGTTTTTATGCCTTTATAATAGAAATATTTTCATTTTTCTTAATTGGCCTCGGTGTTGTCGGGCACATATTAATGCGGTGGTATAACAAATTGTTTGTTGTAAAGTAAACCTTAGTGTGACAACTACTCTTTAATGGTTTCACTGATGCTCTAGTCAAACCCACACATAGTTCAGAATGATAATTCTCTTGTAATTTATTATACATGATCAGCATTATAGATTTGATATTATGAACCGAGACGACTGAAGAGTATGCGTGATCTATTTGTATCGCCAATACTATAACAGGGCATTCTTGTTGTTTGATACTATAACGGATTTCCTAGGAATGTTTTTTTTTCTGAAAATTTGGTAACATTCTTCAATGTTGGTTATTACGTTCAGTGCTAAAAAATTGTGACCATGTTTGGGCCCAATAGAACAGCAGACTGCCATCACAGTGCACGAAACAACAGTCCAAGGGAGACTACCGTCACAGTGCATGAAACAGCAATCCAAGGGAGACTACCGTCACAGTGCACAAAACAGCAATCCAAGGGAACTGCCACAGCCTAGAAAGACGGATAGTTATGATAACAAGAAAGGTTTAATATACATGAAATACTCTGTAACAGTACTTAAATTAGACCATACAGCTCTAATCATTTTCTGATTCCAAAGTTTTCTTGAAATGTTTATCACTGTCAATCGCATTAAGCGTCATTATATTGTCGCACTTCAATTTTTTATACTATTCGGTCGTAAATTTTCTTAATGTTTTAAAGCATTACATTTATGAATCGGCTTATTCCAATTAACAGCATCTGAACACTGCTTTGGTTAGTATGTTTGTTGTGTGTGTGTGGGATACATGGACATAATTAATGTCAAATGTCACTCAATAAGTGTTAGCTTACTTGGCATTCAAATGATTATTTGGGTTTTTTTTATGTCTTTACTGTCAAACAGAAGACTTTTCAAAGAACATTTTTTCAATAAAAACTTATACATTTATTTACAATGGTTTTCCGTTTTATGCATGTTCACTGTATATACAGATTTATAGTTCTATGTTCAAAGAGGTTTCAAAGCGACAAAATAATCATGGTTGTTCACAGAAGTTTCAAAACGACAAAATAATCATGGTTGTTCACAGAAGTTTCAAAGCGACAAAATAATCATGGTTGTTCACAGAAGTTTCAAAACGACAAAATAATCATGGTTGTTCACAGAAGTTTCAAAGCGACAAAATAATCATGGTTGTTCACAGAAGTTTCAAAACGACAAAATAATCATGGTTGTTCACAGAAGTTTCAAAGCGACAAAATAATCATGGTTGTTCACAGAAGTTTCAAAGCGACAAAATAATCATGGTTGTTCACAGAAGTTTCAAAGCGACAAAATAATCATGGTTGTTCACAGAAGTTTCAAAGCGACAAAATAATCATGGTTGTTCACAGAAGTTTCAAAACGACAAAATAATCATGGTTGTTCACAGAAGTTTCAAAACGACAAAATAATCATGGTTGTTCACAGAAGTTTCAAAACGACAAAATAATCATGGTTGTTCACAGAAGTTTCAAAACGACAAAATAATCATGGAACTATTTCCAGACTCGACAACTGAGAAAGGGTAATAGTAACTATGTTTTCACTCGCTATGACATAAAGAATGAATAGCGTATTGTTAATACAGCGATGATGAGCCATCCATCAGAAAACAAAATCTTTACGTCAAAAAAATATATCGTAGCTTAATCCGCTCCTCCAAGACGAATTTCATAGTTTAAACCTAGACAGACGATGCCTAATTCGGTGACATACAAGATTACGTACAAAATTGTCGTCCATACAGTAATACACAGGCTCTTACCAAAATCGTCAAGTAATAAATACGATCTTAACTATGTTTTAATAAATAGTGTATTACTTTACAGTCTGTATTGAAATGCCTGTGGCATTGATCAGATGTACAATAGGGATTGAGAACTGGAACATAAGGAAAAATGACAGAGAAGGTGTTCGTGAGACGCTGTTGTTTCTGGACACCGGGATTTGGCCTTATAATACATGTATATGCATGGACGGAGGTGTGAGAACTCGTGCCGAATCCCTGTGTATCTGAGAACGTATATATATATATATATATAACATGTATCATCCAAAAATTCGTCCGCTAAAAGGCCGAAAGGTCATAATAGTGGACGTAAAACCCGTTAGATAAATAAGTAAATAAATACAAACACACGGTATACATGGAGTAGTGAACAGTCCTACATTTATATATAGGGAAAATTCATAATCAAGCCAAATTATACTTGTAAGTAAGTCAAACGTTCGGTAAATATTGAACGCCAATATAGATAATAGATGTGGTAGTGTTACGACACACAGACTCAGGTAACCACGTAATGCAAGTGTCCAAACACCTGCATACATGGTACCACGTGGTAAGGTTACAATACCTAGAAACGGCTTACCACGTGGTAAGGTTACAATACCTAGACACGGCTTACCACGTGGTAAGGTTACAATACATACATACGTTACTACGTAGTAGTGTCACAGCACCAGACACGGGTTACCATGTGGTATTGTCTCAGCGAAACTTCATATATTGAGGACTTGAGAAGACTTTTAAAAGACAGCTGCCATATTGGATTTTGAAACAAGCCAGACAATCGTCATGTGAATCTTATTGATAGAACTATAACATTTTTGTTAAAGGATAGCAAAAATCGCGCTATCGAATTACCGCTTAGGAAATGATACGATATGAATCCAATAGTCTGATTCATTGATCATAGCACGCACTGTAACAACTGCGTGAACGTGATCAAAGGTATATAACGTTTAACTCGTAAGCTAAATATACATTGGACCCGATTCCGAAATTTTGCTAAAACTTAAATTAAAACGTTTCATAAAATTGCTTCAAAAGCAAAACGATAGCTCGCTTACATCAGACACACCCACTACCTATTTTCAGGTATTCAAGATATGACAAATTGTGATACTGCGACGTCACAAGTGGCCTCGGCGGATGGATTTGTATGCTGTTTTTCGTACACATTTCATATATATATTTCCAATACAGACATATCTAAGATTGAACGACGTGAGCACGTGAGGCGGTCAGAGCCAGGGAATCACTCGATGTTGAGCTGTATTTGAGCAATTTGTCAATTGAATTCTGTGGCATCAGTTGTCAGAAAGCAATATAGATCTCCGCCTGTTAAATAATTATTAACAGACTGTAAGTGTTTGGGCCATCATTATTGGTGTCCAGATCGGACCACTTTGTGACCTGATTTCTTGTGGTATACAATCTTTCAAGTTTAATTATATAAAAATGAAACAAAAGTCCGTCGTGCTAGTATTTAAAAGTGTTTCAATTCGTATTTATCGAAAACATTTTTGCGTTAAGAAAGTTTGACACTTTTCTGATTTGGTTTTAATTCACACTTAGCGGACAGTATTTTTTCAGCTGATTTTTAGCGGATATATAAAACGAGCGAAAAGAAAGGAGCCTACAAATATTGATTATGTAATTATTTACACTCGTGTGGATCATCATGAGTATCACAATCTGTCAGAACATCTATGTTGTTCTTTTTAAAAATTATAGTCTTTGCTGTACTCTCACGTGCCAAGTTTCTGTCGGAAGTTTATTAAACGACGTAGGAGGTGTTGAGTCTATAAATATCCGGACAAGCTGATTCATACATAACATCCAGCCACGATTTGCCATCATTCCAAATTGCTTTTTTTCGTTTGTTTTTTGTTTTTGTTTTTTTTTTTTTTTGTTGGGTGGGGTGGGGTGGGGGTCTTTAAAGAATATAATGCAAAACAAATATATATAGATATATGTTGTCAGTACCTGTCAAAGCAATGCGGAGTAATCGATATGACATTCTTATGTTGAACATTGATTTTGTTTGTGAAAGTTCATGATGTGTGTTCAGTTTGTAAATTTCAATGCCAACTCCTATGTAAATATATGCCAGATGTTGTTTAGGTCCTCTTGAGTACATCGAAATCAACGTCTCCTCCTTGGTATCATCAGCACACAAGCATGCTCCCGACTGTATTGTATCAGGAAAATCATGTATATATAATCTTCGTTAGGCATTAGCGCCTTCTGTATTCATCGTCTAATTAAAGCGCTAATGCTTAACGAAGACTTTTGTCCACTTTTAAAAAATATTTTAACTGGACAATGTGAAAACTAATATATATAACGAATAATGGCGACCCCCGGGGTCCCTGAGGTACTCCAAATGGAATTTTCACCTTTCAAGACACTCGTTGCACTCTTTCGGAAATAGATTTGAATGTCCAGTTATAAATTCTTTACTGATCTCGTATGTTGACATCTTACTATAGAACCTGTTCTATGAAATCGTACCAAAACCCTTTCGGTAATCAATGTATAACACAACAGATCCGACTCCATCATAAGTTCTCTTGGTCTTGTCGTCTACAACTTTTCATCGACATGAATGTCCCAGAAATTAAACTATATTGGGTTTTTTTTTGCCAATAAAAGTTGACTTTGATGAATTTAGTAATATGTCTTTTTAACAATTAGAAAGAAGATGGCGGTGTGGTAAAGTTACGAGGGCTTCAGCACGCATCGGAAGTTGTCAGCGGAGGTTCTTCAAGGAGCACCTCGCGACTGGTCGTGGGAGCCGGCAGTCTTCAAGCAGATCCCGTACATGTCTCACTCCCCGGAGCTAGACCCCTGCTACGGACTAGAAAACTCGCGGACTACAATTCCCTCAGACAACGCACATATATTAGTTGGCTCACAATATTACATTGGTATCAGAAGCGGTCGAAAACAAACGTTTTTGTGAGTCAGCGGTACGGGAATTTCCCCTTGATTAATTCTTCCGCCATATGTCGTTCGAAATTGAATTCTGCGACGGGCAGGGAATATAGTTTTTGTTCGAGGTTAAATGAATAATAGACTGCAGTAAACTCTTTTCAAGATATGTTACAAGGATAATTATATTGCAATTAGGGAATTTAAATTTGTGTTCTTGGGAAGTACGAGTATTTACTAGTAGTTTGTTGTGTTCATGGCGGACACTCTAACGTGAACACTTCTCATTTACATCCCTGAATTTGCTACTTAACCTTGTTTATATGTGTTCTGCTGCTTTTCCTGCTTTTTGTGCTTATTGTGACTGGTGTTATGTCTTAATTTATAATTGTTTACTGTAAATGTTCCACATCTGTAAGATTTTGTGGATTATTGATTGTATACACATGTAACCTGTTTATTAGGTTATTGTATTCATTGTGATAAAGGGCAAACTGTACACCTCTGTGTTTGTAGTATAGCATTTTGTTCTTTTGTTGTAATGTACATAATTGTTGGATTGTAAATAATTTATAAACCAGGCCAGGCCAGATTGTGTATAATTTCCTTAATGTTTATCCTCCCGAGATATATGCTGGCGGATACTCTGACAGTGTAGATTTCTCTCGAGTATATTAAAATTATTAATTGTTATTATATAAAATAAGTAATTCAGTATGACAGATGCTATTAATCTTAATACTGCTTCCTTGGAGCAACTGTGTGATATTCCTAACATACAACAGAAACGGGCAAACTTAATTATTCAGAAAAGAGAGAAACTAGGTTACTTGACTCTGGAGGATGTGAAACAAATCACTGGGATACCCAGTACTATGTGGGACCCTTTAGTAAAGGAAGTGGCTATCACATTCGATAGACCGGAATCCGTGGTACAATCACCACATTCAGACTTATCACCACATTCAACTTCTTTGACAAAGGATGAACATATTGCTTTCCTTGAGGGGAGACTAGCGCAATTGAATGGGAAGTTAGTATCAGTGGAGAAGGAGGCTATGGCTGAGTCATTTGACAGACAAATGGGGAAGTTCCAGAAGGAAATGGAGTTGAAATTTCACCAGCATGAGGTTCGGGTAGAACAGAGGGAACAAGAGTCCTTGAGAGAGCTTAGAGATGAGGCCAGGAAGAGGAAGGCGGAATTAACCATCAAGCTGAAGCTACAGGATGAGCATATTAGACATCAGGAGATGGAACTTAGCTCCAAATACTTGACAGAAGGCATGGTTGATACCCTAGCCCCTAAAGGAATTTATGGAGGCAAGAATTCTGTCGGTGAAAGAGGAAAGCGAGGAAATTACTGCTGCACAAAAGAAGGGGCAGGTAGCGGAGCATGCAACACCCCCCCTTGTAGAAGGCACCACCCCGCAGGGAGGAAAGAAGCAAATATGAGGGCCCTTCCCCAAAAATGGCAACCTTTGACGGTAGGAGTGACTGGCGGCCTTATCACTTGCAATTCTCTCACATCGCTAGGAGATATCAGTGGACGGAGCAAATGAAATTAGACAAATTGATTGAATGCTTGAAGGACAAGGCACTTGAGTATTTCAGCTCAAGACCTCGGACAGTGCAGCAGAGTTTTTCGGAATTGTGCAAGAAGATGGACGAGAGGTTTGGAAGGAAAAAACTACCGCATATAATCAGGCGACAGGTCCAATCTATCAAACAGAATATAGATGAGTCCATTGAGTAATATGGAGAGAGGGTACAAGAGCTGGCAACAGATGGATACCCAAATACAGCTGAGGACATGATCAAGATGGTGGCAACGGACGCCTTCCTTAAGGGATGCCAAGATAAAAGGGCTGCACTCTCAGCGATGAACAGGGAGACAAGCACATTGGACGAGGCCATGCATTTAGTGCGCAGTGCCATGACAAACCAGAAAATAATTTTGGGAACCCTGGCTGGCAAGCCAGAAGTTAGGAGGATGACGTTCGAGGACGAGGAGTTAGAGGAGATGGGGTCTACCACTCTGGCAGTCAGGACTATAACCAGGACTGGTGAATCTGTGGGTCCTGGGACTCTGAAATTGGAAGAACGGCTTAGGAAAACGGAGGAAGGTTTGAAGGAGACTCGAGTGGCCGTGAACCAAATATTACAGCTGCTTATAAGGGACAGAACATCATGCAGATCTGCGACTCTCTCGGAGGATGACATGGAGAGGATTACGCAATTCTGTTCGATAAATGGCTTCGTTGAACCGAAAGGTAATAAAGCCTATCCAGTGAGCAGTCCCGTCTTTTTCTGTTCCATTGGAGGATACTGTCAACCTGGTTGGCACAGTTTCAGTGTTCTGAGGAGTTGCTCAAATTCGAGGATGCGTTGCCCTTTCTGGTTCCAGTTCGGAAGTTGCCGGAAGTGACAGAGTACGCGAACAGCCATTTCCATCTGGACATGATGGTTCGGAGAGTTGGCTTTTCGAACTGGAATGGTGATGGTTGGGAGGAGGAGAGTCTGGCCCTTGCGGTTGCCAATTACTGTTGGCTTCCCAGGCAGCACCCTGTTCATAGACACTGTTTTGATGGGGGTGTAGAGGGACTGAAGTTGCGGATGGTGCATTTTCCAAACTGCAAGTTTGGTACCTCTCCACTCATACTCTGCGAGCGGAACACTGCAAGGTATCGGAGGCTACTTGCAGAACTACCCCTGGATAAGTTTGTGGTTGAGTCCGATGCACCGTACTAACCCAGCAAGTCTTCCAGAGTCGGGTTCCCTTCGTTAATCCGGGACGCCTAGGGCAGAATTTCTAGGATAACTAATTTCCCCGTCAAGGATGTGACACACGTCTCCATGCGGAACGCAATGACTCTTTATAGTTTACAGCCAGAGTGGCTGGTTCTGTAGATACCGCTGTATATAACTGTGTAAAGCTTGTACATAGTGCCGTGTCCGTTGGGACCCTTGGACTGTTGATACTGTCAGTGTTACCTATATATAAGTTGTTGTTCTGTTTCCTATATATACGTTAAGTACTTATCATCGTGTCGTACTTGTCCTGCCTGCTTCTGCATTATGACTGTATATTTGACCGGTTGGTTGCTTGATGGTTATCAGTTTAAATGCGGGGCCTTTACAGTAAACGAGAAGGAATGTGGTAAAGTTACGAGGGCTTCAGCACGCACCGGAAGTTGTCAACGGAGGTTCTTCACCGAGCACCTCGCAACTGGTCGTGGGAGCCGGCAGTCTTCAAGCAGATCCCGTACATGGTGGATGCCTCACTCCCCGGAGCTAGACCTCTGTGTTCCCTGCTACGAACTCGAGGACTCGCGGACTACAGCTCCCTCAGGCAACGCACCTATATTAGTTGGCTCACAATATTACAGCGGCTCACCTGGCTTGACGTGTGCTCTATCGACAGCTAACGAACATGTTTATTACAGCATATACAGATATGTATACACATTGAAAATGGTTGTGTTGTAAGCTATACTATACTCCATCGATGGACTCTAGGAAAAATGATAAACTGATTGTACAACATGGAACTAGGGCTATTTCAGTGAATTTCTGCATTGTTATACAATATATTCTATATATATAGCATACACACCTGTATACAGGTAAGTAGCCTCTAGGTAAACTTTGAACACTGCACGTGACACCTATTGTCCACTTCCCTGTTGAGTATGCCGCCCAACCCTGTTAAACGTACACAACCGGCTACTAGCCCTGTGTATTCCGTACTAAAGATAAGAGGTTCTCTACCAGACTTGTATGTCCTGACTTATTTCCATCGTCTCAATAAAGTGCTTCTAGTACCGGACTATGTCTCCAACTATCTAAAGGAAAGACAGTTAATCTTGATCAGGTAATAAGTACAAAATTAACTGATTCCATGTTTATGCAATCCCTTTGTAAGGTAGTCACGGAGGCTATTATGCCTAGCATCAGTGCTGCCATTCAAAATGCTGTTAAAGAGGTTGTCAATCCTCTAGTAGAAAGTTTAACATCACAATCGGAAAAGAATTGACTTACTCAAGGAAAAAAAACACAAACTTAATGGTTGAGAATGCGACCCTAGTTGAACAGGTTTCCGAAGTTCAACCCCGTTTGGAAGAGTTGGAAAAGTATGGGCGGAGGAATTCTTCACGCTTCCACAATGTTTCGCTCCAATCTAGGGATTTACAGAAAACGATTCCATCATAGTACAGATAGTGCGCGACAAACTCGGTGTGGAAATAACTGAAGATGACATCGATCGGTCTCATATAATTGGAAAGATCCAACAAGGTACAGGTGAAGCGCAACTTATTGGCCGTTTTCGGAACTGGAAAATTAAAAACAGAATACACATGTCCAAGTCCATACTAGCGCGCAACGCCAATAAAACTTTTATTACCGAAGATCTTACCAAATACCGCCAAGGGCTTGTTGCGCATCTACTACAGCTTAAGAAAGATCATTCCGAAGATGCTTTTTGGACATCGGATGGACGCATATTTGTCAAAGAAACCCCAGCAGTCGGAAACAGATCATTTACACTCATAATGGCATCGATATTCTTGATCCCAGAGTTTAAACTTGAACATTCTGCAATAAAAACAGTTTAACCAATTGTACTACCGAAAATTGATATAACCATATGTAATTTTCCACGTGCATGACTCCTGTTTGTCTGCATAATAGTTCTAGTGACGAGTATCTCCGTGTATGTAAGTAACGACACACAAGAGGGAAAAATTATAATATTTAGAACTATCCTGGTTACACTACTCATTCTTATAATTAATGAATACATATTCCTGTATGTAAACTAGTGGTGAGTTGCCGTTTCATGTGCGTATTCAAACATACATTTTTGACATTTTGAATGTGTTTGTCTGTCAGCCTGAATAGATATGTCTATTTCTTACGTCTTTACGAATCCCCATTTTTATACGTCCGTCCGTCCGTTAACTTCTCCTGACCAGTGCATATTCTTACGTTGAGGCAGTGCGGTTTATATCCATCCTTACACTGAAGATAGTTCATTTGTATATTGTTCCTTAAGAATTCCTTTTTATGCGTGCGTGCGTGCGTCCGTCCGTCCGTCCGTCCGTCCGTTAACTTTTCCTGGCCAGTGCATATATCTACGTTGAGGCAGTGCGGTATCCGGTCAATTGTATAGATTTTTCAGTGTAAGTGGCTAGCGTTGTTTTGACCAACACGGAAGCTGAGCTCTCGATACAATTGATTGGTCGACCGGGAACTGACCGATACATCATATGTAAATACATGGTATACTTAGTACTACCCAGTGTTAAGTATGAAGTACGACCATATGTAAATATCTATATGTATGAATATGTAATGTTTTTGCTCTGGTGAATTTAATATAAATTATTGTTGATGTCTGCATTACATTGCTACATTACGTGTTATGCAAAGAATCCATCCGACACCCGCACCCCCCTTCCCGTCGCCACGTATCGTACCCTGCCATTCCTTGTATAAGTATGGCATGTTGATCTCTTGTAGCGATTCTGGTAGAGTTCGTTCGTCATTTAGCTAGATACTAGTTTTGTAGCTTTAACATATTATTGACACCTTTACATCTCTTTATTACATTTTTTTCATGTATTTACGTGAACAACCTAGTTGTTCTGCTGCCCTCCCTTTACATCGTGGAGATTTATTATGTTCATGTACATAGACACGTTTTTTGTTTTTTTATTCATAAATTTTCATTCATGTATATATTTTCAATTTTTTGCTGCATTTAGTATTCACATTGTGCCCTATATCAGCTTCAAAAGGTTATATTTGAGTCCCTTTGTCACTCCCTGTACAATCGCCGCTATCATGCTTAAATTCATAATCGTAAAATGACTTTTGAACTTACTGTGTACAGAGTGGAAATAGGGACATTCTACTTTAAAATGTATGGTCGTTTAATGTCATGTGTAAACAAATGCGTACTACCATATATAGCAATTCTTATCTTACTATTGCTTGGTATTAGAAAATTACTTGCTCTAAACTATGCGATTTGTTTTCTCTAAACAGAAATGTCTTCTAGAAAATCCCTACAATATCATTTTATTGATACTATTCTTAAGCAACGACATAGAATCCAATCGTGGACCTGGTATAGAAAATACAGAATTTTCTTTTTTCATCTGAACGAAATAAGTATTCGTAATAAAATTTCTCATATCGAATCAATTACTCAAGAGTATACAGTTCTATTATTTACTGAAACACATCCTGATGACAATGTACCAAATTCTGATCTTTTGATTGAAGGCTTCTCAGAGTCACTTCGACTAGATAGGAATTGTTTTTGTGGTGGTGTAATGGTCTACGTAGCCGATTATATTCATTTTAAACGTCGACAAGATTTAGAATTTAATGGCGGTGAAATCATATGGATGGAGTTGAGTTACACTGCTTGTTCCTATCTTATTTGTACTGTGTATCATCCTGGAAGATCCAATATACCTTTTTAGGATAATTTCTAAAATTCCATAGAATCAGCTTTCACTTATAGTAATAATATCATCATACTTGGCGATATTAATATTGATTTGTTGAAAGTTCGAAATCATAGAATTAATGATATTGTAAAGCTTTTTAATTTGACCAATGTAATAAACGAACCTACCCGTATTACAGCGAATACACAAACTTTGATTGATCCTATATTTGTGGGAGATACTGTTAATGTTCTAGAAGCTTCTGTAATACCTGTTTGTAATGATATTTGTGATCATTCTGCCACACATGTTGTTATTAAAGTACCAGGTAAAACTACAAATACATACACGCGTGATATATGGATTTGCAATTCTGCAGATTATGTTCGGTTTAATTCTTTGATTAGAATTTTTCATGGGATGAACGTTTTGAAAATTGCAATGTAGATGAAGCTTGTGACATTTTTATCTCATCTTTTCTAGAATTTGCTAACCTTTGTATATATAAGAAAACTATAACGGTCAGGAAGAACGATAAACCCCGGTTAAACTCAGATTTACGAAGGAAAATCAGGGAAAGAGATAGGCTTCACAAATATGCACCCATGCGACAGTCTTAAATTCAAGCAACAGAGAAACAAAGTTAATGATATGAAGAAGTATGCTAAACGATTATTTTTTGGAAATATTAACGGAATTCTTGACAATTTTGACTGAACAATTCTAAACAATACTGGGAACTTATCCATCGTCTTCTTGGTAAATCATCTTCATCAGAATCGATTCCCTCATTCTATGACAGTGATAAAGGTGGGTTAGTCTATTCTGATGAAGAAAAACCAGATGTACTAAATAGGTTTTTCTGTTCTATTTCTAATAATATTGGTGAGTCTACTTTTATTCCAGAATTTCCTTCAAGGTACCCTAATTCTATTGAAAATATTTTATTTTTGTGAAACCGAAATAAAGGATATTCTTTTCACATTGAAGCTAAACATGGCTACCGGAAAAGATCAAATCAGTCATGAAATGCTAAGAAATACCGCTGAAAGTGCTTGTACACCACTTAAATTGTTTTTTAATTTATCTCTAACTCAGTGTAAATTTCCGAGTCAGTGGAAAACAGCTATAGTAGTACATTTATTTTTAAAATGTGAGCGTTTTTATCTTCTGATTATAGACCTGTATCTCTTCTTAATACTGTCATTAAAGTGTTTGAACGAGTAATGCACAAACATTTATATAATTTTGTCATTGATAACAATCTTTTGTATAAGCATCAGTCAGGGTTTGTTCCTGGTCATTCTACTGTTACACAAGTACGAGAAACTTGCCATAATATCTGTCTATCGTTAGAAAACAAGCTCCAAACATGTATGGTATTTTACGATATATCAAAAGCATTTGAAAGAGTTTGACATGATCGTCTAATGAAAAGGGTGAAAGCATATGGTTTTAAAGGCAATATTTATAAATGGTTGAGAGATTACTTAAGTGATAGAAATCAAATTGTATACTTGGGTGAAGCTTTATCGCACACAGGTTACATGAATGCTGGTGTACCTCAAGGCTCTGTTTTAGGTCCATTTCTCTTTTTGTTGTATATAAATGGTATTTGTAAAATTTTATTTTCAATGTCAAGAATGTTTGCTGACGACACCTCGCTCGCATATTCTTCAAAACATAGTGCAGAAATAGAATATTATATGAATCATGATTTAGCAGTGATTGTCCAATGATCAAAGAAGTGGAATGTGAGTTTCAATCCTATTAAAATGGACGTTGTTATTTTTACTGGTTCTTTAGAAAGACTTGATGTTCAGATGACTTTTAATAACACAATTTTGACTAAAAGTGCTACACATAAACATCTAGGAGAAGCTTAAAATGAAAATTCCAAGTGGGAAGCACATATCTCCAATATTATCAAATCATCTTCTAAACACGTGTCAGTTTTACGGAAATTGAACTTTACAGTAAATAAAGAAATCTTATCTGAATTATACATTGTATTCATCAGACCTATCTATGAATATACGAGCGAGGTTTGGGATGGCTGTAACATTGCTGACATTGATAAGCTAGAAAAATTTCAACTTGAAACAGCCAGAATAATCACAGGCTTGCCTTTATTTGCAAGTGTACAGTCTTTATATAATGAGACCGGTTGGGAAAAACTTGAAGACAGACGTAAACAAATAAAAACTATTATTACTGTACAAAATGAACCATGACTTAGTTCCATATTATCTAAAGGAACTATTGCCTAATAGAGTAAATAATACTAGTAGATATAATTTAAGAACTGGTCAAGATTATGTATTACCAAAATGAAGACAAGTTATGTATGAAAGGTCTTTTATCCCGAGTACCCTAAGAATGTGGAACTCTTTAGATATATCAACTAGAACTAGTGTTCAAATTTAAACGTCATACTTCAAGACAAATCAAACCTGTGACTAATCTGACTGTATGTAACAGAAAATTAGATGTGATACATGCTGGAATTCGTCACGGTTGTAGTGCTTTGAATGCAGATCTTTTCAGATGTAATTTAGTATTATCTCCAGCATGCAACTGTACCTACCCTTTAGAAAATCATGTTCATTATTTCTTTCAATGTAACATGTACAACCTCTCCCATGATATACTTGTTAGAAACTTATCTATATATGACATAATCGTTGATCTAGATGTCCTGTTGAACGGTTCTGTTCATCTGAACCAAGCCGAAAATGACCATATTCGACTGATTGTTCAGGAATTTATCAAAAATACAAATAGATTCGCATAAAGTTATACAAAGTGTGTATATGGTGTTAATAATATGTATCGTACTAGTAATATTATAAAACTGCTGATATTGGGAATTTTTCCATCAGTATACAGTAATGTTTGTTTTATGTATAAATCAATGATTCAATGTTTGATGAAATGCTGCCATATATGTATGTAAACTTGTATAATTGTTTATGGAAGAGGACGTTCCTAAGTTGTTTAACTTGTGTCCAATTCCATTTGATTTTTGGTCAAATAAAATATGTTTAAACTCAAAACAATTATTACCTTTAATCTTACATATGTTGAATGTGAGAATGACTGAATTTCCAGATTTGTCTCCCTTCTTACATATAGCGCTTTTCTGAGCCTTTTGCCTATCCTTCAATGTACTTCAACTGGGCTGACGGATCAATGGACAAGTAATCTTAAAGGAAGGCGCATCGTCCGTCGTTCGTCAACTTTTAATTTTTGATTTTCGTTACTAATCATAAACAACTGCGCGGACCCTAAACAAATTTAGTTGGAAGTATCAAGATACAATTTTTTAGATTCTTGGGATAAATTCCGACAAATATTGCTGATAGAAATTAATCTGACCTGTTCTCCAGGTCATAGAGGTCAAATGATTTAATACTCAAATAACGTCTTCTGATATACTAATAGGGGTAAAATCGTGATGATTGACTTACTATTTAACTAAATACATGTACCTTGATGTTTATCTGTTGTGCAGGTAGGGCGTAAATTGGACCTGCTGTTTCTATTGCATGATTGTATAAATTAAACTTGGGATCTTTATATTTTCTATCCTTTCTAAAGATCTTTCTTCTCCCTATTGTCTCCCTTGACACTGGCTCACGTTTATCTTTTACTAGAGTATTCGCCCCTGTCACGAAGGAATTGGAGTCTTATAAAATCGTTCAGCATTTTGGTAGAGTAACAATTAGTTTGCTTAGTGTGATGTGACTTAAAGCCTTCAGCAGTTTGTTTTATTGTGGGAACACTATAAATCTGGCGTTAGTTCCACAATATCAGAAGTACAGCTTACACGTCAGTCTCCCAAAACACAAACATTCAACACATGTACTCACCTCGTTTACATCGGAAGGTCGTCCTTAAACGACCTTTTTGACAGGATGTTTACTTAGGTTTCTGGGATAAAGAACTACCATTTTTTAAACGAACCAATGTAGGCTGATATTCAATGTCAAAAGAGTAAATTTGTTAGAACTCTCAAAACAATTTATTTCTATTAATCGAAAGGTCTGATATCATAATATTTAGCTGTTAGATTCTTGGAATGAATCTCCACTAAGTGTGAGGATCAAAATTATCTTTACCTATTCTCAATGTCATACAGATCAATTCTGTTTAAATATTCAAAGAACTTCAGATAATCAGAAAAAGACGTGACAATCGGCGCAGTAGTTCTGCGAAACGAAATAACCTTGCTCCATATTCAATGTGAAAAGTGTCAAACTTATTTATACTGTCTGAAATAACACATTTGAGGAACCGAGACGCCTAATAAGATGATGTTTGGAATGAAGCCCTTCAGAATTGTGTAAAGAAAAGACCTTAAATTATATCCAATGTCACAGTGATAAAACTTGGTAAGACCATTCAAACGACTTTCCAAAAGAAAAAAAAATGAAAATCTCACAAAGTTTTGAAATGGAATTGCTTTGACCGATAATCGAAGTTACAGGAGTAAACTTGTGAAAATGTATAAACTTTTTGTCTGATATACCGAAATAGCAATCATGATACTTAGCTGGCACTCTCCTGGGATGGAGTTACATAAATTGTTAACATCACCTTGACCTCAATAAAAGTCACTTCGGTAAAGTGATTAGTGTTTAGTGTGAGTAGTGTTAAATTGTATCAGCTTACTACATTTTGTAGATTGGCTTTGAATTCGTTGGATTTAGATAGTCTTTTTGTCTTTGAAAAGCATCGAATACCAGATGAGCAACGCAGATCGTTTTTAAATATGGGGTCTATGAAAGGAAAATAATTTAACTTAAGCTTTACGCTTGTTACCAAATCCTCTTGAAAATTCACGAATTTCATTACTATTTCAATGTTGAAATATTGTTTTAACTATAGCAATAGTTAAACAATATATATATATAACCTCCAGTCGTTGATTTTACTTTAAAGAAAAATATTACAACGTTCATTCTCATTGTCTATAATACATTCTGTTAATTATCTCATATGCTGATACACACGTGAAATATTAATTGATATTGAAACATAAATAAAAAAAATGACTGCGTAAATGAATGGATAGACAATCTAGGAAGTTTCTACCAGCACGTGTACCTGTATATGGCAAGGCCGTTTAGCCAATACGAGTTGTACCCCATACGCCGTACTTTCAGATAGCGACTCGTCACGGCTTGAAACTCCATTATTTCCTTCTATCATGACTAGTCGTATACTATCATAAAGACCAAAGAAGGCTTATGAATAGTACCTTCATCTTCAAATCGATATTGATAACGATACACTAGGCTACCTTCGGCATTTCACGTGGATTTAATCATGTGACATACAAATGAACAGATAGATCACGGACTTCGACATCATTTAATCTGAGATGACGATGGTGCTAAGATTAAAGTCCAAATATCATGTTATACTTCACGATGATATTTAAAAACAGGAGTTTAGAAGGAGGCTTGGTTTTAGCAGCCTTGCGTCTGTTTTAAATTCTAGTCAAACAGAAATATTTCTTTAAGACTTGATGTTAATTTTACTATGTATAATTCAATGATTAACCATTTTATTAATAAACAATACATTTTTCGGTTGGGAAGATATTCATTTCATTCAAGCTAACACAATCGTATACTTTCAGTGATAAATACATCCACGGGGTATTATCACCTCATAACTCACTCGCAAAATATTACTAGCATGCTTCAGCTTTGTATGTAGTATTGGTCGGTCAGAGACATATAAAACACATTTCTGGTCGGATACATCACTTCATATGACTTTTATCGATCAATCGACAAAATGTTCTTTTTGTAAATGGTAAAGGACCAAGAGATAGAGAAAACCGAAAAAGTACCTCTGTCTGCGTTAATGAATCTGTATGTAGATTCCAAGTATTTCAGAAGGTTTCTGACTCCCGACACATCCACACCAGACGTTGTATACAAAGTTGTAGTGAGGGAGATAGCGGGTGCCGCCATGGGTCGGTCTTTTTAATCTTATAATACATAATTAGATTGGATGTTATCTTTCATATATATCTACACATTTGCCGTTTATTATTGGTAAAATATTTACAAGAAAATGTTGTTTTCCTTTAATCTGATATAAAAGATAATGAAAATGGTATTTGAGTAAACAGAACATGATATAAAATGACTATGATTTGTTATTTGTATTTTTGAATTAAATATGTAAATAATAAATTACCCCACATTGGGCCCCTGAAGTGACATCTCGCACCTGCCTTGCACGTTCTTTTGTTTACAGATGGCGCTCTCGTCCGGAAGTGATTTTGTGTTAGTGGTAACTCAACATGGCGCATGGCCCGGACTGGGTCTCTCAGTCTTGGTGTTTCTTATGGATATTTACGCTTCTTTTGAGTGAATCTCAAACAAAAAAGACCCAGACATGTAAGTATTTATACATTTCAGTTGAAACATTTAAAGAAACACAGTTAGAAATAGGTCACTGATGTATTTTTAACGATTCGTGTTGAACTCAAGAGATAGGTGACAAGTTCGCACTGCGATTTCATATCGATCGCCGCATTAGCAAGCCTGGTGAGATGTTAGCCCTCGTGTGTGTGGGATCGCAATGTCTCTAGAATTCAGGAATGCCAAAAACGGTCTGTGTGGCATTTTCTTGTCGTATGACATTGTTTATATTTGACACTGTTCAATATTGTTGCGTCGTGCGTTTCATGGACTTCAATGTCTTGTGTCGAATTTGAAAAGAGATAGTAAATATAACTTATACACATATCTCCAATATGCTCAAGATTATGGTTAGTTTTGTGTTAAAATTCGTTTCACATCATACTGCAGATTAGGTGAAATAACAACGATTTTAAGCTGTAAAAAATGATTTTAAAGTGGTCACATCTACGTTAATTTTAAAAGAAATAAGAGATTAACTTTTTTATATGTAAAGTTAGAAAGATAAAGATCAGAACGTTTTGCATACATTTATATATGCTTATAGTGTAAGCTCACTAAGCTACATGCCAGTTACCGTAGGTCTACAGGATATGTACAGCAGTACAAAGATAATTTGATATGCAAACAGCAAGAACAGATGTACACATTTAGTTAAAACCTCATCAAAATAGGTAACTGGTTTCCTGTATCTAATTTACTAAATGATTTTGTAAGTAGATATCATGTCTCAAATGGAATTCAGGGATTTCTAATCGAGGTCAGAGATATTGGTTATGAATGAGTGAATGAGTTCTGTTAATTTCTCATTTAAAAATCCAGAAATTCCTAGTTGTGAAGTGTTGTTGACATTGATTGATAAATAGCTACAGCTTGGTTGTGAATGTTACCAACACTGGAAACTGAGATGCAGTGGTTAGCATGTACATGTAAAATAATGGTACAGTACATTATAAAGAAAGCAGAACTGAAGATTGCATTATAATTAGTGTGACGACAATTGTATTGGACAAATAGATGTTTTAAGTTATGAAGATACCTTTGCTGCTAATCCAGTTGTGATTGGCATTTGAAATGATTAGAGAAAAAATATGATTTTCTTGTAAATTTATGCTTCACACTTACATATACCGTTTTTTTCTTTTTTTAATCTGATTCATTCAAATGAAAAGAAAAGAAATGATATATATACTTTGGCAATAGTATGAATATTACATCTCTTTTGAGAATGCATTCTTTGGATACAAATTTTATGTCCGAGTGAAATGTTCACATTTTGATGAGGTGGCTAGGTTGAATGTTAATCCTTCATTAAAGACATCTATGTAAGTGAGATCAGTACATTTTATCACTACCAGACAATAATTCTAAATTGTTTAAAAAGTAAGAATGATTTTATTCCCTATTTGGATATCTTCATAATTTTGTTGAATCCATGATTTTCATCATATAACCAAAGATTGATTTTTTTTTTATTGTTGGACCGGTTAACCCCAGTGTGTGGGAATATTTCACTTTAAAGCTGTGACTTTAAACCTTGTAATTACCAGTTGTCAAATAGAGTGAATGAAATTGTAAACCAAAATTTAAAAACCTAGCTGTGGTGTCAAAATCTGACATACTTTGTAAAACCGGTTGTCCATTCTTTCAAAGCAGCCCATAGACTTGTATCATCCTTCAATCTTGACATTTAATCCAAAGATGTATTGATTGTCAAATTTGTCAATAAAATGGTTAAGTAGTCCATATATCAAGATTATGTTAAAGTTATATTTTAGAAATATTAATACACATTACATACAGAATATGAATTAGGATTCAGCTATATTCGGCTCGTAATCTAACCCTGGGGATGTGTGTAGAGGGGGGATAGCAATACATTTCAAAATAGAAAAAGAACTTAAAATCATATATAATTGATTGTGCATACTTTTAGCAACTGCTACTCGATAATAAGTATTTAAACTTAAGGGAGAAAAGGTTTGGTAGTGATAATGCTTTTTATACAATTTGTATGCTTATGAAGAATAAGTGTAATCTAGCTGTAACCTTATTCTCAGGTTGATTTATATACACTGGCCTGTAGGATGTCACTTGTTCCACTAACCCCATTACCAATAATACATGTAATTCTCTAAATATATTCTTATTTGGCCTGCATTTAAACCTTGAACTTTCTGTTCTTTCACGTGTGTCTCTATGGAACCTTCAGTGCTACTGTTCTTTCATGTGTATCTCTATGGTACCTTCAGTGCTACTGTTCGTTTCATGTGAAGTATATTAGTCCCTGGAAAACTCCTGACATTTCTTAAATTGTAGTTTAACCTAATATAGCTGAACATAATGCTTCTGTTTTTATCTTAGGCTTTGTTTTCTTATCTTCCACCTCAGAGGTAGATTTGCAAGCTGGAGCCTTATGATATAAATATACATTGTTTTCTTTGCCTAATACACAAGTTATAGACTTGGTTATTGTAATCTTCTGGCAAAAAAAGTAAAAAATTTGATATTTCACACAATAAATGTGTCTTATCTGTTTCAGTTTTCGTAGTGTATAGTTTATGTATAGGTACATTATATATATATAATTAGATACATGTTATCTGGATCAAGTTGTGTTTAGGGTGCCAATAGGCAATGTGTATATCATACTGTTGAGGTTCAGTGTTACCACATGACACCATCTGCATCAGGTCAGCCATCTTTAATTTCCTAGATAAAGGTTTAGATGTCTACAGAGTGAGGGAGTGACTTATGAACTCCAAATTTCTGTAGGAAAAAAAAGAAGATTGTTGATACAAGCAACTATTCAGTGTTTACAAATATCCTGAAGACAGGAAGTTACATTACGTAGCTTCCCAATAATAAGCCCAGTTAAATCCCAAGGAGATGTATAGATGCTGTGTATGTGTAGATATCTTCCTATTCTCTTTCATTTGACCCTAGTATTACATCCAGGAAGTAATTACTAGATGGATCGAAGGATCAAGACAGCATGCACATACTATGAATCTTCAGGAAATTTTCAAATCAACTCAATTGAATGTGGCTTCTTTTAGCCACGATGTGCTACATGTCCCATGATTTGGTGCATGAATGAAAGGCACTCTGGAAACATTTAGAAGTATAATTTAGACCTTTCCATGTAGTACCCTGTAATTTGTGTATAACTCATTGGAAGTTACTAGAAACACAAAACTGTGTTACAGATTAAGAAACAACAAGAATTTCTTTTAAAAAAAAGACTTAGTATGTGTCCTATCTAATGCAAACCTTCAATTTCAAAAGCATGAAATCATGTTGAAGGGTGAAAGGGGGCGGGCTTCAAGCCTTCCATGGTTAGGTTTGGTTTCTTGGTTCAGATCCTATCATGGTTAAAGTTGGTTTTCCTGGTTGAGATCTTATCAGGGATAAGGTTTAGTTTATGGGTCCTGATTTTATCAAGGATAAGGTTATACATTATGTAATAGGTTTCTTAATCCTTTTTCTGTTAGGGTTAATGTTTGATTTTGAGGTTCAGATCCTATCAGGGATCAAGTTTGGTTTCAGGGTCCAGATCCTATCAGGGATCAAGTTTGGTTACAGGGTCCAGATCCTATCAGGGATCAAGTTTGGTTTCAGGGTCCAGATCCTATCAGGGATCAAGTTTGGTTACAGGGTCCAGATCCTATCAGGGATCAAGTTTGGTTACAGGGTCCAGATCCTATCAGGGATCAAGTTTGGTTACAGGGTCCAGATCTTATCAGGGATCAAGTTTGGTTACAGGGTCCAGATCTTATCAGGGATCAAGTTTGGTTACAGGGTCCAGATCCTATCAGGGATCAAGTTTGGTTACAGGGTCCAGATCCTATCAGGGATCAAGTTTGGTTACAGGGTCCAGATCTTATCAGGGATCAAGTTTGGTTACAGGGTCCAGATCCTATCAGGGATCAAGTTTGGTTTCAAGGTCCAGATCCTATCAGGGATCAAGTTTGGTTACAGGGTCCAGATCCTATCAGGGATCAAGTTTGGTTACAGGGTCCAGATCCTATCAGGGATCAAGTTTGGTTTCAGGGTCCAGATCCTATCAGGGATCAAGTTTGGTTACAGGGTCCAGATCCTATCAGGGATCAAGTTTGGTTTCAGGGTCCAGAAGTTATCTGGTTTTGAGGTCCAGATCCTTTCAGGGATCAAGTTTGGTTACAGGGTCCAGATCCTATCAGGGATCAAGTTTGGTTACAGGGTCCAGAAGTTATCTGGTTTTGAGGTCCAGATCCTATCAGGGATTAAGTTTGGTTACAGGGTCCAGATCCTATCAGGGATCAAGTTTGGTTACAGGGTCCAGATCCTATCAGGGATCAAGTTTGGTTACAGGGTCCAGATCCTATCAGGGATCAAGTTTGGTTACAGGGTCCAGATCCTATCAGGGGTCAAGTTTGGTTTCAGGGTCCAGAAGTTATCTGGTTTTGAGGTCCAGATCCTATCAGGGATCAAGTTTGGTTTCAGGGTCCAGAAGTTATCTGGTTTTGAGGTCCAGATCCTATCAGGAATCAAGTTTGGTTACAGGATCCGGAAGTTATCTGGTTTTGAGGTCCAGATCCTATCAGGGATCAAGTTTGGTTACAGGGTCCAGAAGTTATCTGGTTTTGAGGTCCAGATCCTATCAGGGATCAAGTTTGGTTACAGGGTCCAGAAGTTATCTGGTTTTGAGGTCCAGATCCTATCAGGGATCAAGTTTGGTTACAGGGTCCAGAAGTTATCTGGTTTTGAGGTCCAGATCCTATCAGGAATCAAGTTTGGTTACAGGATCCGGAATATATCTTGGTTTTGAGGTCCAGATCCTATCAGGGATCAAGTTTGGTTACAGGGTCCAGATCCTGATGGGTAAAGGTTTGTTCTTAGGTCCAGAAATCACCAGGTTAGATTAAATTTGACGGTAAAATGTACTAAATTGTTGATCAATTCTTCAAGCTCTTTCATTTTCATTCAGAATCAGAGTTCTGTATAACTGCCCACAATCAATTCTCATAACCTGGTTCTGGATCAAAGGTCATGTCTACTGAGGAAGCAATATGAAAAAGGAAGCCTAAATTTACATCTCACTCAAAGACATACATATACAACAAAGTTACCCAATTGAATTGATCATATTGTTGAAAATGTCATAATATCCCTGGTTTTTGTATCAAATGGTGAATACATTATGTGTAAGTGGGATTTTGTAATCAAAAGTTAAGTTTACAAGTCTTGAAGCAACCAGCACTAATTACCAACAAGTGAAATGGAGTTTGAAAGAGCAACTAGAGGTTTTCAAATACAATATATATACTGTAAAGGAGTTGAAATGTCATTATTCTGAATGTAAAAGGCATTTCCTCATGATGTTTCTAGCTCTTAACACCTATGGTATATGTAATGAAACTTTAGTTCTTGACAATAATGTCGGATGTAAATTTTCTTTTTTTGTTTTTTTTTCTTTTTTAGTTTTTAACAGTTAAGGTCATATGTACTCATGGAATGAAAGACAGAAAATTTAAGATACTACAGAAACTGACAGCTTAATTCTGGAGATCCCTGAGGGGGTCATAAATCTGCCATCTCCCAATTCATATGCACCCATCTATAGTTCACTGCACCTGGAGACCCAACACAGTGACAATTAGATATATATGTATCCCTTATGGGGACCCCTTTCCATCCTGGAAGGGTTCGGGGTCATATTTGATACATATGTGTTTGCAGTCAGGAGTTTTCTGTGATGAGCACAGACAAGCTAATGTTTACATACATATTACTATGGAGCAGTGCTGGTCCCAAAGGAGTTATTGTACTATATTATACACATTGTGTAGGATAATTATATTTAGAATATCCCTACTTGATTCACTTGAAAGACCAATAAGATCAGCAGGCCAACATGAGTAAATGTTTGACTGGCTGGATTACAATTCTCAGTCAATTTAGTGTAATAGCAATTTTACATGTGTCATGTTGTATGTAGTTAAAGTTTTCCATCAGAAATTATTATTCTATTAATTTTCATTCATTCATAATATTCTACATCCAGATATTCAGAAGTCACAAATTCATTGGAGATAAATGTATGCAAGATCTATTCAAAATAGCTGCTAATTTAAACTGACCATTATTGTAAATTTTGGTCTGTCACCCTTTTATGGTCTCAGCAATTTTATTTGTATCAAAAAATTGCCTCAACTAATTACAAATTCTTCTGACAAAAAAGGAAAACCAAAAACTGGTCAAGTACTACAATATTTTAATTGAATGAATTTACACGTTTCTATTGTATGTTGTTAACATCAGGGACATTTACTGGTAGGGCGTCTGATTGACCAAGGCACTTTTGATATGGGTAAAATTGCTGCCCATGTCAATAGCCGAGAACATTTCAATGGAGTTAAATGATAAAACATTCATAATTTGACAAATTATCATATAACATGTAGACAATTGAATGTGCAGCATATTTACGAGCATTCCCATATCACAATTATCCAGTTTACTTAAACCTGTCACTATCAACAAAGAAGATTTGGACTGTAACAGATGAGTGACCAAAGTTTTGGAGTGTGAGATTATTGCCAGTTTTGGCAGACTATATATACAACTAATTGGGCAGAGAAAGGAATAATGAGTGAAAAGGTTACTAAATGTATGGCTGTGATTTACAACATTTTAAATATTTTCAAATTCAAATTTTGTTTTCTCTGCACGAAATTTCCATGTCTCAACACATTCACAGGAGACTTTTCCTTACAAACTTAGTTTTGTATTTTGTTAGAGGGCGTGTTTGTACAGTGTTCTTATTAAGATAAATAAGGTATATGTAAAGTAAAACCAATTATAATGAGCTTGGTGATTTTTTTTCTTCCTTTTTCTTCAGTTTGTGATGATACTACACTTAAAATCATTCTGTTGTGACTTACTTGATTGTAAAACAGATTCTAAACTCTGGTCTAAAATTAGGTGAATGGTTTCAGAAGGGGATATGGTGATGATCATTAATTATTACAGATAAAGAATTTTTCAAGGTGTTTCAGGGGCTATGGAACAATTTGGATCTCATGCATATTGTCATGGTTAAAATGGTGAAAAACATTTCTACTAATTTATATTGAAATTCTTGTACGTACACCTGAATATGCTGTAATGTACAATATGATATTAGTCAGTCTTCATGATAAAAATCAAAATAAGCTCAATAACGCTGCATTAAAATCAGTAATCATTAAATTAAATCAGAAAATACCTCGGCTTAGTAAATAATGTAGATGAGATCATTTTAGAGATCAGAAAATAAAATACAACTTACACTGTAAAACGATTTCCTTTATGTTGTTTTTGAGATTACATTTCTGATATTCATATTAATGCTACTATCAGATGTTTTTCGGGCCCTTTTAATACTATCAGGAGAAAACAAGCGTGCAGATTTTGTATGTATACACGCAAGAAGACAGCCACGCTCCTATTAATATTCAGTGTAGCATCAATGATGAGTTTGCCAGTCATGCTTTTTTGCCCGAAACGACGGTTGTCGAAACGACGGTTGTCGATCACCCAAGAAAGCATCCAAGTTCCTTTACAATGAACTTCCCAGGCGCATGTGTGGTCGGACATTCGTCACAATACTCAAACTGCCTGCACATGTAAGTGCATTGCACGCATAACATACAAAATGTGTTTGCCTGATTAAGGGGTAAATTCAGAGGATGTTTAGCAGGGGGCGTAAGGGTTAGCTAGGCAGTTTGCATACAGATGGAAGTCTTCACTTGAAAAGGGGGACTCGGTTGAATGCCATTGTGATGGAAAGGGAAGAGAAATCCTCCTGAATTCAAATCTTAAAGAAATCTTGTTAGGAGCTGCAGAGCCACACGATGAACTGACAAAATCATGTAGAGTTCAGCCATTTGTAATACAAGGCTGTTTTATGTGAATTCAGTCATGCAGAAAGACGAAGCTCAATTAAACCCATAGAAAAGGGAAAAGCAGGAACGATTATACTTTGTCCTGCATACAATGACAAACTATTATATTTTACGGTTTGTTTACAATAGCGGGGGAAAATTATTTAGGAGGGATGTTTTATACATATGGTTGGTTTCTGTATAATGCATATATGTTAGGAGATTTAACGGTGGAGACAGGAAGATCTGAAAAAAACATATATCTAAAATTTAGAATAGTTTCCTGTTATTGTTAAAAGTCAACCAAGTGTATTTTATTATCTGTGAAAGCACCTGTTAAATGTTTTTTTAAGCTATTTGTGTTCGTGTCATAAATTCTGAGTTAATGCTATACAGTAACAATTTATGGAGGAGTGGGGTATTTACATAGGAGCAAGGTGAGACTATAATCTGAGGGCTCTTCACTCGCTCACTAGTTGCTAGGCTATGAGATAGAGGATTTGAGATCTAATTCGGAAGCTACACTACATGTCACAACACTGGCCAGGATGTGTGTGTTTAAATAACTTATTGCAACAAAAAATGTTGTTTTCTCAATCAATATCAGCTCTGCCATGTAGCATTTAGTCTGTGATTTGTTTTATCAGTCAGTACTATGTAACATGTGTTTCAGTATCAAAATGATGGTCCACATACTCATTAATAATGTAAGCAACAGAAAAAAAATGTTTTGATAGTAATCTTAATTAGAATGATGTTTACAATCAAACTTTCAAAAGAACAAAACATTGATTTGTGATCGTATTTTATGAATATTCTCATAAGAATGTGTAAATGACTACTTCATAGTTTGATAGTTTGAGTCTTTTAAGTTCAATATGTGTTTAAAAATTGATTTTACTATTAATATATGATGCTATTTGTATTCTATGAAATTTTCCTGTGTACATTTCTACTACCTAGATAGTAACACTGTTTCTATAAAATGCCTCCATTGACAAGAAGAAAGACATGTTACCCTTGTCATTAAGCAACCCTATGTTGTTAACCTGGTGCATGTGGTCTACCGTGAATATCCATCAGCAAACAGGATTGAATTACGGTTGTATATGCTTGTAACCGTATGCATATGGTTATGTTAAGCATAATACAGACTTTGGTCAGCCAGCTTTAACCATGGTCAGTTACAAATAGTTGTTTTATAATATCAGTTGGAAGTTGGAAGTTGAAGGACACACTAACTTATTTGGCCATTGATTTGTGACAAGTTTTCTGCTGTACTTGTTAATGTCTGCCTATACTGGATTCGTCAATGTATTTTCTGTATCAATAGATAAGCTTTTCTTTCTCACTTTTAAATGTTAAAAAAAGAGATTGTGAAGAAAAATCATACAAGATAGCAGTTTTGATGTTTTCAGATTTTTTTTGTTAACCATTAGTCATTGATAAACAGTATCAGTGAGTGTGTCATTTCTGTTCTAACATGATGGATACTGATAAAATAGCTGGTTTGTTTCTACTGAGTAGCTGTTATAATGATACAGTAACAGGATAGCTGTTAATTTATTATTTTAAGTTCAGAAAAATTCCCAATTTTTTAAAAATATGGATACTTTGTATTAAAAATTGCATTTGCATTGCAGACTACGGTGTGGACAGACTACAGTGTGATCTGTTGATGGACAGACCACAGTGTGGACAGACTACAGTGTGGACAGACTACAGTGTGATCTGTTGATGGACAGACTACAGTGTGATCTGTTGGTGGACAGACTACAGTGTGGACAGACTACAGTGTGATCTGTTGGTGGACAGACTACAGTGTGATCTGTTGATGGACAGACTACAGTGTGATCTGTTGATGGACAGACTACAGTGTGGACACACTACAGTGTGATCTGTTGATGGACAGACTACAGTGTGATCTGTTGGTGGACAGACTACAGTGTGGACAGACTACGGTGTGGACAGACTACAGTGTGATCTGTTGATGGACAGACCACAGTGTGGACAGACTACAGTGTGGACAGACTACGGTGTGGACAGACTACAGTGTGATCTGTTGATGGACAGACTACAGTGTGATCTGTTGGTGGACAGACTACAGTGTGGACAGACTACAGTGTGATCTGTTGGTGGACAGACTACAGTGTGATCTGTTGATGGACAGACTACAGTGTGGACAGACTACAGTGTGATCTGTTGATGGACAGACTACAGTGAGATCTGTTGATGGACAGACTACAGTATGATCTGTTGATGGACAGACTTCAGTGTGATCTGTTGATGGACAGACTGCAGTGTGATCTGTTGGTGGACAGACTACAGTGTGGACAGACTATGGTGTGGACAGACTACAGTGTGATCTGTTGATGGACAGACTACAGTGTGATCTGTTGATGGACAGACTACAGTGTGGACAGACTACAGTGTGATCTGTTGATGGACAGACTACAGTGTGGACAGACCACAGTGCGGCCAGACTACAGTATGATCTGTTGATGGACAGACTACAGTATGATCTGTTGATGGACAGACTACAGTATGGACAGACTACAGTGTGATCTGTTGATGGACAGACTACAGTGAGATCTGTTGATGGACAGACTACAGTATGATCTGTTGATGGACAGACTACAGTATGGACAGACTACAGTGTGATCTGTTGATGGACAGACTACAGTATGGACAGACTACAGTGTGATCTGTTGATGGACAGATTACAGTGAGATCTGTTGATGGACAGACTACAATATGATCTGTTGATGGACAGACTACAGTATGGACAGACTACAGTGTGATCTGTTGATGGACAGACTACAGTGAGATCTGTTGATGGACAGACTACAGTATGATCTGTTGATGGACAGACTTCAGTGTGATCTGTTGATGGACAGACTGCAGTGTGATCTGTTGGTGGACAGACTACAGTGTGGACAGACTACGGTGTGGACAGACTACAGTGTGATCTGTTAAGGGACAGACTACAGTATGGACAGACTACAGTGTGATCTGGTGATGGACAGACTACAGTGTGGACAGACTACAGTGTGATCTGTTGATGGACAGACTACAGTGTGATCTGTTGATGGACAGACTACAGTGTGGACAGACTACAGTGTGATCTGTTGATGGACAGACTACAGTGTGATCTGTTGATGGACAGACTACAGTGTGATCTGGTGATGGACAGACTACAGTGTGGACAGACTATGGTGTGGACAGACTACAGTGTGATCTGTTGATGGACAGACTACAGTGTGATCTGGTGATGGACAGACTACAGTGTGGACAGACTACAGTGTGATCTGGTGATGGACAGACTACAGTGTGATCTGTTGATGGACAGACTACAGTGTGATCTGGTGATGGACAGACTATGGTGTGGACAGACTACAGTGTGATCTGTTGATGGACAGACTACAGTGTGATCTGGTGATGGACAGACTACAGTGTGGACAGACTATGGTGTGGACAGACTACAGTGTGATCTGTTGATGGACAGACTACAGTGTGATCTGGTGATGGACAGACTACAGTGTGGACAGACTATGGTGTGGACAGACTACAGTGTGATCTGTTGATGAACAGACTACAGTGTGGACAGACTATGGTGTGGACAGACTACAGTGTGATCTGTTGATGGACAGACTATGGTGTGGACAGACTACAGTGTGATCTGTTAAGGGACAGACTACAGTATGGACAGACTACAGTGTGATCTGTTGATGGACAGACTACAGTGTGGACAGACTACAGTATGGACAGACTACAGTGTGATCTGTTGATGGACAGACTACAGTGTGGACAGACTACGGTGTGGACAGACTACAGTGTGATTTGTTGATGGACAGACCACAGTGTGGACAGACTACAATGTGATTTGTTGATGGACAGACTACGGTGTGGACAGGCTACAATGAATATTTGACATATATTACATGAACATGTTCATCAATGTTCTTTGGTATATCTTAAAAGAACAGATGTACTCCATCTTCAAGTTTTATGTCCAAGTTGATGATAATTGTTCTTTAAGTTGGTTGTACTTAATTGTTTTACCAGGTAGATGAAATGAATAGTCAGCTCATAAACATGTTTAAAAAGTTGCAATTAAAACAATAAAAATTCTCCATTACATATCTAATGATTTTTCTTTTACTAAGGTATCAGTAAGACGTCAACATCTAGATTGCATAACCAGATTTCTATCAACTGTAGCCAACTTTGTTGAAGAGTCGCGCTTTCACGAGAGCAGAACATTTTCATACTTGTTACATTTCCAGGTTTCTTCATATCTTTGAAGTTGTGTCAAGAACATGTGGAGAAATATATGATCTAATTACAGGTCTAAGGAGATTATGCTGTAGATTTGGAATACAGCAGGGTGCATCTGTTTGCCTTTCTTTATTGTGGTAATTCAATTATTTTAGGTGTATTTGGTACAGGTAATGTGGTTATGATTTGTAATGGCTATTTTGCTGATTGTATTAAGGAATGGGAGGACCAAGCAATTGTATCCGAGCCAGATGTAGAAACTAGTTATTGTATTACATACAAAATGCAAGTTAATTTTATGATCTACAGTGTGTGTGTTGTGAAGGTGAGGTTACTGCTTGCAGTGTGTATATGTGCTACCATAGATACTCAAAGATATCCCTGTTTGTCGAATATCTCCTACATCCTTTTTCTGTCGTAATTATTCACTAATATACAGTATCAATGCAGACTTACAATTCAGGTATGTTTTGAAAGTTTGATGGTTTTTAAGTTTTGATATATTTCTATATAAGGATTACCATTGTTTTTACACTGACCCCAGTATAAGTAACTTTTGTGGACCTCTACTGCAGCTGTGTGCTGCTTTGTTACAGTGGTACTAAATTGTATGTACAGACAATTGCATTTGTTATCCTTATAGATATCTCATTGCCATAAGAAATGAAATTCTCATCACATTTTGTTTTAATTGATTACAGAAACTAACTAGGAATTATACCAATGCCTAGTTAGAGCCTTTAGCCTTATTTACATAGAGAAGTCATATTAAACATAGAATAAAAAAAAGCTGTTTCATGGTCCTGTTATAAGCTGAGTGCTCAGGTTCTTGTAAAGATTTGCTAAATTCTTACATTAGCTTATCTTCCACTAGTTTGAAACTAGTTCCAATTCAACAAACCAAAATTATAAAGTTCAATTTTATTTTTGATTTTATTGTTCTAGAGATAGCTGGGTTCTGTCGACTCTGATGATTAACCCACTCAATGACATCATACAATACTTTTATTTATCATATGATTGCCTTGTTGTTCAGTGAATATATCAACCCATGTCATATTTTTGCAATTACATATGTAAGATAGCTTCTGGTGATGTGACTTTGAAGAATGAAATAACGTCACACATTCACAGATAGCATTGTGATGGTACAGTGGGGACCGCATATATAGAGTGGATATGACTTCAAGTTTGTCGGAGAAATGTCCATTTTCTACCATATTTGCTTGAAAACTTGATCATGTGATAAAAATAATCTTCAGTGTTTCCATTTGATACATGATTTATCAAAATCAACATGATTTTTTTTAGTATAGCTTGTCTTATATCAAATAGAAACTTGTGTAAGATCCTGTATATATAGTTACACCTAAATTGTTTATATACATAGTTTTAATTTGGTAAACATAAGGTTTAGTGAGATGGCTACCTTGGGTAAGATTATGGAGTGTTTTATAGGAACTTGTAGGAGTTCACCATAAGTACTCTAATTACTGGTGATTTTGGCACGGAAAACCCTCAACTGACACGTGTCGAAGAGGTAAATCAGCTAATCTCTAGCTTGACACTGAGTTGGGACACACACTTGAATGACAAAATACAATGATAATGCTTTAAGACTTCCGCAAAACTTAGTGGCATTTATATGTTTATAATGGTTCATTTAATACACAAACATTAAGTGTTTGTCACAATATTTAATTGAGGTGTTTTATAAGTATTGTTAGGTGTTTGGTTTCAGGACTTGTAAAATGTATGAAAGATTTCATTCATATTAGAGAGTTTAACATGACATTAACCATATGAACATATCTTCTATATTTATCTAAATACTTCACTCACTTTTTAATGGACTAGTTCTACTGCTATGTGTAAGCTCTGGTGACTTTTATTTTTAAATTTGGTAAGAATATTTGGTAGGAATTAAAAATGTTTGTAGAATGAAATCATAAGTAATCATTTTTTTTAATCATAGGTATATAGTGTATATATATAGTCCTGATCCATCAGGTGTCCCCTACAGGTAGTGTTTATATATATATCCTAATCAGGTGTCCCCTACAGGTAGTATATATATATATATATATATTATATATAGTCCTGATCCATCAGGTGTTTCCTACGGGTAGTGTACATGTATATATATCTAGTCCTGATCCATCAGGTGTTCCCTACAGGTAGTGTATATATATAGTCCTGATCCATCAGGTGTCCCCTACAGGTAGTGTATATATATATATATAGTCCAGGTAGTGTATATATATAGGTGATCCCAGGTAGTGTATATATATACAGGTAGTGTATATATATATATAGTCCTGATCCATCAGGTGTCCCCAGGTAGTGTATATATAGGTAGTGTATATATATATAGTCCTGATCCAACAGGTGTCCCCTACAGGTAGTGTATATATATAGTCCTGATCCATCAGGTGTCCCCTACAGGTAGTGTATATATATAGTCCTGATCCATGGTCCTGATCCATCCATCAGGTGTCCCCTACAGGTAGTGTATATATATATAGTCCTGATCCATCAGGTGTCCCCTACAGGTAGTGTATATATATAGTTCTGATTCATCAGGTGTCCCATACAGGTAGTGTATATATATAGTCCTGATCCATCAGGTGTCCCCTACAGGTAGTGTATATATATATATATATAGTCCTGATCCATCAGGTGTCCCCTACAGGTAGTGTATATATATGGTCCTGATCCATCAGGTGTCCCCTATAGGTAGTGTATATATATGGTCCTGATCCATCAGGTGTCCCCTACAGGTAGTGTATATATATATAGTCCTGATCCATCAGGTGTCCCCTACAGGTAGTGTATATATAGATATAGTACTGATCCATCAGGTGTCCCCTACAGGTAGTGTATATATATATAGTCCTGATCCATCAGGTGTCCCCTACAGGTAGTGTATATATATAGTACTGATCCATCAGGTGTCCCCTACAGGTAGTGTATATATATAGTCCTGATCCATCAGGTGTCCCCTACAGGTAGTGTATATATATAGTCCTGATCCATCAGGTGTCCCCTACAGGTAGTGTATATATATGGTCCTGATCCATCAGGTGTCCCCTACAGGTAGTATAGATATATATATATATAGTCCTGATCCATCAGGTGTCACCTACAGGTAGTGATATATATATATATATATATAGTCCTGATCCATCAGGTGTCCCCTACAGGTAGTGTATATATATAGTCCTGATCCATCAGGTGTCCCCTACAGGTAGTGTATATATATATATATATAGTCCTGATCCATCAGGTGTCCCCTACAGGTAGTGTATATATATATATATATAGTCCTGATCCATCAGGTGTCCCCTACAGGTAGTGTATATATATAGTCCTGATCCATCAGGTGTCCCCTACAGGTAGTGTATATATATAGTTCTGATCCATCAGGTGTCCCCTACAGGTAGTATATATATATATATATATATATATAGTCCTGATCCATCAGGTGTCCCCTACAGGTAGTATAGATATATATATATATATATAGTCCTGATCCATCAGGTGTCCCCTACAGGTAGTGTATATATATAGTCCTGATCCATCAGGTGTCCCCTACAGGTAGTGTATATATATAGTCCTGATCCATCAGGTGTCCCCTACAGGTAGTGTATATATATAGTCCTGATCCATCAGGTGTCCCCTACAGGTAGTGTATATATATATATAGTCCTGATATATATATATACAGGTAGTGTATATATATAGTCCTGATCCATCAGGTGTCCCCTACAGGTAGTGTTTAAATATAGCACTGATCTATCTGGTGTCCCCTACAGGTAGTGTATTTATATATAGTCCTGATCCATCAGGTGTTTCCTACAGGTAGTGTACATGTATAGTCCTGATCCATCAGGTGTCCCCTACAGGTAGTGTATATATATAGTCCTGATCCATTAGGTGTCCCCTACAGGTAGTGTATATATATATATATATAGGTGTCCCCTACAGGTAGTGTATATATATATATATAGTCCCCTACAGGTAGTGTATATATGATCCATCAGGTGTCCCCTACAGGTAGTATATATATATATATATATATATATATATATATATATATGATCCATCAGGTGTCCCCTACAGGTAGTATATATATATATATATATCAGGTGGCCCCTACAGGTAGTGTATATATATATAGTCCTGATCCAACAGGTGTCCCCTACAGTCAGTGTATATATATAGTTCTGATCCATCAGGTGTCCCCTACAGGTAGTATAGATATATATATATATAGTCCTGATCCATCAGGTGTCCCCTACAGGTAGTGTATATATATATAGTCCTGATCCATCAGGTGGCCCCTACAGGTAGTGTATATATATATAGTCCTGATCCAACAGGTGTCCCCTACAGTCAGTGTATATATATAGTTCTGATCCATCAGGTGTCCCCTACAGGTAGTGATATATATATATATATATATATATATATAGTCCTGATCCATCAGGTGTCCCCTACAGGTAGTGTATATATATAGTCCTGATCCATCAGGTGTCCCCTACAGGTAGTGTATATATATATAACACTGATCCATCTTGTGTCCCCTACAGGTAGTGTATATATATAGTACTGATCCATCAGGTGTCCCCTACAGTCAGTGTATTTATATATAGTCCTGAATCATCAGGTGTTCCCTACAGGTAGTGTATATATATAGTCCTGATCCATCAGGTGTCCCCTACAGGTAGTATATATATATATATATATATAGTCCTGATCCATCAGGTGTCCCCTACAGGTAGTGTATATATATAGTCCTATATATATACAGGTAGTATATATATATATATATATATATATATATATAGGTAGTGTATATATATAGTCCTGATTCATCAGGTGTCCCCTACAGGTAGTATATATATATATATATATATATATATATATAGTCCTGATCCATCAGGTGTCCCCTACAGGTAGTGTATATATATATATATATATAGTCCTGATCCATCAGGTGTCCCCTACAGGTAGTGTTTATATATGTAGCACTGATCTATCTGGTGTCCCCTACAGGTAGTGTATTTATATATACTACAGGTAGTGTATATATATCCATATATATATAGGTATATATATATATATATATATATAGTCTACTGATCCATCAGGTGTCCCCTACAGGTAGTGATATATATATATATATATATATATATATATATATATATATATATATATATATAGTTCTGATCCATCAGGTGTCCCCTACAGGTAGTATATATATATATAGTCCTGATCCATCAGGTATCCCCTACAGGTAGTGTATGTTTATAGTCCTGATTCATCAGGTGTCCCCTACAGGTAGTGTATATATATATATATATATAGTCCTGATCCATCAGGTGTCCCCTACTGATCTATCTGGTGTCCCCTACAGGTAGTGTATATATATAGTCCTGATCCATCAGGTGTCCCCTACAGGTAGTGTATATATATAGTCCTGATCCATCAGGTGTCCCCTACAGGTAGTGTATATATATATAGTCCTGATCCATCAGGTGTCCCCTACAGGAAGTGTGTATATATATATTCCTGATCCATCAGGTGTCCCCTACAGGTAGTGTATATATATATAGTCCTGATCCATCAGGTGTCCCCTACAGGAAGTGTATATATATATAGTCCTGATCCATCAGGTGTCCCCTACAGGTAGTGTATATATATATATTCCTGATCCATCAGGTGTCCCCTACAGGTAGTGTATATATATAGTCCTGATCCATTAGGTGTCCCCTACAGGTAGTGTATATATATATAGTCCTGATCCATCAGGTGGCCCCTACAGGTAGTGTATATATATATAGTCCTGATCCATCAGGTGTCCCCTACAGGTAGAGTACATGAATATCCAGAAGATGTGTGTCCAATTGAGCTTGTTTATAGAAGGAATGTTACAACCGCGGGTTCTCTAGGAAGTGTACCTACTTACACATGCTATAGTGATAGTTTCCAGTTTACTTCCTATGATGGAACAGACATAACATATTGTATATTACATTAGTAAAATTAATATTCCATATAAATTTGTTTTATTGGTGTATAGTCTGTAATAAATTTGTATTATACTGTTGTATTAATAATTAAACAAGAGCACTCCAGATACACCAATAGGACTATTAGGATTAAGCAAGACTTGATATCATTGTCTTAGGCTTTTAGGAGACAGCTTGAAAATATCCTGCCATTTGTTACCTGTTTGCTAAGTTTACCTGTTTGAAATTTAAATCATTCAAATTGTTCCCATGCGAGGTTTCTGTTAACATTTAAAGGTTTGCCTGACACAGTGCGATACTAAGTGACACGTCCTGATCACATCGATGATATCAATCACTTAAAGTTAAGGAAAAAAAATTGTCCATTTTTTTCTTAATCTATAAAGTCTGAGGGTTATCGAGGTAATTTTGAATTGGTGTGGCTTTGACAGCATGTCAGTCGAAACGTTGTTAACTGTTACAAAGGTAGGAATTATGAATTTTCCAGATGAAATGTCTGCTATTGAATTTCTCAACTGGTGTATGTTATGCTACCTAAATTCAGTTGACTTAAATGTCAATATTGTGACATTATTGACGCTGTGAACATGATTTACGGTGTTTTACTAGAACATACTTTTCATTACCTAGCTACCTGTTACATTGGAATCTAAATAGATTTATTGTTTATTTCTTTTATTTCAGAGATTTTCTTTTATTTGCAAATGCCATATTTTTTTTCCAGTTGATAGGCAGACAAAACTCTGCTGATAACGTCAATCACTGAATTTTTAAAATCAAGTCAGGATTAGTTTTGGTGTGCAACAGAAAAGCAATTTATTTTGATACATCGTTTTGTGACTATCAAAATTATTTTTCCACAATATAAAGCATTCTGGATATTTAAAGATGTTTCCATTTTGATATAAAAGATTACCAGAAAAGTTGTAATAGGCTCTTTTCCCTGTTCTGTAGTGATCAATTGTGAGAACTATATTTCGTATCATGATTTTGGTGAGAAAAAAAATGGAAATGCATTTGGTTAAAATTTTTGCAACATTTAAAGTATATTTCCAAGTGACAAATAGAATCATCTGATGACAAATCTCTGATATTGCAGTTTGATATAATTAACAACTTTTGCAACGGCATAACATTTAAATAGTCTATCAGTAATGAGTTAAACAGTTCTAATGTATTTTTTGCAGCTTAACGATTGCCTGCAGTACAAATCGCCTGACCTGTTTCAGTCACCAAACCAGCAATAGTGCTTTGACTTTTGTAAAACATGGCAGTTCTTTTCAAAGTGGTTGTGATTTAAGAGGTCTCCCGTCAGAGATCATATGGGATTTAATTGTCGACAATTGATTTCATGACAAGGCTAGATTTCAGAAGTTAGAAGGTACTTAGCATGTGATGTCATGGATTTTTTTTAATGACTATTTTGAAACAAGTCCAAGCTTTATCATGATGATGCCAGATATTAAAAAGATTTTTTAGTTCATAGAATACTTTAGACACTGTGAGTGTTCTTAAAGTTTGTCAGTCTCTTTGATGTCATGTATATTTTGCATAATGCTGTACAGTAGCCATAATACACATGTTGGGTGAATGGTTTTAAAATTTCTGATACAGTAGAATCTCCGTTGGTATTAAAGCTGCCTATATAATTGATACAGAATGGCCAGTCATACCTTATATCTTTATGAGTTTTAGTATCTTATATAAGTTTTAGAAGTATTAATTGAGTTAAGAGGATCTCGGTGTTTAAAGGCCATATATATATGTCAGCTTAAGTCTCGATGAAGAAGAAGTACACTTTCCAAAACTCTCAGGTCATGATTGTTCTTCCCTTATCTTTTTTTGGTAGAGATAACTCTATAATATAACTATAGAGGTTTAAGATTTTTTTTCTTTAATACCACACAAAATTAGATTTTATAAATGGATAAAATAATAAATTGTTAATGATATGACTGAAATAATTATTTCTTAATATCATGATATTATCATTTTATACAATTTTGATTTAAGACTATGCACATCAGACACGATGAGGGGGTGTTACGGTCCCCATTACAATTAGTATTTGTTAATATTGTTTTTATGTTTCTCCTTCCTTCATAGCATTTTATGAAAAATTACACAAATAAACTTCATCAGCAAAAAAGAACATTTTTAAAAAAGTAATATTTATTATTAACATCATAACAATATTATGATATCTATTTAATTGTATTGTAGTATTGTAACATTATATCTTATAGATTAGCTTACCCAGGCCCCCTGGGCTTATTGGCGGAGAAATACGGTAAACAAGATGACTGTCCATGAGGATCACCTACAAGGGTCACTCAATCATGATCACATACACGGGTCACTCAATCATGATCGCATACACGGGTCACTCAATCATGATCGCCTACACGGGTCACTCAATCATGATCACCTACAAGGGTCACTCAATCATGATCACATACATGGGTCACTCAATCATGATCGCCTACAAGGGTCACTCAATCATGATCACTCATACAAGGGTCACTCAATCATGATCACCTACAAGGGTCACTCAATCATGATCACATACATGGGTCACTCAATCATGATCGCCTACAAGGGTCACTCAATCATGATTACATACATGGGTCACTCAATCATGATCACATACAGGGGTCACTCAATCATGATCACATACAGGGGTCACTCAATCATGATCACCTACAAGGGTCACTCAATCATGATCACATACATGGGTCACTCAATCATGATCGCCTACAAGGGTCACTCAATCATGATCACCTACAAGGGTCACTCAATCATGATCACATACATGGGTCACTCAATCATGATCGCCTACAAGGGTCACTCAATCATGATCACATACAGGGGTCACTCAATCATGATCACATACAGGGGTCACTCAATCATGATCACATACAGGGGTCACTCAATCATGATCGCATACAGGGGTCACTCAATCATGATCGCCTACATGGGTCACTCAATCATGATCACCTACATTGGTCACTCAATCATGATCACCTACATTGGTCACTCAGTCATGGTCACATACATGGGTCACTCATTCATGATCACATACATTGGTCACTCATTCATGGTCACATGCACTGGTCACTCAATCATGATCACCTACAAGGGTCACTCAATCATGTTGTTTCTTTAATTGCCAGTGTATTTCTCGATTTTTTTTTTTTTTTTCTTGTCAAATTTTTTTCGAATTTAAAAGACATACAGGTATTTCTGAGTTAGACATCAAATTGAGGAATTTGAAAGTTGAGAAACTACAACACTTAGCCAGGTGTTTTAGAACACGTCATTTCAGGTTACCAATTGTTCTGATTTTCATTCTACACTCCATTCAATTGTAGATATATTCCCTTTCAGAGTGCCAATGTATCTAATTTGCTCTCTTAATAGTTCTGACGACCAGACAATGTTGCACCTTGTACAAATATATGTGATGATTATGTTGAAGTGTAGATATCGTGCCACCTTCAATATTGACAAATTCTCAAATCACTGTGTAATTTGACGATTTGATGCTTTCATGAAACCTGCTATTGACATATCCAAATGAAACCAAACAAACTCATATGGCAGTTGTACACGATTTCAGTTTTGTATCCTGGCAGCTCTGCATGTTGTTACAAGTGCGAAATTACCAGTTGTCAGTATCATGCAGTGTTTATTTCATGACAAGGAGAGTTAAAACTAGGCGTACTTTTATATGTTTGCACTTGATCAAATACACTGGAATTAAAGTGCAAATATGTTAGCATTGCTTATCTTGATGATCTTTAATATTAACTTTTGAGAAATCTATTGATTTGTAGGAGAGGGCCCTTCTATCTCATATTCAGTAATTTTGATGTCGGATTACGGGGATAAAACGGTTTTCAAAACATTGTGATTTATGCAGTATGTGACGACATTCAAATTTGGCATTATGTGTGTACATGCAAATAAAATGGTGCATTTATATTGAGGATTAGTTTCTCCTGGTAGAATTGGGCGGTAGTTTGTCAGGTCAGGGTTACAGCAGTTTCAGATCATGTTTTTACAATAATAAAGAAAAAAACAAAATGGGATTTTATAATAAATTTTTCAAAGTTTGTGTTTTGGTTTATTTGAATATTGAATTACTTTATATTTCCAAACTTTGTTGTGCCATGCAAATGTTGTAAAAATGAAATTATATTAAACACTTTGTTACATCATGCACACCATTCAGTAGTAGTTTACACTGATATAAAACCTGTTGTATCTTTATCGTGTAGTCTGGATCATGTGGGGATTTAGTAATATCTACAGCTTTGTAACATCTGTTATTCTTTCCACCATGTGTACTTGTGAAAATTTTTATTCTACATAATTTTTTTTATATAGTTATCAAGCATTAACATTTTAAAGCCATTTTAAATTGAAATATGCAGATCAGGCAGCCTGTAAATCAATATAAATGTGACATCTTTGGGTTTTTTTTCTTTTCCATTTTACTTAAGTTTGTAACAAAATTTTGTAAATGTCCATAAATGTTTGTCTTATCCGCAACATCTGTCCTGAATAATTCAATTACATTGAAGATAAAGAATTCTTGCTATGTGTCAAAATAAAGCTATATATATACTATATGTCTGTACACGTGTCATGACAACTATATTTTTTAGGAGTTGTGACACTGAGCTATCAAGCTTAAACTGGAGATTCAGTGCTTACATAGTGGTATTAGAAACACGTCTCTCAAACTTACACCCTATCATAATTAGTAACTGATAGAGAGGAACCTAGAAACAAATACACTGGGAGTAGTCAGTGCTAAATATGTGCCATATTTCCTTTTCAACTGGTACCCCTGACTTTCCTAGAATATCATAAATGATATCAGGATTGTTTACAGAAAGCATGTCTGGTAAACATGATATTAAGCAATGATGTCAGGATTGTTTACAGAAAGCATGTCTGGTAAACATGTTATTAAGCAATGATGTCAGGATCGTTTACAGAAAGCATGTCTGTAAACATGATATTAAGCAATGATGTCAGGATCGTTTACAGAAAGCATGTCTGGTAAACATGATATTAAGCAATGATGTCAGGATTGTTACAGAAAGCATGTCTGGTAAACATGTTATTAAGCAATGATGTCAGGATCGTTTACAGAAAGCATGTCTGGTAAACATGTTATTAAGCAATGATGTCAGGATCGTTTACAGAAAGCATGTCTGGTAAACATGATATTAAGCAATGATGTCAGATTTGTTACAGAAAGCATGTCTGGTAAACATGATATTAAGCAATGATGTCAGGATCATTAGAGAAAGCATGTCTGGTAAACATGATATTAAGCAATGATGTCAGGATTGTTTACAGAAAGTATGTCTGGTAAACATGAAATTAAGCAATGATGCTCCAGATTCAGGTAATCAGTACTGACAACAAGGCCAGTGTTATGGAACCACACCCTTGTCAGAAACTGTTGCACCTATTTCTTCTACAAGGAATAGTTAGGTGTATCATTTTTGCTGTGTTTGAAGCTGAAATTTACATGTTTGATGTTTTACTTTTCCTTACAAATGTCAGCCTACTTGATTGTTCCAGTCTTCCTAACTTTGCTTTATTCCAGACACCATTGGGCTCGTAGATTTTGATTAACCTCTGTATATGATTACAAGCCTGTTATTTTTGAAATGGTGCAAATCTTGAATGTTGAATATATGTAAGTACGATTCTTCCATTTCTGTTAAAGCTGTAGTCTTGATAGTCTATCTTTGGGTGATTATCTGACATATTGAACAAGCATCATACATGCACAAGCTCTGTCTGGGGACAAATTATCCTGTTGGTATACAATATATAAAGACCTTGTCAAGACCAGTTACTGTCTGTTGGAAAAATATGTGTAAAAAAATTCTGTTCAGGAAAACTGTGTGTGTTAGAATCAATAGCTACGAGGTGAGCATGTTTGGAACCCCCATACATGGACATATGACCAGATGACCAGCACTGTACAAGTGTGGTGGTGAGACACAAATTATTTTCCCAGGCCCAGATAATTACCAACCTGCTGGGTTAACAAGCTTTGCTAGTAAAGTGTTGTGTGTTAAGGGCACACACAGACTGTAGAATAGAAGGGCTTCTATTATCTCTGGTCCACTGCTTCATGTCAGCTGGCATTTCTATCTGTACCATTGTAGTCTGTGGTCATTTGTGGAGACTTGGCTCTGACCTGACAGACTAACTGGTTCATATTAGTCTAATGAAGATAGGTTATTGTTAGACTAATTTTGACATGTCTTTTGGTATCATATTTTATGACAATGTCTTCAATATGGAGTTAATTTTCACTTGTGTGATCATATCTATTAAAAGTGATTTTTACCTATTTTATCTGGAACCGTTTGAGTTAGTTTCTCCCTTCTCACTGTATTGTTTCTGGTAAAGCCAACATTTTTTGTTTTGTAATTATGCCAAGAGGCCCCTACAAAAAATAGACTGAAAATGTATTTCTTATCATCACATTTTACAATCAATTCAACTTTGTCAAAATCAAACATTGCCATTGTTTGCATGACCAATGGAGAGTTTCAAGGTCACACACTTCAGTGATTTCCCTTTCTGTCACCTCCCTGCACTAATTTATCATTATCTGTGTTGATGATCAGAAAAGAAAGATTTGTATGCCCCACCAGATTATGGGGAGCTGGAAGGGGATATACTTACATCTAACCCAGTGTCCCCATGAGGCCTCTTGACTTTTAAACCTGTCGGTATGAAGTGTACTACCCCAAACAATGTATTCATATAGGAGTAGGAGAGTGCTGGAAAACTGGGGGTACAGGTCTTGAATTTCACCAATTTGGGGGATGGGGATGGGGATGGGGGTGTGTTGGTGGGGGTGGGGGGTGGGGGGGGGGGTCTTGGGGTGGGTATCATCAATAGGAAATACTGCTAATTTGTTGCATTTCATGCCAAAGTTTTACTCTGGTGACTTGGTTTCTTTGGAGATTCTATTCGGTTTGTTCAAGGTCAAATGTGAGAATACCTCAAAGAATTTTGTGTGGAAATGTTTCAAGGTCAAACTTAATTAATCATTAAGAGCTATTTATTCCTTGAGGACTGCATAATCATTCCATACAAGCATTTTCATGTTGATAATACATCAAATGAAATTGTGAATGATTTACAAAGCACCTGTATAGTGTCTATATGTACTCCCCAATACTGCTTGTTCAAGCTGTCATAATGATTTACAAAGAAGACTTGAGGTTTAAAAAGGAGACCAAAAAAATGTATTCAGACATAGCAGATAGAATGGTACCGTAAAGAGAGAGAAAAAATATCCTGACTAACTTCCATATATACACCTGCCAACAAGGCATGGATCATTTACCGGGTCAAATTGACTATTGAGTCAAATGTTACAAGGAAATTGAAAAAGCCACAAATAGTCTCCACAACAATGGATTATAAAAAAAAACCCACTGCATTCGGTAAAAATGGCATGTGCCAGATTGACTTAAAAAGTCAGTGAATAGGTGTACAACAACTGACACATCCCATACATCAGCTTTATACCTCCTTATACCTCGTTTATCTTCTAATGCCAGCAGGACCTGACTAGCATGCATGTGACTTGGGTATTTAAGACACGTTGAACTTCTTGTTGTTGAACTCCTTGTTGGGCCCTCAAGGAAGTATGACATATTTGAATTTTACCCACATGTTTATAATACTACATCTCCTACAGTAGATCTATATCAATTTGTGTCAACGAGTACAAAAACTGGGTCAGATTTAGGTTAGGTTGACATCATAAATTGGTCACAGGCTCTGCTATACAGCTTTCAGGAAAAGAAAATAAATGCCAAGATACAATGTTGATTTAAGGAGAGAAACAATCTGGATATGTCATCAGATGACAGGTGGCGCTGTTCTCAACACTGAAACCTTCATTTCTCTAATTATTAAAAATAAAGACAGATACATACTTCAGATCATTGTCAAATTTAAACTCTATTTTTCCTGTATTTTTGTGAAGTCATTGTACAGCACATTTGATCACATAACTTTTTACTACAGCTACAGTAAATATTATGTAAATAAGACCGTAATTGATATCACAAGTTGCATTAGATACAAATTTCAATTGAATATGATCACATGATCACATTTAATATGTCCAATGATTCCAACAAACAGTGATGTGAGCTTAAATAGCGTTTGTATGGTTACCTCATCAGCTGTGAAAATAAGATTATCAAGGTGTTAAATTGATGAGACTTGATACACATGATTGAAAAAAACTTGATACTGCCCTTAGTGAAGTAGAGAAGGGCATTTATTGACGAGATGTAGCAGCTTCAGGTGGCTTATGTTTATTTGTCTGATCATTTGGAAAATCATGTTCCGGCTGTTACTTCCAGTCCTGCATAAACTTTGTGTGTACATGTAACAGAGCTACAGGCCCTTCTGACGTACTAGCTGTAGGCATGGGTGGTCTCATATTGTGGTTATAAAGATGTAGGTACTTTAAGTCTACAGGACTGGAGAAAAAACACAGTTCTTAGGTCACTGTGACCCAAACGTTTCCACTTAATTTGTTTTTGCTTGTCAGAGAAAATCATATATTTATCCTGTAATTCTTTAAAGTACATCTGGGTTAGAATTATTGATAAGAAGTCACAGTTTGTATGTAAGGTATACATAAACCACGATTATCACTAGACAACTGTACAAACAAGAATATAGGACTGCAATAAAATTTTGTAAACCTTTTACTGTTTTAACACACAATATAAACTTGTTAATGTTTGAAAATAATTAGTCAGTTTTTTTTTTACTTCAATCCACAAATTCAATATTTTCTAATATTCATGGATCATTCATGGCTTCATGAATTTCATTTCACAGGGATAGCTTCCATTATTTTATACTGTTTCCAAAATTACATGGTAGACGTAGAAATTAAAGAGCAGGTTCTGATAGTGTCACACACAAAGTACTAATGCTTGTATGCTGCAGTATCTTGTCACTTCATTCACATTACATTCTTTATAATGATTGAAATCTAGACAGAAACATAAGCCAATGGTAAAATGATTTTCATATTGAGCAGAGTTAACTTACGTAAACATTTTTTCTTGTTTAATATTTAGCTTCCTTTATGACTTTGAAATTAATTGAAGTTAAACTATGCTTATTCTTTAATTCTTAATGTGTATGATCTATTCATCAAAGCTGTGATATCTCGGGCAGTTAGAGCATCGGCCTTGAACCTGAAGCATAGATCTGAGGTGTGTGTTCTATACACCCTACTTGTTGCAATTTATGTTTCTCAGGAAGATAATGGACAGGTCTGTGCTGATATGGTTACATCTTGTCCTTGGGTGAGACACTTCACCATAATTGCTCTAGATGGCTTGCAGTGGGCCTCCTGTATGTTGTTCAGTGAGATAGCTACCAGCTACAACAAGAAGACCCTCCGACCCTAAAATATGACCCTATCTGTTCACAGAGCAATAAGCCCAGCAATCAAACATCAATTCATGAGTGACTGATGATGAAAACACTATATCTACTCCATGTATTTAAAACTACTTCACTGATCTATCAGCCGTCAAAACGTACTCCATGAAAATCGAAATGCAATGTACATATAAATGTACATCTTCTTTGTGATTTTTGAAAATTTATGAAACTATGGCAAATGCATTCATTGTTTAAACGTGATTAATATCCATGTTTCTTTCTTTATGTGTTTGCAGTTTATATGGACGGAGTGGAGTGTGGCGATACAAAACATATAGGGGGCGCTACTGTGTATTCACATAATGTGGAAAAGGACATGTATTATGGTGAAGCCATTTCGTGCAGTATAACATTTCGACCTGAGAACAATGGTTGGAAACTTATGTTACGCATTATAGAATTGGATATACCTGACCGACTGCCAAGTGGAGTGTGTAATGATGCTTTATATATTTATGATACAGATTCTATATATGCTGCAGCCATGGTAAGTATGATATATGGCAATTAACTGTTCACATTTTATATCATTTTAGGTATATGTTGATAATTGGAATTCTAGCCAATCTACCCAATTGTCACCCTCTAAAATATATAGAGAGTAAAACTCATTTATGATGAACACGCTTAAATCACATATATCAAATGAGGCGAATGGAGGCGAATGTTTTGTTCATTCCCACTTTTTCTCGTCTTTATCTTAGTAAATTAAACTATCCCATCTATATTCTACCAAAATTCCTTTTTTGTGTCGAACATTCAGACCTCACCTTGTCTCAGGTAAAAATTTACTGACTTCAGCCCGAAGGACTGAGTGTGAATCGGTCAGCTGTATCTACCTCTATTGTAATTTTTTATTGAACACTTACACAGATGCCCATGCTATGAGACATGTATCTGGTAAACAACGGATGAAAATAGGGTCAATCCTGGATGCACAATGTCTCTTTATAGAAACATGGCTAAGTCAAACCATCAGATAAGTCAAATAATTCATTTGGTGCCTTTGACTTAACCATGTTTTACTGTATGTATATTTTCACTGAAAAGTATTGCTGGTGATGCTATATCTTATAGGGGATTGGGGGGTTGGAGGTGAGGATAGGTTTTGTTTGTCTAGTACAGCAGAGATGATTGAGCGACCATTCTGACAACCACTGTCATGGTTAGAATGTTTACCCTGAGCAAGACACTTTACTCCAATTGCTTTGAATGACATCTTATCTTGGCCTCCCTTATGTTGTTCTTTGAGATAGACACCACCTTACTACAAGTAGACCCTGCCCCTAACGACCTTGTCTGTTAATGGGGTGATAAACCCTGCAATCATATAACATTTCCTGGTTATGTTTTGTACTGACTGCGTTTAGAATATTTGTCATCTGTATTAACATTTACCATCAACATATTTGCTAGATCTCATTAGAAATATTTTCACTCCAAAAAAAAAAAAAACAATCACCATTAGAATGATTGGCAAAATTCCTTACAAATATTTGCAATCTATAAAATGTTTGCTAGAAATCCATAGAAATATTTACACCCTGAAAAATGCAACATTGCATGAGCCGTTAAATTTTCTGTGCTACAGCAATTACATTGAATTAATTAAAATGTTAATTAGAATTCCCTTAAACTGGGTTTTCTCTAACAAAATAAGGCATAAAAAGTCATGAAAGTTTACATTATACATTAAAATATTATGTTTATAAAGTGTTCTTGTCTCTTCCCAATCAGTTAGGAATGTTTGATGACGTTTTATATAGTAAACATAATCTTTGTCAGTGTTGTGAAAATATCTGTAGAATATTCAGTTTAGAGAGAGTTTTCAATAAGATCTGCGTATTTCACTTTTGTATCACTTTCAGATTCTAATTCGGTGCATAGACCTGACCTGAAAATACATGTATAAAAAGTAGTTGTAGAATGTTTACAAATATAACGTACATATACATACTACACTAGTTGGTATACAGAGGTAGAATCTGCACTTGATTTCATGTCATAATGAGGTTTCAAGTTTAGTTATTTGTGCTTGCCAAGGTCTCAAACATAACCCTCAACTAAGGAACAAAAACACTTGACTCGAGAGAGTTTGCACCTCAGGAAATCATGAAAAAATTACATAATGTACCTCATAAATAGCTTCCATGTGGCAAACTGGCAAAACATTGTCATAAGTATGTAAACAATTCAGCCGTGAAAATTAATTAGACCTTCCCTCACCTTCTGTACAACTACATGCCCTTTTCATAGGATCACTTTTGCAACCAAAATGGCCAATCGCTAACTTTGACAGTTAGCAACCACTGTGTGTCTCTTACAGTGCCCCACCATTTATCATTAACAGTGCCTGCTCTGTCAGGTTTTAAGTCATGACAATTTCAACAACTCCGAAATGGCCCCAAGTGTTTTTGTGGAGTCAATTCCCCCACTGCCATCTGCCAGTGTAGAGAAGCGATTGCATTGATTTAGGAGCCAATGTGACTGATTATTTACAATACAGGAAATATGACAGTGAGCAGGCAACTGTGTATGTCTTCATTGCTGGCTGTTGTTTCTTAGGTCAAAACATAAAGAAAGTTTATTGCGACACTGAACATACATCATTCGGTCTCTTGGTGTAGCAGCTATTTCCCAATAGGAAGTCTACCATTTTCTAATTGAAAATTGATACTTAATCTCTCACTGCAACATGTTTCGCTACAACCTTTTTAAGACATTCTTTTAAAGATAAATTTCTTGGAAATATTCAATAAAATTTTATTTATTATGCTGTTGTTTCCTAATCTAGATGATTATAGACATTCCAATATTTCATGATATTATTTTTGCATTTTAATACACTGACAAAAAAGGATTGCATTTGAAAAATATGAACCTTCTGTATCTTTTTGTAATGTAGGAATACAATGGATTTAAGCCAGAAATGTTAAGATTGAACTTTCTCTAAATTCAACATAGGAAACTAAAAGACAGATAATCTGGTTTTGATCTTTGCTATTTAATATCTGATCATGATGAGTCTGTTTTACACAGTATGCCCATATTTGGTGCAGTAGAATTGATTAAGTTTTGGGATTGTCTTCCTTGTGCTACAATGAGAGATATTACCACAATTATCAAGGAATGAATAATGAGGTGACCTTTTGTAATGTTCCCCACAATCAAGATACTGACAAAGTTTTGAATACGAAAAAAGTGTTTTTGATTCATGCACTTGTTCAAATACATTCTTTGTTTAAAGTTCAAAACAGAAACTGTGACAAACTTCTTTGATAAAATTTTAATAAGTCAGTGTCATATAACATATGATTAGTAATAATGAATATTAAGTACATTAATTTGTTATTTTTGGAAAATTCTAATATGTACACCACCTGGATCAGTTCCGTTCAACCCAATATCTGAATATGTATGCATGCGATATTCACAAAGTCATACTATACAATATCAGCAGATATATACATTAATGGACAGTAGGTAATTAATTAACATCTGTGAAGTATCAATAGTTAGACTTAACAAGGGAAGATTTTTAACATGGTTTATAGAAAAAAAATCCTGGAAATGTCTTTAGGATCTAATAATTTCTAGAAGATCAATGTGAATCCTGAATATGTATTGTACTGTAGATGATATATCTGAAATAATAGACACTGGTCATTTACTAGGGGATAAAGTCTGCGTCAGTGTTATCACTTACAGGGGATAATGTTTGTTATCATGTTGCTAGACAACACGTTTGTTGGATACAGTATCATTCATTATCTTATCTTGTGCATTGTCAATGCGATCATCAGATTTTTCATGCAGTGAGCATCAGCTGGATGGAAATGATGCTAATATCATGGCTGGAGACAACGATAGCAGAGACACAATTGTAGATATTGTCCACATACTTTGTAATGCAGCATTATAGGAACCCCAGGAGGTCATGTGGATGTTGGAATCCTGTGTTGTATAGCGCACTGCAAAGGACTTGTCCTTCCTTCTGTCTCTGTTGATGGACTGGGGAGATGTTCATTGCCATGTGGTGGTGTGATGTTTCAATAGTAATTAGCTGTGCTAATCAGATCTATACCTTGTAATATATAAAATTTACATATCTACAACATCTGCCTCGGGAGTGTCACACAAACATGTAAAATCACTCTGAATTCATCTATATCATCCCTGATGTGAACATAACTAATGTCCCCCTGTCAGTATTTTTACAGGAATCAGAACGGAAGAGCTCGCACATTTCATTCAGAGTGATACGTTTTGTTTATAAAATACTTATAGAGTAGTAGATTGTATTTAAACATCTTGTTCCTCAAAGTAGTTTAAAATTTTCATATCCACATGAATATATAAATACCTTTAGATGACACAATAAGATGATATTTTAATAGAATCATACCTGAATTGATATAATATACCCCAATATTATCAGTATAGAATCAGATATACTATAATAATACAGACAGAATCAGATATACTATAATACAGACAGAATCAGATATACTATAATACAGACAGAATCAGATATACTATAATAATACAGACAGAATCAGATATACTATAATAATACAGACAGAATCAGATATACTATAATAATACAGACAGAATCAGATATACTATAATAATACAGACAGAATCAGATATACTATAATAATACAGACAGAATCAGATATACTATAATACAGACAGAATCAGATATACTATAATAATACAGACAGAATCAGATATACTATAATACAGACAGAATCAGATATACTATAATAATACAGACAGAATCAGATATACTATAATACAGACAGAATCAGATATACTATAATACAGACAGAATCAGATATACTATAATAATACAGACAGAATCAGATATACTATAATACAGACAGAATCAGATATACTATAATAATACAGACAGAATCAGATATACTATAATACAGACAGAATCAGATATACTATAATAATACAGACAGAATCAGATATACTATAATACAGACAGAATCAGATATACTATAATAATACAGACAGAATCAGATATACTATAATAATACAGACAGAATCAGATATACTATAATAATACATACAGAATCAGATATACTATAATAATACAGACAGAATCAGATATACTATAATAATACAGACAGAATCAGATATACTATAATAATACAGACAGAATCAGATATACTATAATACAGACAGAATCAGATATACTATAATAATACAGACAGAATCAGATATACTATAATAATACAGACAGAATCAGATATACTATAATAATACAGACAGAATCAGATATACTATAATAATACAGACAGAATCAGATATACTATAATACAGACAGAATCAGATATACTATAATAATACAGACAGAATCAGATATACTATAATAATACAGACAGAATCAGATATACTATAATAATACAGACAGAATCAGATATACTATAATAATACAGACAGAATCAGATATACTATAATAATACAGACAGAATCAGATATACTATAATACAGACAGAATCAGATATACTATAATAATACAGACAGAATCAGATATACTATAATAATACAGACAGAATCAGATATACTATAATAATACAGACAGAATCAGATATACTATAATAATACAGACAGAATCAGATATACTATAATAATACAGACAGAATCAGATATACTATAATACAGACAGAATCAGATATACTATAATAATACAGACAGAATCAGATATACTATAATAATACAGACAGAATCAGATATACTATAATAATACAGACAGAATCAGATATACTATAATAATACAGACAGAATCAGATATACTATAATAATACAGACAGAATCAGATATACTATAATACAGACAGAATCAGATATACTATAATAATACAGACAGAATCAGATATACTATAATAATACAGACAGAATCAGATATACTATAATACAGACAGAATCAGATATACTATAATAATACAGACAGAATCAGATATACTATAATACAGACAGAATCAGATATACTATAATAATACAGACAGAATCAGATATACTATAATACAGACAGAATCAGATATAGTATAATAATACAGACAGAATCAGATATACTATAATACAGACAGAATCAGATATACTATAATAATACAGACAGAATCAGATATACTATAATAATACAGACAGAATCAGATATAGTATAATAATACAGACAGAATCAGATATACTATAATACAGACAGAATCAGATATACTATAATAATACAGACAGAATCAGATATACTATAATACAGACAGAATCAGATATACTATAATAATACAGACAGAATCAGATATACTATAATAATACAGACAGAATCAGATATACTATAATACAGACAGAATCAGATATACTATAATAATACAGACAGAATCAGATATACTATAATACAGACAGAATCAGATATAGTATAATAATACAGACAGAATCAGATATACTATAATACAGACAGAATCAGATATACTATAATAATACAGACAGAATCAGATATACTATAATACAGACAGAATCAGATATACTATAATAATACAGACAGAATCAGATATACTATAATAATACAGACAGAATCAGATATACTATAATACAGACAGAATCAGATATACTATAATACAGACAGAATCAGATATACTATAATAATACAGACAGAATCAGATATACTATAATAATACAGACAGAATCAGATATACTATAATACAGACAGAATCAGATATACTATAATAATACAGACAGAATCAGATATACTATAATAATACAGACAGAATCAGATATACTATAATAATACAGACAGAATCAGATATACTATAATAATACAGACAGAATAAGAAATACTAAAATAATACAGACAGAATCAGATATACTATAATAATACAGACAGAATCAGATATACTATAATAATACAGACAGAATCAGATATACTATAATAATACAGACAGAATCAGATATACTATAATACAGACAGAATCAGATATACTATAATAATACAGACAGAATCAGATATACTATAATAATACAGACAGAATCAGATATACTATAATAATACAGACAGAATCAGATATACTATAATAATACAGACAGAATCAGATATACTATAATACAGACAGAATCAGATATACTATAATAATACAGACAGAATCAGATATACTATAATACAGACAGAATCAGATATACTATAATAATACAGACAGAATCAGATATACTATAATAATACAGACAGAATCAGATATACTATAATAATACAGACAGAATCAGATATACTATGATAATACAGACAGAATCAGATATACTATAATAATACAGACAGAATCAGATATACTATAATACAGACAGAATCAGATATACTATAATAATACAGACAGAATCAGATATACTATAATACAGACAGAATCAGATATACTATAATAATACAGACAGAATCAGATATACTATAATAATACAGACACCTACACCATTTAAGGAGAAGGCCATGGAAATGCTTTCCAGACTATTGTAGACTGTATACAAGGTATTTTCACCCCAGGTTATAATGTCCCATGTGACATGTACATTACACATGGTGTGGTCAGGCTCAGTTTACCCTCTCATTATTACATATAAAGGATTATGTATAAAGGATTACGTATAAAGGATTATGTATAAAGGATTACGTATAAAGGATTATGTATAAAGGATTACGTATAAAGGATTATGTATAAAGGATTACGTATAAAGGATTATGTATAAAGGATTACGTATAAAGGATTATGTATAAAGGATTACGTATAAAGGATTATGTATAAAGGATTACGTATAAAGGATTACGTATAAAGGATTACGTATAAAGGATTACGTATAAAGGATTATGTATATGTGTTTTTGCCTAATCTTAAATTTTCCCTCACTGTTCATAGAAAAGGGCAAAGTTAAAGGGGATTGGGCCAAAATTCCATAGTATACAGTACAGAGATAATGTTGAGATAAATCATGACACCATGTATTAGTAATTTTAATTCTCACAGTATCAAGCTCCCCGTTAGAGAGAAAACCCTAACTTAATTAAGGTAGCAACACAACACTTTTACTACTGACCGTTTGTATAATGACCCTGAATAACCTGGCTGTATGATATTGTATATATGTGAATACATCAACTGATTGCTCCACGTAAAATGCACAGGAGATTCCATAAGGACACCCAATTCAATGGGATGAAAATCAACATGTAAACTTTACTGTCACTGTATTGGATGAGTTTCTGGTGATTGCTTTGGATCAATCGATTGTCATTTGTAGCAATTTGTATACATGTACTAGTATGATTGTGCGAGCAAACATATGGTTGACTGCCTTGCAGTCGTGCTGGACACTGTTTGAGGGTCTCGCACATACATGAAATGCTCCACTAGTGAGACAATGGGATGTTGTGTGTGGAATTGCATAAAGTCGTGAGCATGCATTTTCATGTTGTTTTTTTACTGTGTGTCTGCAGCTATGTATAGGCCATCAAAAGCAGTCATGCATGATTGAGCATACATGCTATGTCTTGTTCCATCATTATTCCTGCGGATGGTGTGGTTATCAATTTGATCTATAGAACCACTGTGATGGAGATTCACTGGACCATGACATGTAGGTGTTATACGGAAAGGCACTGAAGCTGTACTGGGAGAGTTACAACCTGTTGTTAAAGCATCAACACTGCAATTTGTAACTCAGTGATAGTAGCTGTCTGTATACAGAGGCGAGAGTGCTTGGAGAAACTCCAGAAGGAATAGCAAGGAGGATTACATAAACACTGATTTTAAATTGTATATGAACAATAAAGACAATATAACAAATGGTCATGTTTGGATAAATGTAAGATTCCATTATTCAGTGTTCAGTCTTCCTATTTACTGAAGCATAGAACAAGAACACATTTTCATGGTTGAAATTTAGGCAGCCACATGCACAAGTTCAGACAGGTCCTTTTGACCAATTTTTAACCCATCCATATCCTTCTTAAACTAAGTTTTGTTGTTTTTACAAAGATATAGTTCACATGGATATGGAACTTCTCGCAAAAGGATTTGATCTCTGCCAACGAAAATTAGTTTATGGTGTTCTTCTTTTGCTATTGTCTTAAATTTCAAACTTTTATAACTCTGTATGGAAAAGCTTGATTAGAATCCTAATCTGTAGATCCTGAACTGATGGCATTTCTCTCCTAGGCATGCCTATAGATCCTGAACTGATGGCATTTCTCTCCTAGGCATGCCTGTAGATCCTGAACTGATGGCATTTCTCTCCTAGGCATGCCTGTAGATCCTGAACTGATGGCATTTCTCTCCTAGGCATGCCTGTAGATCCTGAACTGATGGCATTTCTCTCCTAGGCATGCCTGTAGATCCTGAACTGATGGCATTTCTCTCCTAGGCATGCCTGTAGATCCTGAACTGATGGCATTTCTCTCCTAGGCATGCCTGTAGATCCTGAACTGATGGCATTTCTCTCCTAGGCATGCCTGTAGATCCTGAACTGATGGCATTTCTCTCCTAGGCATGCCTGTAGATCCTGAACTGATGGCATTTCTCTCCTAGGCATGCCTGTAGATCCTGAACTGATGGCATTTCTCTCCTAGGCATGCCTGTAGATCCTGAACTGATGGCATTTCTCTCCTAGGCATGCCTATAGATCCTGAACTGATGGCATTTCTCTCCTAGGCATGCCTGTAGATCCTGAACTGATGGCATTTCTCTCCTAGGCATGCCTGTAGATCCTGAACTGATGGCATTTCTCTCCTAGGCATGCCTGTAGATCCTGAACTGATGGCATTTCTCTCCTAGGCATGCCTGTAGATCCTGAACTGATGGCATTTCTCTCCTAGGCATGCCTGTAGATCCTGAACTGATGGCATTTCTCTCCTAGGCATGCCTGTAGATCCTGAACTGATGGCATTTCTCTCCTAGGCATGCCTGTAGATCCTGAACTGATGGCATTTCTCTCCTAGGCATGCCTGTAGATCCTGAACTGATGGCATTTCTCTCCTAGGCATGCCTGTAGATCCTGAACTGATGGCATTTCTCTCCTAGGCATGCCTGTAGATCCTGAACTGATGGCATTTCTCTCCTAGGCATGCCTGTAGATCCTGAACTGATGGCATTTCTCTCCTAGGCATGCCTGTAGATCCTGAACTGATGGCATTTCTCTCCTAGGCATGCCTGTAGATCCTGAACTGATGGCATTTCTCTCCTAGGCATGCCTGTAGATCCTGAACTGATGGCATTTCTCTCCTAGGCATGCCTGTAGATCCTGAACTGATGGCATTTCTCTCCTAGGCATGCCTGTAGATCCTGAACTGATGGCATTTCTCTCCTAGGCATGCCTGTAGATCCTGAACTGATGGCATTTCTCTCCTAGGCATGCCAAACTCTTCTCAACTGCAGCATTCATAGATTTTATCCAATTGTTAACCTTTTTCTGAGAATTGTCTGATTTCATTGTCAACATTTCCTAGTGTGTTACTGTTCAGCTTTGGACAAACAGCTTAGTTAGTACCAACATCTCATACTAATCTCTGTACATGTCTCATCTTAATCTGCAGACACCCAGCATCTCAAACTGATGCCTGTGCATCTCCTTAGCTTACTCAAACAATGAGTGGCAGATCTAGCATCTCCTCAGCTTACTCAAACAGTGATGAGTGGGAGATCTTGCATCTCCTCAGCTTACTCAAACAATGATGAATGGCAGATCTGGCATCTCCTCAGCTTACTCAAACAGTGATGAGTGGGAGATCTTGCATCTCCTCAGCTTACTCAAACAATGATAAGTGGCAGATCTTGCATCTCCTCAGCTTACTCAAACAATGATGAATGGCAGATCTTGCATCTCCTCAGCTTACTCAAACAATGATGAATGGCAGATCTTGCATCTCCTCAGCTTACTCAAACAATGATGAATGGCAGATCCAGCATCTCCTCAGCTTACTCAAACAGTGATGAATGGCAGATCTTGCATCTCCTCAGCTTACTCAATCAATGATGAATGGCAGATCCAGCATCTCCTTAGCTTACTTAAACAATGATGAGTGGGAGATAGCATCTCCTCAGCTTACTCAAACAATGATGAATGGCAGATCTTGCATCTCCTTAGCTTACTCAAACAGTGATGAATGGCAGATCTTGCATCTCCTCAGCTTACTCAAACATTGATGAATGGCAGATCTTGCATCTCCTCAGCTTACTCAATCAATGATGAATGGCAGATCTTGCATCTCCTCAGCTTACTCAAACAGTGATGAATGGCAGATCTTGCATCTCCTCAGCTTACTCAAACAGTGATGAATGGCAGATCTGGCATCTCCTCAGCTTACTCAAACAGTGATGAATGGCAGATCTTGCATCTCCTCAGCTTACTCAAACAATGATGAATGGCAGATCCAGCACCTCAAACTGATGCCTATGACTTATTTTCATGGCTGTCCAGCCAATCATCCAAATTGCAAATATTCTCATAATTAATGGCAGATGATTTATGTATTGAATCTGCATATGAGCCATGTAGACCAGCAGAAATCGTCTGATGAGGTGTACATTGCTGATTCCTGAAGTGTTGAGGTTGTCTGACATGGGTATATAGTCTTTGTTGACTTTAATAGGACTTAAGTCTTTATATTCCTGGTTCATCATAATCAGCTGCCTGGGAGAAAAATTTGTTCTACGTCAGGATCTGTTAGTAAGAGAGACTGATACATTAAATAGCAAACTTCTCTGGAATAAAAGACAAGCCATTAACCACCTGTTGTTGAGTTACTATTCTTTCCCTGAAACTAGAAAGCATTTGCAAATCAACAAAATAGCTTCTGCGGTTCTGATATCAGATTGTACACCACATTTTCTTATTGAATATTTCTGGTTTAGAAGACTGGACTTGGCAACTCTTCATTCCTTGTAAGTTGAAGAGTAGAACACATGTGATTCTTTGAGGCAGAGATATTCAAGACATATTGCTTATTACAATAGTCAGTATCTGGGCAGTTGTAGGATTTTAAGTCCGACCCACAGTTCTTCATTCAGATGGGATTTGATTTATTTCCTCTATAGGATAAAATCCTGGGAAATACTTTGATCTCTTGGAGTATAGAGTACAGAAGTAATGAAGACTACAATGTTCTGTCATGGCTTGTAAAGTTCAAGAGAGCCAGTTAATTTAAAGCTCTCCTCTCAACAGTTGCTGGTTTAAGTTAATTACATTGGATCCTAAGGTTTCTTAGTTGCATCAACTCTGTCAACGATCATGGTATGTTTTTGGACAACTTCCAATTAGACACTCCATATGTCCTTTATTCAGTCAGATACTAATTTCAGGGACAGATAAAGTTAAGCAACACTTGAATTATTGACTGAAAAATTTGCCGTCAATGAACTTTTCAACACTTACATATTGCACTTTAGTTATGCAGTTGAGAGGTCTGACATTGTTGGTGAAAAAAAGTATTTTTATCTCACATGTAACACCTTTATGGGGGATATTAATTTGGGCACTGCATGCATGCATGCATCTGTCCATCCATCCGTCCATCCCAGGGCTTTCCCAGGCTATAACTTCAAAGCCATTCAACTCCACTTCACAAAACGCAGTGTGTATATCAAAATTGTACCCTAGTTGTGCCATTTGCTGTTGACAACATTTTATTTTTTTATATTTTTTTTCTGTTACCATTGAAACATAGTCAAAGAAAAACGAATTTAGTGTTAACTTTCCTTTCCAGGCTACAACTTCAAAACCCTTTTCACTCAACTCCACAAAACTTTCTGTGTATATAAAGTTAGTGCCCTAGTTGTGCCTTTTCTTATTGAGGACTTTTTATCTTTTCTTTTTTTTTTTGTTTCCATCAATTTTTTCGATTTCTTGTGACTTCTTGTATTACTGTTACACAAACAGCAGAAGTGATGGAGGATAATGTCATGCTGTGTGACTCCTTGTTGGTATCTCTCTTGATGCCAATGAGATCCCTTCCATCACTGCTTCATAGCAAGGGTAGGAAGCTGGATGCCATTGAGATCCCATCCATCATTGCTTCATAGCAAGGGTAGGAAGCTGGATGCCATTTGGATCCCTTCCATCACTGTTTCATAGCAAGGGTAGGAAGCTGGATGCCATTGAGATCCCTTCCATCACTACTTCATAGCAAGGGTAGGAAGCTGGATGCCATTGAGATCCCTTCCATCACTGTTTCATAGCAAGGGTAGGAAGCTGGATGCCATTGAGATCCCTTCCATCACTACTTCATAGCAAGGGAAGGAAGCTGGATGAACCTGTCTAGGAGTTAAATCAAGATCCACAGGTTCAGATTCCTGTAATTTGTTATGATATTAGACTGGAACTTCTGAATGAGCTGCTGTAGTCACGGTACTGCTTGAACTATCTAGCTAACAACAGTGTAATTTGTCTTGAGAAGTAGCTTGGAGGCATCCTATTAATTTCCTTTTGTTCTTGCCTGTCATGCCTTTTTGTATTGGAAAAGGTGGATTAAAATAAATGCATTAAGCACTAGCATTCTTTTCAATCTGGCAAGGAACAAAAAAGAATTCTTTGATGAAGCATCCTGCATTTTCAGAACCTTACCCTATTCCTGTCCATATGTGTTATATGTACTAATTAAAGATGAACAAGTTGTAAGATTGTTAACCTTGATTATTTGTTAAACATCAGGAGTCATTATAAGGCAGGGTTAGAACAACATAAGGGAGGGCCCATTATAATTGCCATTCATATTTAGAGAAATTGTGGTGAGGCCTTTTATCAAAGAACACAACCATTCCAGCACATGGCAGCCTGTTTGACAGTTTCCTGATAGATACAAACTTCACCAATTAAGTACAAAACTCCGAATCATTTACCTCCGAATCATTTACCTCTGAATCATTTACCTCCCAATCATTTACCTCCAAACCATGCACCTCCAAACCATGCACCTCCAAACCATGCACCTCCAAACCATGCACCTCCAAACCACACACGTCTGAACCACACACCTCTGAGCCACACACTTCTGAGCCACATACCTCTGAACCACACACCTCCAAACCACACACGTCTGAACCACACACCTCTGAGCCACACACTTCTGAGCCACATACCTCTGAACCACACACCTCCAAACCACACACGTCTGAACCACACACCTCTGAACCACACACCTCCAAACCACACACGTCTGAACCACACACCTCTGAGCCACACACTTCTGAGCCACACACCTCTGAACCACACACCTCCAAACCACACACGTCTGAACCACACACCTCTGAGCCACACACTTCTGAGCCACACACCTCTGAACCACACACCTCCAAACCACACACGTCTGAACTACACACCTCTGAGCCACACACCTCTCAACCACACACCTCTCAACCACACACATCTGAACCACACACCTCTGAACCACACACATCTCAATCACACACGTCTGAACCACACACCTCTCAATCACACACCTCTCAACCACACACGTCTGAACCACACACCTCTCAACCACACACATCTCAATCACACATGTCTAAACCACACACATCTGTGAACCACACACCTCTGAACAACACACGTCTGAACCACACACCTTGGATCTTTACCTGGGTTTGTATAAGCCCAACACTCTACTTTTATTTAATCTGATTGGTCATTGTGGTAAATAAAAGTACTGACAAAGACATTTAATGATTGTTTTGGAAAGGACATGTCAGGCCGAACAAGGCTGATTTAATTGCCCTTATATTCCTAAGCTGATTGTAATACACTTTCATTCTATTTCTTCTCATCCTGCATGATCTGAAATAGGAGAGTTATACCCCAAGGGAGATAATAAGAATTAGGTAATTTCCTTTGGGAGTAAAAGTGCTGTGTGTTTTAGACATAAATTGTATGTATATTTAGATTAATGATGATAATGTTGTGGGTTACTACATCATGAACATTGGTTTCATCATTTAAAAACACAAATTTGGGAAAAAATAATTCTCCATTCTATAAGCCCTCATACAACACAATGTTATCATTTCACCTAAACCATCACATTCATCCTTCTCTCTTAGACACTCATTCAACATTAATCTCTATTTGCCCTCATACCACACCCCTATTCCCCTATATCTGCTTAGGAGGATGAACACACAATATTGTGTATAGTATTTGATAATGTGCCAACTCATTCATAGATAGCATTGTAAGCCTACGTGGTACACCTGATCCATATATATATAGGCTGTAGGATAAACTTATTTGCTTGTATCCAGGCACTAATATGAGAGAAAAAAGGAATATGATATCATAAGTATAACAACACCCATCTATATACTGAGAATGGTTTACATTTAACTATTTGTAGTATTACCTGAGCTTTCACAGCTGGACACATTTGACTGTAGTGTATATGTTACATTTATAGATTATAATCATTAAAAAAAATCATAATTTTATTGCAATCAGATCTGCACATTTAATATACCAAGTTTTGTAACCATTTATTATGATGAAAACTTTTTACATTAAGTACTACTGTACTTCTGTCAGCACAGATTTGTGTGAACAATAAGGTTACATTTGGTTAGGAATACGAGAGATAATACCAGCACGTTTACAGAATTAATATAAACACAAATTGATGAAACTAAGACAAAATATAAACAAGATGAAGGTCACAAAGACTCCTGGAAACCTTTAAGGAGAATAAGATCAGATGTTCCAGAAGAGTAAGCATCTTCTGCTTTGTCAACGATACCCACCATGTAAATCTGGATCAATCCAAGTAAGAAGTGTTACATTCTCTAATGAGGACAATGACTGTAAAACTGTTTAATAATCTTCAACCACCTGTGGTGTGATCCTGAGTTTGTCTGTCAGTCCTTGACACATTGTATGAAAATCTTGATATTGAGGATGTAAGCCCTAGAATATTGAATCAACTACTACATGTCAACACCATAGTTTAGGGATGCTGGAATGTTGCTATTCAGAAATAGTAAATCACAGTAGGAAAAATTAAATCATGACATTTTGAAATTTTTGAATTTATCATAAATTGTATTACAAATGTAACATAACTCTTTACTTATGAAGAAACTCAACCTGCACAAACAACCATGGGATCAATATAAGAAAACGAAATTGGTATTAAGATTATCAAACTTATCGCCTGAATCTTTAGAAATTACTGGATACTGTGTTCAAACACAATACATATATATTTTTTCACAATGTATTAAAACTGTCATTTTGTTTTGGTTCTAAAACCACATGTACACCTGTACTGTAGAAGTGTGCAGTAATGAATGTGACGATAAAGTTATGAATGTTCAAATCAGTAATAGTGTTAGGATTTGTTTAAAACTGACAAAACATTTGTGGAAAATGCAATGGCACCATATTCTAGGAGAATTATAAGGGAATACAGGTGTTTCTCCAGTTTGTGACTGAATTGTTAGGAAGCACATGTGATCTCATGCAATGACCAGGATTTGGTTCTGAATCCTGTATATCTACAAAGAGCTGATCAAGTGATAATTTCTGGTCTGAGGCTACCAAGGTATCTGAAGTGATAAACCTCTCATGGGCATGTTTGTCAAGTCAAAATGTAAATTTGATGTCGTGCATACATAAACATGAGAAATCTTCATTTGTTATCAATAATCTTGCCTTTGTTTCACCATATCAACTTCCTGATCGCAATTAAAAGATTAAAGGGACATCACAGAAAAATTCTTTTTATTGATTGGTACCGTTTTATACACTTTTAGTTATGTTTCTGTCCTATCTTGATATTCACAGTTGCTTTCCGATGTCCAGCTTGACCACTCAATTTGGAAAACACCTCTTAAATTTAGATAACATCACATGTCAGTTAGGTAAACAAAGCAGTTCATTTGTATACACGACCATATGGGAAGGTGATGGTGGAGAAAAATAACACAAAACGTAAATACCTGTTTTTCAGCACAAATTTGTGAAATATCAGTAGAAGTTGTTTGATAACACAATTTTATTTAGAATTACAATAGTTATCATTTCTGTACAAGTCTTACTCCAGTCGTACATTCACCTAGTTCCACTCGGGTCAGTTCATCAGTCATTCCAACAGAATACATCGCAATCCTGACTGCCTTCTCCTCTGATAAGTTCCCATTTGCCATACTGTTCTTTGTGGCTGAAATTGTAACATCTTAAAAATTGCAACCTATTCATGTAGGACAACCATTCTTGTTTGCTGATACGGTATTGTGCACGTTTGTTATCGTATATGGCACAAACATTGACCTATACAGATTGTTGACCAATGGTGAGAGATTTTCCTTTCATGATTTTATATTTGTGTAACTTTATGATAATTCACATCTCTGTGAGCATATTTCAGAGGAAACTTTCTATCATTGTTCATAAGGTGAAAAAATAAAACTTTTGATAAATATTTGCAATAATTATAAAAATTAAAGAAAAAAATATCACTGTGATGTCACTTTAATGTCTTTTTGTAGCAACACTCTGAATTAGAAAACTTTTTAATTTTGCTGTTACTAGTGGTACATCAACAAAAATTTCGAAAATTTTTGAAAATCCTAACAATGTAGAATATTATGCTGGAATCTTCAGTCTCCAACATTGAAATCAATGTGTTGATTCAGCATGAGTTTGCAGAAAACACCTAACATGCTGGAGATTTTTATTTGAAATACTCCAAAGAGAAAACATAAAAAACACGATGGGTTCAGCGACCGTGACTACAACTCTGAAAACTTCTATCTCATTGGAATTGTTTATGGCAGATTTGAAGATGAGATTACAAACTTCAATGAGCAGAAAAATCAATTACCTTGGCCTTTTTTCACCACTACTGCTATTAACTTTTGTGTGAGGGAGAGTGATAAGTGTTTTACTACAAGACATATCTGGATTTTATATCTCTCGGACTGCTGCCGTGATAACATCCTCCATATATCTGGCAAACTCTATGACGAGCTAGTTAAATAGCCTATCAAATGTTACCTCTCATTCTGTTTGAAGTCGAGTCATGACCTCATAGTAGCTTTAATCCAGAATCACTTAGAGGACAGTGTGTGCCTTATCTAACTTAACACTGCTGACATTTTTATTCCTTTTCGACTATTACCATTTTATGATATTTGATAATTCATAATCAGCTTTAAAGCAGGATATTTCTGTTGGCAATGAAATTGCTTTCTGGAAATGTCTCTGAGATCAGGCTTTACAGATCACGATGTTTGGAGTATTGGGAAAACTGCTGTTGCTTTCACAGATGTGCTTGGATAATATCACTGTGTAGAAACCTTGACAGGGTGATTGACATGCAGCAGTTTTCTTGTGTATTTTTTCACTGTAGATATTAATCCTGCTAGAAACTTGCACTCTTAGACTTAAAAAAATATAGTGTTTCTCAGGGAATAAAAAACTTCAGCTGAAGTATTTGTGAATTGTCACTTAATGATGAAATTCTCCTTTGATGATTGGAGTATATTTAAGTACATTCTTGGAATGATTTATCTCCCTTGGTGTCAGTTTTTTATGTGCTATTTTCATACTTAGGGATAGATAAAGGAATAAATATTCCTTATAGAATGTACAGAATGTGTTTTTACCTGGAACTATTTCTTACATCAACTGAAGTTTATAATTGTCTGGATGATAGGTTTATAATTATGTGTACTAACGTTTTAATGATCAGTCGTCATTAAGGTTGTAATAGACATGTCTATGGTAAATGCTATAGGTACCCCAACAGTTTGATAAAACTGAACCGTCTTCTTTCTCCAATATCACAATGACCTAATCCATCAAGTGTGTCTCCCTTCTAATCCTGTCTCCACAGCCACTGTCCTTTTTCTCACTCTCTTCTACAGTGTTTTATGGCACCTTTTTGACTGTAAGGAACAACAATTCTGACGACAATTCTGACGACAATTCTGACATTTTTCCCCTGTCTCTTTATCTATGTGTATGTCTCTCTTCCTTTCCCTCGAGCTTTAACTCCTCCCACCCTTCCCCCACTCCCACTCTCTGTATTGTGTCTGACCTTCCCCCATTCCCAGCCATCTCCCTACTATCCCCCTGTTCCCTTCCCTCACTCCCACCCTCTGTATTGTGTCTGACCTTCCCCCATTCCCAGCCATCTCCCTACTATCCCCCTGTTCCCTTCCCCCACTCCCACCCTCTGTATTGTGTCTGACCTTCCCCCATTCCCAGCCATCTCCCTACTATCCCCCTGTTCCCATCCACCACCCCATCTTCTACTTTATGTGTTTCCATCACCTCACCACTATCTGTTTCTCCATCTTTCCTCTAGAAAGTCACTTCCTCCATTGCTCCTTCATATGTGCTCCTCCCCATCTCCATCCACCACCAGGACTGCCTTCCACCCCACAACGTTCTCCAAATCATCCCCCTCCTGAGTATATGGCATTCTGTCTATGAGTTGATGTACACTTTAATGTTGTCTAGACAAAGAATAATCTTGGAATGGAATTACCTTTGAGTCACACTGAGGTAATAACTAGCCCTTTATAGGTGTTGTAGAATTACGTAGTGAAGAAGAAATGTCCATGTTTATAGTCTGGCAGTTCCTACTGTCACGTTGTCTAACAGTGAAATTATTAATGTACTCTTCTGGGTATTACACTTGTAGAGCTATTGGGAGAAAAAATTAAATATAGCTTGTTGAAAAAAAACTTTGTCTGAGTCACCTGGAGATTATAGAACAAACCTACAAAATCTTGGTTGATATTTGGTTTTAATGTTATGTAATGCTTGTTTTGTAGATTTTGTTTATCTGTAGGTTACTTTGGCATGGATTCAAATCCAGATGTTTCCACTTATGATATTTACTATATCTGAATTTAAGTGTTTGGATTTGCATTTATTGGAAAATGAACATTTAGTTACATTTAATGTTTTTTTATCAAACCTGTCAAAATTGTGAATAATAATTTTGTGTCAAATGATAAGCTAGTTACACATGACACAAGGTGTTCACAGCTAAGGTAAATCATAGTAAGTATTTTGTGTCAAATGATAAGCTAGTTACACATGACACAAGGTGTTCACAGCTAAGGTAAATCATAGTAAGTATTTTGTGTCAAATGATAAGCTAGTTACACATGACACAAGGTGTTCACAGCTAAGGTAAATCATAGTAAGTATTTTGTGTCAATGTCAGGTCTATCATAAAAAAGAAAAAAAGAAAAGTTAATAAATCAATTATGCCCAATTTATAATTTAACATCTCATAGTCTCCCCTCGATTCCCCAGCTAAACTAATTATACACACACAAACAATTAACACTTCACTTCCTGCCCATGTACATGTCTAAGTATTGAAATGGACTTGGAAATCAGTTTATCAGATCACGGCTATCTGTGGAGATTTTTTTTACTTTTTTACACCAGTAGTTTGTACTCTTATAGATCAATGATTAACACTTTTTATTTATAAACACATACAATCTGATCCTGAAATATGTCCACTGATAAATTGGTCATCACTCAGTGATAAGTAAGGAGATATGAATGGTGAGGCACCTTTAAAATACCTCATGTGAATGACATTTCAAATCAGCTGATGGATGTTTCCATATGGTCAAGAAATCTAAATCTTACCATGTCGTAAGATCAAAATCAGTGTTGAGTGCAAATTTTGCAGTTCATTATTAAATCTTGTCTCCGCCCATTTTATGTTTATAATTATTGATAAATTCATTTGGTTTTATTTATTTTAGAAAAGTGTTTCAGTTCTGAAGCCATGAATATACTGGCCTTCAAACAAATTTTATCAAATTCATTGGAAATAAGTTTAGTGTGTGTAATGCTATTTTTAGCTTATATGGACATGTTTGATTAACAGATATAATTTTTGTTAACTTTTCAGGAAGAGGCTGGAGGTAACATGGGATTGTGTGGAAATGTAATACCACCCACACTATATTCTTCAGGCTCTGTTATGACTGTTCATTTTAGGTAAGTAATTCTGTATAATTACACTTAAGCTGTCCGTTATAAGACCAGTGACAAGCACCTGTATTATTCCTGGATATGTATAAGAATAATGCTTTGTAATTATCATTCAATAAATATAAGTATTGTGTATAGAGTACAATAGTCAAGCTTCTAATGCAGTTACAATAGACCATTTTCAAAAGTGGAAAACCAGAGGTTCAGACACTATAGAACTCACAGTCCAGTGTCTGCTGGTCAAACAGGGGTTCAGACACTCTCTATAGAACTCACAGTCCACTGACTGCTGGTCATACAGGGGTTCAGACACTATAGAGCACACAGTCCACTGACTGCTGGTCAAACAGGGGTTCAGACACTCTATAGAACTCACAGTCCACTGACTGCTGGTCATACAGGGGTTCAGACACTATAGAACACACAGTCCACTGACTGCTGGTCATACAGGGGTTCAGACACTATAGAACACACAATCCACTGACTGCTGGTCATACAGGGGTTCAGACACTCTATAGAACTCACAGTCCACTGACTGCTGGTCATACAGGGGTTCAGACACTATAGAACACACAGTCCACTGACTGCTGGTCATACAGGGGTTCAGACACTCTATAGAACTCACAGTCCACTGACTGCTGGTCATACAGGGGTTCAGACACTCTATAGAACTCACAGTCCACTGACTGCTGGTCAAACAGGGGTTCAGACACTCTATAGAACACACAGTCCACTGACTGCTGGTCATACAGGGGTTCAGACACTATAGAGCACACAGTCCACTGACTGCTGGTCAAACAGGGGTTCAGACACTTTCTAAAGAACTCACAGTCCACTGACTGCTGGTCATACAGGGGTTCAGACACTATAGAACACACAGTCCACTGACTGCTGGTCATACAGGGGTTCAGACACTCTATAGAACTCACAGTCCACTGACTGCTGGTCATACAGGGGTTCAGACACTCTATAGAACTCACAGTCCACTGACTGCTGGTCAAACAGGGGTTCAGACACTCTATAGAACACACAGTCCACTGACTGCTGGTCATACAGGGGTTCAGACACTCTCTATAGAAATCACAGTCCAGTGTCTGCTGGTCAAACAGGGGTTCAGACACTCTATAGAACTCACAGTCCACTGACTGCTGGTCATACAGGGGTTCAGACACTATAGAGCACACAGTCCACTGACTGCTGGTCAAACAGGGGTTCAGACACTCTATAGACCTCACAGTCCACTGACTGCTGGTCAAACAGGGGTTCAGACACTCTATAGAACACACAGTCCACTGACTGCTGGTCATACAGGGGTTCAGACACTATAGAGCACACAGTCCACTGACTGCTGGTCAAACAGGGGTTCAGACACTTTCTAAAGAACTCACAGTCCACTGACTGCTGGTCATACAGGGGTTCAGACACTATAGAACACACAGTCCACTGACTGCTGGTCATACAGGGGTTCAGACACTCTATAGAACTCACAGTCCACTGACTGCTGGTCATACAGGGGTTCAGACACTCTATAGAACTCACAGTCCACTGACTGCTGGTCAAACAGGGGTTCAGACACTCTATAGAACACACAGTCCACTGACTGCTGGTCATACAGGGGTTCAGACACTATAGAGCACACAGTCCACTGACTGCTGGTCAAACAGGGGTTCAGACACTTTCTAAAGAACTCACAGTCCACTGACTGCTGGTCAAACAGGGGTTCAGACACTCTATAGAACTCACAGTCCACTGACTGCTGGTCATACAGGGGTTCAGACACTCTCTATAGAAATCACAGTCCAGTGTCTGCTGGTCAAACAGGGGTTCAGACACTCTATAGAACTCACAGTCCACTGACTGCTGGTCATACAGGGGTTCAGACACTATAGAGCACACAGTCCACTGACTGCTGGTCAAACAGGGGTTCAGACACTCTATAGAACTCACAGTCCACTGACTGCTGGTCATACAGGGGTTCAGACACTATAGAGCACACAGTCCACTGACTGCTGGTCATACAGGGGTTCAGACACTATAGAACACACAATCCACTGACTGCTGGTCATACAGGGGTTCAGACACTTTCTATAGAACTCACAGTCCACTGACTACTGGTCAAACAGGGGTTAAGACACTCTCTTAAGAACACACACCACACTGACGGCTTGCCACTTATATACAAGGAATTAGGCACTGTTAAATCTTGAAAAATGAAAAACAAAATTATTAACACACAAGAAAATTATGAAAAAATAACTTTTATACAGGAAAAAGAAATGTATTTTCTCTATAAAAAATAGACAAAGAACCATTTCAAAAAATATTTATGTATGCAAGATCAATGATATCAAGGGGGATTTGACCCAGTGTTTCTTTATGAACAGAAGTTGTGAGTATGCCAGAAAAAATGTGATTTGATAAAAAATTACCTGATAAACAAGGATTAGATAATACATAAAAATGTTATATTAGATGATAAATTTAATTTAGGCTTGTCTATATCTATTATTATATACATTGTAAATCACTTAGATATAATGTAATGACATTTGGCTGATAAAAGATGAACTGATGTGGCCAGGAGACAAGATAAAGTGAGTGGGTGCTATTGATACAAAGAGATAACTGTAGGAGGAAAATGATTAATAAAATGTAGGGTTAATTATCATAGGTGTCGTAAGGCAGATGCTACCAGTACAGACGCTTTCTTAAATACCTAGTTATCCCTGTGATGATCAGCATAGTCAGCTTGATGTCAAAATGAAATTTAAAAAAAAAATTCAAACAATATATTGACCTGAAATTATTTTTCTACAAAATTTAATCAGAATAGGATTTACTCTTTCAAAATTCTTTTTTTTTCTTTATGTAGGAATATATTCAAATCTTCAGGGAGAAAAAAAAATACTCTGAAAATTTAACAAAGCTAACATATCTGTGAAGGAGTGAAGTTGGGTGATGTTTTTTTTTTTACCTCCCCATTGCGATCCATGATTAACTCCATTTTATATACTTCAGACTAATGTGTCCGAAGGCTCTTTGATGTTAATTTGTTGCCAGTGCAATATGCCAACAACAAATTCTTGATGGAAGGTGTAACATTAAGGGATACAAATCGACAAACTCACACAGAGACATGGCCAAACAGCATAAATTGAGTACAGTCAATTCAACTAAGACTAGTACTTTTTTCTATCTAGAATAGTTTACTTGTTAATGTACAAGTGTAGAATAGTTGGGGATGTGTGTAATCCAGATACTAAAATCATCAAAAGGCAGCTGGATATTTTGTCTGGTTTTTAGCTCACTATATATTCCATGGGACGGGTGAACTATTTGCCACGGCCTGGCAACTCTGTCGTCCAGCTAGCCATCCAGAGTCATTTTTTCCCCTTTAAACAATTTCTGTTCAATAACTAAGAGGCACAGTATCATGATATTGGACTAGGAGTACTCTGGGATGATGAGGTACCAAGTTTGTTCAGTTGAATGAACTAGACCCACTTTCATGGTCAGAAGGGATAAAATATTGTAAAAGGTAACTTGTATTAAATAAAAGACCGAGGGTAACATAGAACTTACAAGGAAGAAGATTATCAAGTTTTGAGGAAACTGTTGTGTTATAACCCAGTAAGTAACACATCCAACACAGTCCTATTACCATGAGCTACATCTGGAGTAGCTTTATATACAGCCTGATGTGACTTCTCGTTTTGTTTTCAGAATTGAAATAAAACAATCCTGGGTAACAAAATAAATACTTCAGAATTCTTCAATTAGCATTACTTTGAATATTTATTTCAAAAGCTTCCACAAAGGACAGAAAAAAATCAGACAGATTCTGTATAGCAATGTTTCTTTTCAATAAGGAAATAAAATGTCTCCCTTTCCTCATTCTTTAAATGCTTCAGAAGTAATTAATGTGCCAGCTGAATTTCGAGTCTTGCTCTGTTTTGTTTTGTAGTAACACCATTAGACTTGTTTATAGAAGGAAAATAGGAGAATTTTCCCTGCTTGTCTTTGAAAATTTTCTAGATAAATCTCTATAGATACTTTAGTTGATTTCTCTAGCTATTTTCAGACATTAATTTGTCATGTTTCAAAACAGCTGAATCTATTTCTAGAACACAGCTGAACTGTTCTGGTATATATATTGACTCAGCATGTCTCATGCCTGCCATACTGCTAAGTTTACTCAAGCAGAAATGTCAGAAAATAAAATGGCGCTGATCAGAGGGTTATCTCAAAGGTCAAGCTTCTGAAACGTACCAGCAGTCTATTTTCTGAAATACAAATTGTTTACACTGTTAGGTTGACTGAAAGTAAAGTACACCTACTTGTGTACTACTTGCGAAACTTGGGGACACGGCAGTTGGTTCCCTTATATCAAAAATTTAAATTATTGCAGAGAGAAGTATTTTTGTACAATCTGTAATGATGAAGTATAATTTCCGGTTTTGAAAACCCTTGTTTTTTCCATCAGATATTCCGCTTCCCCTTTTGAAACTACCCCTAATGTTTTGAGACAGAAGTGCTATGGGAATATCTGCAGCTCAGTTTCATTAAGATTCTCAAGTGGACACGTCCCTGTTTCCTATCATTTTAATAGGGGGAAACTCCAGTTAATGACTGTAGAAATCAATGTTGGGAGGGGGAGGCTCCGATTGTCAGACCCAACTGTAACACAGTAAATTGGAGATAATTGGTTAATCTTGGTCTTCAGTGTAGAAAGAACGAGGTAATTTAGTGAAGTTGACTGTATGTGTTGGAGGGAGAAGAGCACTCTGTACATGGCACCAACCCAAAATTATTTGATTCAGTTTTGTCAATAGGATAATGTCCACCTTTCTAAATGTTTGGAAGGAATAGTGTGATACCAACTAAAGGTTGTGTTGAAAAAATGATTATACAAGAAAATTTAATTAAAGAAGTTGCGTGTTATCACAATTATATAATTTTCTGTTGATTAAAGCATTTACCATCTTTATAGGCTAGATTAGGTATATTTTTCATCATTCAGGTAGAAAATAGAGGATGGATTAATCAGCTTGTGTAAGAGATGGTCTCATTAGATAGGTTCTGAGTGCTGTAGTCAGGGATATAAATTGTGACAGATGGTCTCACAAGACAGGTTCTGAGTGCTGTAGTCAGGGATATAAATTGTGACAAATGGTCTCACAAGACAGGTTCTGAATACTGTAGTCAGGGATATAAATTGTGACAGATGGTCTCACAAGAAAGGTTCTGAGTACTGTAGTCAGGGATATAAATTGTGACAGATGGTCTCACAAGACAGGTTCTGAGTGCTGTAGTCAGGGATATAAATTGTGACAGATGGTCTCACAAGACAGGTTCTGAGTACTGTAGTCAGGGATATAAATTGTGACAGATGGTCTCACAAGACAGGTTCTGAGTACTGTAGTCAGGGATATAAATTGTGACAGATGGTCTCACAAGACAGGTTTTGAGTGCTGTAGTCAGGGATATAATGTGAGAGATTGTCTCACAAGACAGGTTCTGAGTGCTGTAGTCAGGGATATAAATTGTGACAGATGGTCTCACAAGACAGGTTCTGAGTACTGTAGTCAGGGATATAATGTGAGAGATGGTCTCACAAGACAGGTTCTGAGTACTGTAGTCAGGGATATAATGTGAGAGATGGTCTCACAAGACAGGTTCTGAGTGCTGTAGTCAGGGATATAAATTGTGACAGATGGTCTCACAAGACAGGTTCTGAGTGCTGTAGTCAGGGATATAATGTGAGAGATGGTCTCACAAGACAGGTTCTGAGTGCTGTAGTCAGGGATATAATGTGAGAGATGGTCTCACAAGACAGGTTCTGAGTGCTGTAGTCAGGGATATAATGTGAGAGATGGTCTCACAAGACAGGTTCTGAGTACTGTAGTCAGGGATATAATGTGAGAGATGGTCTCACAAGACAGGTTCTGAGTGCTGTAGTCAGGGATATAAATTGTGACAGATGGTCTCACAAGACAGGTTCTGAGTACTGTAGTCAGGGATATAATGTGAGAGATGGTCTCACAAGACAGGTTCTGAGTACTGTAGTCAGGGATATAATGTGAGAGATGGTCTCACAAGACAGGTTCTGAGTGCTGTAGTCAGGGATATAATGTGAGAGATGGTCTCACAAGACAGGTTCTGAGTGCTGTAGTCAGGGATATAATGTGAGAGATGGTCTCACTAAACAGGTTCTGAGTGCTGTAGTCAGGGATATGATGTGAGAGATGGTCTCACTAGACAGGTTCTGAGTGCTGTAGTCAGGGATATCATGTGATAGATGGTCTTCAATGACAGCTGATGCTACTGTCATTTTCCTGTAGATTCCCTGAGAACTGTAGTATAGAGAGTCATGGCTTGAATCATGTAACTAATTTACACATTAATATGATACAGTAAAAGATTTCAAGGGCTATCTCCATGATATAGAATTAAATGGAAACGCTGGAGCTGTCTGTGTGGTAGCGGTGTAACATGTATTTCTTTATAACCTTTAGCCATTGTATTCCTCAATGTTTAACTCCAAATCTACACGGAGAAAAATTAATGCAGGTTTTGAAAACCATATATTGGATCAATCCTCCTTATTTAAGGCCAGATTGCTATATGCAGCTTCAGTGTTTGTGAACATCAACCATTGATTGGTTAAGTCTTTTGACCACTTAGTATATTTCCTAGAAATGCATCCAATGGGAGTTGTTTACAGTTGTGTAAGGAAGTGCACTGAGAATATGTACACAGATAGACAGAACACAGATAGACAGAACACAGATAGACAGAACACAGATAGACAGAACACAGATAGACAGAACACAGATAGACAGAACACAGATAGACAGAACACAGATAGACAGAACACAGATAGACAGAACACGGATAGACAGAACACGGATAGACAGAACACGGATAGACAGAACACAGATAGACAGAACACAGATATACAGAACACGGATATACAGAACACGGATAGACAGAGCACAGATAGACAGAACACAGATATACAGAACACAGATATACAGAACACAGATAGACAGAACACAGATAGACAGAACACAGATAGACAGAACACGGATATACAGAACACAGATATACAGAACACAGATATACAGAACACAGATAGACAGAACACAGATATACAGAACACAGATAGACAGAACACAGATAGACAGAACACAGATAGACTGATCACAGATATACAGAACACGGATAGACAGAACACAGATATACAGAACACGGATATACAGAACACGGATAGACAGAGCACAGATAGACAGAACACAGATAGACAGAACACAGATAGACAGAACACAGATATACAGAACACAGATATAGATAGAACACAGATATACAGAACACAGATAGACAGAACACAGATATACAGAACACAGATAGACAGAACACAGATAGACAGAACACAGATAGACAGAACACAGACACAGATAGAAGAACACAGATATACAGATATATAGAACACAGATAGACAGAACACAGATAGACAGAACACAGATATACAGAACACAGATAGACAGAACACAGATATACAGAACACACAAAGACAGAACACAGATAGACAGAACACAGATAGACAGAACACAGATAGACAGAACACAGATATACAGAACACAGATAGACAGAACACAGATAGACAGAACACAGATAGACAGAACACAGATAGACAGAACACAGATAGACAGAACACAGATGTACAGAACACAGATAGATAGAAAGAACACAGATAGACAGAACACAGATAGATAGAACACAGATAGACAGAACACAGATAGACAGAACACAGATAGACAGAACACAGATGTACAGAACACAGATAGACAGAACACAGATATACAGAACACAGATATACAGAACACAGATAGACAGAACACAGGTAGACAGAACACAGATGTACAGAACACAGATAGACAGAACACAGATGTACAGAACACAGATAGATAGAAAGAACACAGATAGACAGAACACAGATAGACAGAACACAGATAGACAGAACACAGATAGACAGAACACAGATAGAACACAGATACAGAACACAGATAGACAGAACACAGATAGACAGAACACAGATAGACAGAACACAGATAGACAGAACACAGATAGACAGAACACAGATAGACAGAACACAGATAGACAGATAGACAGAACACAGATAGACAGAACACAGATAGACAGAACACAGACAGAACACATACAGAACACAGATACAGAACACAGATAGACAGAACACAGATACAGAACACAGATAGACAGAACACAGATAGACAGAACACAGATAGACAGAACACAGATATACAGAACACAGATAGACAGAACACAGATAGACAGAACACAGATATACAGAACACAGATAGACAGAACACAGATGTACAGAACACAGATAGACAGAACACAGATATACAGAACACAGATAGACAGAACACAGATGTACAGAACACAGATAGACAGAACACAGATATACAGAACACACAGATAGAACACAGATAACAGAACACAGATAGACAGAACACAGATAGACAGAACACAGATAGACAGAACACAGATAGACAGAACACAGATGTACAGAACACAGATATACAGAACACAGATAGACAGAACACAGATAGACAGAACACAGATATACAGAACACAGATATAGATAGAACACATATAGACAGAACACATATAGACAGAACACAGATAAACACACAGATAGACAGAACACAGATAGATAGAACACAGATAGACAGAACACAGATAGACAGAACACAGATAGACAGAACACAGATGTACAGAACACAGATATACAGAACACAGATAGATAGAAAGAACACAGATAGACAGAACACAGATAGACAGAACACAGATAGACAGAACACAGATAGACAGAACACAGATGTACAGAACACAGATAGACAGAACACAGATATACAGAACACAGATAGATAGAAAGAACACAGATAGACAGAACACAGATAGAAAGAACACAGATAGACAGAACACAGATAGACAGAACACAGATAGACAGAACACAGATAGACAGAACACAGATATACAGAACACAGATATACAGAACACAGATAGACAGAACACAGATAGACAGAACACAGATTTATACAGAACACAGAACACAGATAGACAGAACACAGATAGATAGAACACAGATAGACAGAACACAGATAGACAGAACACAGATAGACAGAACACAGATAGACAGAACACAGATAGACAGAACACAGATGTACAGAACACAGATAGACAGAACACAGATAGACAGAACACAGATAGACAGAACACAGATAGACAGAACACAGATAGACAGAACACAGATATACAGAACACAGATAGACAGAACACAGATAGAATACAGAACACAGATAGACAGAACACAGATAGACAGAACACAGATAGACAGAACACAGATAGACAGAACACAGATAGACAGAACACAGATAGACAGAACACAGATGTACAGAACACAGATAGACAGAACACAGATAGATAGAACACAGATAGAACACAGATATACAGAACACAGATAGACAGAACACAGATAGACAGAACACAGATAGACAGAACACAGATAGACAGAACACAGATAGACAGAACACAGATAGACAGAACACAGATAGACAGAACACAGATATACAGAACACAGATAGACAGAACACAGATAGACAGAACACAGATAGACAGAACACAGATAGACAGAACACAGATAGACAGAACACAGATAGACAGAACACAGATGTACAGAACACAGATAGACAGAAAGATACAGAACACAGATAGATAGAAAGAACACAGATAGACAGAACACACAGATAGACAGAACACAGATATACAGAACACGGATAGACAGAACACAGATAGATAGAACACAGATGTACAGAACACAGATAGAACACAGATATACAGAACACAGATAGACAGAACACAGATAGATAGAACACAGATAGACAGAACACAGATAGACAGAACACAGATAGACAGAACACAGATATACAGAACACAGATAGACAGAACACAGATAGACAGAACACAGATAGACAGAACACAGATATACAGAACACAGATAGACAGAACACAGATAGACAGAACACAGATATACAGAACACAGATAGACAGAACACAGATATACAGAACACGGATAGACAGAACACAGATAGACAGAACACAGATAGACAGAACACAGATAGACAGAACACAGATAGACAGAACACAGATATACAGAACACAGATAGACAGAACACAGATAGACAGAACACAGATGTACAGAACACAGATAGACAGAACACAGATAGATAGAACACAGATAGACTGATCACAGATAGACAGAACACAGATAGACAGAACACAGATAGACAGAACACAGATAGACAGAATACAGATAGACAGAACACAGATATACAGAACTCAGATAGACAGAACATAGATATACAGAACACAGATAGACAGAACACAGGTAGACAGAACACAGATAGACAGAACATGGATATACAGAATACGGATAGACAGAACACATATAGACAGAACACGGATAGATAGAACACAGATAGAACACAGATGTACAGAACACAGATAGAACACAGATATACAGAACACAGATAGACAGAACACAGATAGAACACAGATATACAGAACACAGATAGACAGAACACAGATAGACAGAACACTGATATACAGAACATGGATAGATAGAACACAGATAGAACACAGATGTACAGAACACAGATAGAACACAGATATACAGAACACAGATAGACAGAACACAGATAGATAGAACACAGATATACAGAACACAGATAGACAGAACACAGATTTACAGAACACAGATAGATAGAACACAGATATACAGAACACAGATAGACAGAACACAGATAGACAGAACACAGATATACAGAACACAGATAGACAGAACACAGACACAGATATACAGAACAGATACAGAACACAGATAGAACACAGATACAGAACACAGAACACAGACAGAACACAGATAGAACACAGATATACAGAACACAGATAGACAGAACACAGATAGATAGAACACAGATGTACAGAACACAGATAGACAGAACACAGATAGACAGAACACAGATATACAGAACACGGATAGACAGAACACGGATAGACAGAACACAGATATACAGAACACAGATAGACAGAACACAGATATACAGAACACAGATATACAGAACACAGATATACAGAACACAGATAGACAGAACACAGATATACAGAACACAGATAGACAGAACACGGATATACAGAACACAGATAGACAGAACACAGATAGACAGAACACAGATAGACAGAACACAGATATACAGAACACAGATAGACAGAACACAGATAGACAGAACACAGATATACAGAACACAGATAGACAGAACACAGATAGACAGAACACAGATAGATAGAACACAGATATACAGAACACAGATAGACAGAACACAGATAGACAGAACACAGATATACAGAACACAGATAGAACACAGATATACAGAACACAGATATACAGAACACAGATATACAGAACACAGATAGACAGAACACAGATATACAGAACACAGATAGACAGAACACAGATAGACAGAACACCGATAGACAGAACACGGATAGACAGAACACAGATAGACAGAACACAGATGTACAGAACACAGATGTACAGAACACAGATAGACAGAACACAGATAGACAGAACACAGATAGACAGAACACAGATAGACAGAACACAGATAGACAGAACACAGATGTACAGAACACAGATAGACAGAACACAAATAGACAGAACACAGATATACAGAACACAGATATACTTCACAGACAGATTCAGTTTTATATTAAGTCATCACCATGTCAGGTACACGCCATTGTTACCATCTTGAAAAACCGAGTCTGAAGCCCTGCTTTTACCAAGTTCACCGTTATGTAGCATACTGTATAACAGGTTATTTTTGTAGAGGAAATATTTTCACTATTTTGCGGTACGTAAGTGTGATCAGGAAATTCATGAAATAATGAGACAATTTATCAAAACATAATTTATTTGTTTTAAGAGAGAATTACCAGCTGTAGGGTATAATTGTTTGATCATGTACTGTATAAATAACACTGTATGATAAATGGCCATTGCTTGGAACAGACATAAATCACTATTCAGATTCACTCAGTGGGATGTAAGCTTTGATATCATTTGCATTTTGTTGATTTTCTGTACCTGATCTCTTTTAATTAATTGTTTTCCATCACAATCTTCAATGAAGCAATTTTTATCTAGATTCTAAACAAAAGAGTTTTGGAATCATTCCTGTAGATAATCTGATAGCTGTCTTATTAGCTATCTCGTACCCAATATAGTTTTGTTTACTGGTCATACATAATTAATGTCAGGCCCTATCAGGTTCACAGACCTTCGATCAAAGGTAATAAAGAGTATCAGTGACTAGGATCAGGTGTTTCTCGATTATATATTGATGGGAGGATCACGAGTCTGGACTATCCCTGTGAAACCAGTACAGCTGATTCATGTCTTCTACCAGTTTTATCTAGGTCACATAAAACCTGCTCAACTAGTACACCAATTAAAGATTTAACAAAAAGTAACTTTCAATCAACGACTTCAGAATAAGATACAGAAGAGCTAACTTACACTGTATCATACGGCTGCCTCATACTTCCAGGAATTCTCATGGATGCCTAAAATCAAATGTCGGCCATAAATTTTGAAACCCAGGTGGGGACTCAGAAGAAAATCCAATTTTTTGAAATATTACATCAAAAGAGGTGACCTTACCTTGATTCTATAGAGGTGTTTTTACTAAACAGTTTGTATGACAAAAATAGATTGTTTTGCATCTCAGAAGAATACATGAAATGGTACATCGATCAGAATTAAAAAGATATGTGATAAAACTATTGTAAATCATACAATTTAATTCCATCTTTCTTTCATGATCAGTCTTTTTATCTGTTCAGTTGTTCTGGAAAAATGTTTATAAACTATGACCAATTACATGTGTAGAAAGTTAATGATGCATGACTAAAATAAATAAAATTGTTTTGTGCTTAAATGTTTCTGTATCTTTATTGAAAATCATTCTGTCAAGTTAATGTAACACTGTGTGCACCAATATGAAAATTTGTCTTGATCATAAAAATCAAATGTGTGAATTCATTTTTTAACATTTTGGCTTTTATATAACTGGCCTTCCCAGAAGAGAATTGTTATACAACACAATGTGAAATAGTCATTTTCATTCTGTCATTAAATGTTCCCTCGGAATCTTGAGTGCCATAATCTATTATGTTGTCCACAGAAATCAGCGTTGTGTAAAATTTTGTGTTATAAAGGAGATATCCATTTGAGAACCAAATCTTCACATTCTTGTAAATACTGATGATTTTATTGGTTATCCTGTCTGCTGGCTGTCGTGAACGATTTGTCATGTGCAAACACCAAATGTCATCGGCACGGCTTCTAGGTCATATAATTGCAATAGAGGCAGTTACGTTTTTCGCAAATTGCGTCAAAATTTTGTGAGTTCCATTTTCCCGATGTCGTTATTTGAACAAAGCTAGAACTTAACTACCCGAATGGAATAGCATCTGTAGGATTCTGTCTAGCATCACTGTTTTGTTGAAAGAAAACTTTCCTAGTTGCTAACGTAGATTTTATTTTCACTAGACATGCTATCTGCTACTGCCACAAAAGCTTTAGTATATATTTGGTTTCTATAGACAATACTAAATCTGTTGGTACAAAGCGATGTACTTATCATCTGATCAACGTAGTAGGAGTTAGGAGTCTAACTCAGAAAACACTTATGGCATAGATTTATTTTGTTCATATGTATCTGATAGAGGTTTTTGTACATTTCCAAACAGTGCTTGTATTTTTCTCCTTTACATTCTGCTGTAAGGCACATCCTAAAGCTTTTTTTGGGGTGAGTTTGCAGATAAAAATCTATCATTGCGTATTTGTCATTTTTCGCATTAGCAACACAAGCAGGCTAAATGCAATTTGGTTTCAAAATTGAAATATACATCTCCTTTGTCTAGACATGGAGCAAAGAAATGAACGTCTTGGGATGTTGATAGCTATTAAGTATCAGTCTCTAGGCATTTTGCGCAAAACCTAATTCGCTAATCAGAGCCACTTTCATTCTTAAGCGTAGGTACCAATTTAGAAATAGTTTTTGACATTCTGCAAATTGCCCTGCTCTAAGCAATCTAAGCAATAAATATATATTTATGTGTTTAGCTGTGATTGTATTAGATGGAGATTTGATGCATGCAATAATATTGCCAGGGGGTTACATACTAGCCTCACTCAGAGTTATAAACATTGTTTCAGCACTAATTCATGTTATAAAACAACAAATTATGGAAGGTTTCTTTTTTCCTATCTGATCTGCTGCCAATGATACAAAAATGAAACACATTAGAATATGACAAGCTTGGATCTTGGAGGCACCAACTTTACATGAAACAGAAACTATGAGTTGTGATAAGGGTGAAACAACATATAGATGTTTTTCATAAAAAAGTGAAGTTTTAATGATTAAGATATATAGTGCAGCAACATTTGGTAAGATTTTGTACAACTCCAGAATCTAAATTTCAGCAGCAAACAGCTTGAAACAGCAAACATACAATTTGTTTCAAGCTGATCACCTGTAAATGGTTTTGCATGCTATCCGCCAGAAATCAACTAGATGTTTTGAAATCAGTGACATGTCGAGAAACCATTTATTACAGTAGCTCTAAGTTTAGAGTACATTTCACACAGAAGACAAACTCAAATAGATTGCACTTTCATCAATTAACATGCCTCTCCAAAGTGGGACCATGTTCATCACAGAATACCCATAATCTGTTTCACTGCTTCAGCGAATCAAGGCAGACTTTATAGATATGTGATTAAAAAGTTTGAAAGGTTGAGTTTTTGTATCAATCATTTAATGAAATGAGGAGTAAGCATGGAGATTTAGTCTAATGAGACATACCAGCTGCAGACTAGAACACTGGTAATTGTTTCAATTAGTGATACAAGAATGTATTTAAACCTTTATATAAGGATTATAGATATACATGTCTGTTTTGAGAATTCATTCAAACTCAGTTTTGTGTTTAATTCAGTATAATAAGTCTTGGTAAAATTTTAAAGAAATCTTGTGGAAGTGTATAGAATTTCAATCATTACCAACAGAAGTGTCAGTAGATAGACTATCTGTACAGATAGTTACAATGATTTGTCAGCATATTGACACAGATATCAGTATTATAATAACAATTAGATATCTCAGATCCTGTCAATAGTTGGAAACAATGCTGTATGAAGGAGATGTTTTACTGAAACATGGAGATACCTTACATATCGTTGTCAAGTGGCCGTCTTTTTGTGCTTGATTGTTTCTGTTGAATGAACAAAGAAAGATATCATCCTGCTAGTTGATTAGCCAAGAGTGCTCAATTATTTAATTCCTAAAGCACTTCTTTAATACTAAAACTGGCACTATAAAACTGAGATGTAGAGTGCTTGACATGGGTTTTGAATTCTTCGGAGTTTTGCAGACCATTTTATGGCCATTATTGATTTGTAAGAGTGATATATCTTTATTTGTGCTGGAATTTACATTTGAAACAATCAGTTTTATTTGACTTCACAAAAACGGTCTCATTCTGCTTTTAAAAGTACACATGCAATCAATATAAAAAAAATATGTAAATGCATTGGTTACGATTAGGTAAGATGAACTTTAAATTTACAAGCATTTGTTTCATTAAACAGCTTGTTACTCAGGGATAATGCGATAGTGCCAGTATCTTTTCAGCCTAGTCATAATAAAAGACAAATTTCAGTGTTTGAATTGCCTCATAAGGTTCATGGTATTTTAACTGATTGTTACCATATTACATATTTGCAGTTTTTTACAGTAGTACAGCTGGATTTTGTTTTAAGTCCAGGAATTGGTCAATTCAATCCTGAATTGGTCATTGTTTCAATTGTTACAATATTTGGATTTTCAGTTTTGTAATAGATAGCAACTTTATGGTTAATATATTTATCGGATGGTAAGACCTTGTCTGGTAATAACCCATCATTGGTATAGAGTTATAAACAATCACAATTTCTTTATCTTTAAATAAATCACCCCTATCTTTGTGTCAGAATTTGTGTGTTGTCCTCCATTGTTCAGGATAAATACTGTGATTTAGCCAGTAATATTTTGCTGAAGTTTATATAGGTATAGGTATAACTGTTATTTATCAGTTATAAAGTTATATAATACCAGTTGTTATTTATCAGTTATAAAGTTATATAATACCAGTTGTTATTTATCAGTTATAAAGTTATATAATACCAGTTGTTATTTATCAGTTATAAAGTTATGTAATACCATTTGTTATTTATCAGTTATAAAGTTATATAATACCAGTTGTTATTTATCAGTTATAAAGTTATGTAATACCAGTTGTTATTTATCAGTTATAAAGTTATATAATACCATTTGTTATTTATCAGTTATAAAGTTATATAATACCAGTTGTTATTTATCAGTTATAAAGTTATGTAATACCAGTTGTTATTTATCAGTTATAAAGTTATGTAATACCAGTTGTTATTTATCAGTTATAAAGTTATATAATACCAGTTGTTATTTATCAGTTATAAAGTTATGTAATACCAGTTGTTATTTATCAGTTATAAAGTTATATAATACCATTTGTTATTTATCAGTTATAAAGTTATATAATACCAGTTGTTATTTATCAGTTATAAAGTTATGTAATACCAGTTGTTATTTATCAGTTATAAAGTTATGTAATACCAGTTGTTATTTATCAGTTATAAAGTTATATAATACCAGTTATTATTTATCAATTCTATTATAAAGTTCTGAAGGTAAACTCAGAATTTTCATGCACATATCTATCTTATAAACTGCATGCAATAAAAAAATGATACATTACAACTAGTTGGAAGTACAGCCGTCTGAAACCTCGAGGTTCTGGGAGATATTCTCAGATCAGAACAAAATAGACAAGAATGACCGGGCCTACTAACGAGCAACAAACATGTCCACCTTCATATCAGTCAAGAAATAAAATATTCCTCAAGAGTGAGAAGAAACATTCTAGCATTATCCTTCTAATATTATCTTTTATGTCCAGGGATACATATTATTTTACTCCATTTTCAATTTCCATTAAAGTGCAGATTTCAGGAGTGAACCCAGAGACACCAATTTCTTGAAACATTTGCTCAGAAAGAACTGTAAGAACTCAACAATATTTAGGGAAAAAAGTCAAACAAATTGAGTTCAAGGCAGCTTTTGGTCAGAAAACTAATTAAAATTGAAAACTCGACGACGGGAAAGAATGCATTTTAAATTTGTACCCAGTTGATGGAAGAACAAGTTAATTTTCTTGTCTTGAAAAAAATTTACTCTGGCACCAGTATAGGAACTAACAGTTGAAGTTGATGGAGTGAGGGTTGAGTTTTGAAATGTTCCACCAGAAAATTGTAAAGTTAGAATGCATACCGCCAGGAAATGAAGACTCTTGACAATCAAATACAAGTATTTAGCAGTGTCAGAAGAATGCTTGAAAACATTTTCTTACTGTGCTATTCTTAGGCTAGTAAAGAAACATTCAGGTTGTGTATTACAGGTCTGGGACAGATAATCACACAGAGCTGTCTAGTCAGGCATTACTTTAACACCTTCTACAAATAAATATTTAGGCTTCCTTATGTCTTCAAGGTATCATAACATTATGCACAGGAGAAGACAGTATAGGGAATGTTTCATTCTACATGGTGTTTACTTTTTGAAATCCATTTGTCTATTTCTGTCTGTTTAACTGCAGTAATGATATAGGACCAATGGACTCAAGAAAGTTTAAAGTTGATCAATTTAAACCACATCAAAATCTGCAAAACAAATGACTTTGACCCATTTTGTCAAATTGCTTCTGATGACTAACCAAAACCGAGTTGAAAAATGATTTTTGCAAAGTTGTCAAGAAGACCTTGATCATTAAAACACTTAAAGGACTTGGTTAACTGAAAGGTTAGAATTTAATTAGGTTCTAGAGATGAAGGCCAACAGAATTTGGGTAAGAAAGCACTTGGAACCATAACACAGTCACAGGTGTCTACAGCTAGTTTGTTCAAGATCAAAATACTTGTATAATGTGTATTTAACCAGTAGTGTACATAGCTTTCACAGCTACAAAGTCAAGGTCATATTTGTCAAATTTATTGTAAATAATTTGATATATTCCTCTATTAAAGAAATGTTCAAAATTTAGAAGTGATGACACAGGAAAAATATTTATAGAAGTCTTCCAGAAGAGAAAGAAATTATCCCATCATGGTACATAACAATATCAGTTTAGTTTAGAATGTTAGCTTGCTAATTGTTGGCAAAGCTGGTTCAAGCTAATTCAAGTTAGATTCACTTTGAAGATCACTGATATGTAATTTCATACTCAGAATGCATGTTTGGCTGATGGGCTTCTTGCTTATATTCTTGTGCTAGAAGTTCAGATACATAAACATCAATTAAATGCAAGTTGTTTTCAAACTCCATCATGGTGTGTTGTACAACACAGAAAAGACGTTTTTGACTATATGGAAAGGAACCCCAATTATGTTCTATTTCAGGAATGCCATCAATATTCTGTAGTCATGCAGGTTGTAATTGGTTCAATCTAGAAGAAAAAATGTTTTTAAATATGTCTTAACCAGTCTTAAACCAGTTAAAGAAATGTGTATCGTTAGTCATCTGTTCCTGTAGTATTCAGCATGTATAATAATCCTGTTTCAATATCAAATTAAATCATACAAAATCACATTGAGAATAGTTTCCCTGTTGTCGTGTTGACAGATTGAGCTGTCTATAAGCAGATGCCTGTGGAGAACATAACAATTTAGATACAATTGTGTACATCTGTACATTCATGTTTTACATATCATTTCACCGGAATTAAAGTCCAATGCTGCAGCTGAATCACATTCTATCTTCTGCATCAAAACAGGAAGCAAAAATTATCAAATTTTAAAAGGTTTTTGTCAGAAAGCCTTAAATTATGAGGTACAGTGTTTCCAGCAGAGAATAGAAATTAAACGGCTTTTTGTAGAAAGGAAAAAGTTAAATATAGTTATTTTGTTCTGTATTAAATGAAATTCCAAGCGAAATGTTAGGATGTGAATTCATTTTTATTTTGAAATGTGAATTTTCCATTTGGACCAAAAGATAATTTGGAAAATTTTTGGAGGTTGAAGTTAGAAGTTGAACGAAGGCATCAAGAATTTGATAACATGATTTACATGATGACGGGAAAAATTGTGTTCTTTGGCTACAGACATTTTATCTTACCTCTAACATGGAATACCAGTCACCCCGTTAGAAATCCACATTTTAATTATTAAAGAAACAGTATATTTTGTATGATTAAAAGACAATGATGCTGTTGTTAGAAAGTCTTCATTTATTATTGTCAGACAATGAATGATAAATGTATTTATCCTGTACATAACCCGGGGGTGTTGGTGGGAGGGAGACATTGCACTGTTTATCTATATAAGGTAATGAAATAACAGTAGGTTACAATTTTATAGAACAGCAGTAATGTGCTTCTATAGACTTACTTATTGCTAGGTAAATACCTATACAATACATATGTTTCTTGGCTCACTGTCATCAGATGTTGGGTTAATCAAATTGTCCTTCTTCTGTTAGTCATCCGTCCATCTCTTCTCTCCATCCTTACTGTTATTCTCACTCTTTCTGGAGAAGCTGTCTTGGTTTTCGACAGTCATAGTTTGTAACTGATATTTCTTAGGAAGCGATCTTAGATCATGAAATGTCATTTGCAGATTTGTCTTATAGTCCCTAGTTATGTATAATTCATTTTGGGACTGATTGAGAAAGCAAGATTTCCCTACTGGTATGAATCATAGGTAGTCATCTTGAATTTGACAGTAAGTGTTTGTTATCACTACTTCTTGGATAATATTTTATGTAAGTTCCCCTTGGTCCCTATTTGTGCTGTTCAAATTTTGGGACTGATAAGATAAAGTAGCCAACAGGCAACCTTCTTAGATTTGTATACAAAACAAAAAAACAAGAAAAAAACAGGAGAGAGGAGAAATCAGTGAGCTATCAAGAAATATATAAATATCAAATGATAGTGGGCACCAAGATTTCTCAGGGATGTCATGTTAAAGTATTAAATGTATGGTATATCATTAATTATTATTTATTTCATTATCCCCTATGAAACGCATTTGCGGGCGATATTAATTTGGGCCATTCAACCGTCCGACCGTCCGTCCAAGCTTTTCAGGGCTATAACTTCAAAATCTTTTAACTCAACTTCACAAACCTTGCTGTATATATTAACCAACTACATGTCTGGCTTTAAATTGAGGGCTCTCTGCAGTTTAAATGAATGAGGATAGACTAGCTTGCTATCATATTCTATCATTTAAAGATTATGATATGTCAGAGTGACAGCACTTTAAAATGTTGGCTAAATATTGAATAGCCAAATTGTTGAACATCATATCTATATGAACACATCAGCTTTAGCAAGGAAATAAAACAACCTATTACCAGACCATGTGTTCTACAGCGAACATATGATTATAATCATGTAAATAATACTGTTATAAACTTTCCATTTCTCTGAAAATTTCTGTGCATAAATGGCTGTATCTGACTCAAATGTCACTCTCTGTTTCATCCTTCTGAAAATTGATTACTTCTCAATGTGTTTAATTTACTTAACTGATGTTGTTGTTTAATTTGTAAGCAGTAGATCCGCTTGGTACAAATTTTGAATACATACAGTTTCTCTGTTCATATGGAATATTGATGTTACATGATTAAGAAATTTGTTCATTGCTTCCTGTGTAAAATCTATATATGTGACTTTGGATATATCACTGTTATTGATATAAAATTTCTGTGCTATGTTTACAGATCAGATGTCGATATTCACAAAATCGTAAAAGGAAGAGGATTTAAGTTTATAATTACAGCATATAGCGATGGTAAGTATGCATGCATAGTGTGACATTAGCCTAAATAGTCAAATGGTTTTTTTCATACAGTTTCATTGATTGAAGCTTAATATAGCCCAAAAACCAGAATATATAAATATTTTTCACACAGTTTAATTAAATTAGGGCCCAAAGATAGATGGGATACTGCCAACTTATTACTTCTTATTTTGTTAATCAAATCAGTTTCTTCAACATTTTCTATAAATGGATGTTAGGAATGTTTTTTGGCCTTGTACTTTAGTCATGTTTAGGCTGACTGGTTCTTAATCTTCGGCAGGTTAACCATCTTGTTGATGATTTGTGTCAGACATTCAATTAAGGTGACAGCTTAGTCATCAAATGTCACACAGGAATTTTCTTTGGACATCCATTCAGTATGATATTACAACCCAGATAATATGTGACAAGTTACAAAGTTGTCATAGATTCAGTAGAAAGTTTCGTTGAGAACGGCTCCTTCAAGTCTCTTTCCTGTTACCGAAGGATCTTTGTGTTAATTTCTTTGGAATGCTTTATTATGTAGAATGACAGATAGTATTCTACATGTTACTGAGATTAGGGTTCGGGTTGTTAAATGTAGTAGTAGAAATCATCTTAAATAATCTTAGGAAACACTTGTTGAACAACACATTGTCTCCTTTCCTTTATCGAGGAGGTGGAGGGGTCCTCTCTTAATTAATGTGTGGAGGAGATGTCACTATTTTGGAAGATTCTCCAGAAATAGTTTTTTTTCTTAAACACAATGTCAGTTTTGAATTCACAACACACACACATCATTAATTGCAGAGCATACCTTTTGTGATTGTTAATTGAAGTCGACTGCACTGCAGCAGATGAAAGTCATTAGAAGATAAGAATACCTACAAGTCATGTCACACAACCAAGTTAACCGATCAGCTGCACTGAAAAATGCCCCACAACCTTAGGAATTCTCTTAAGGAAATGCTTCTGTCAAATTAATTTTCAACAGTTTGGTAAAGAAGAAAATCCCTGATTGAAACCATTCCCCAGCTGCAAGATGTGAAACTTCCCAATTAATTTGCAGTTTGCACTTTCGAGGTTTGAACTGTGAATTAGTGATTTTGTATTGCTTTCATGAAAATTAACCAGGAATTTTATGTCAAAAAAATGAAAATGAAATGCTGACAGAAAAAAACATACGGACAAATGTAATTGAAAAATGTCCAGAACTAATTTTTGGGGTTTTCTCTCAAAAGTAAATTAACAGCAAAGAGTTTGTTGTTTATCTGTTGTTGAATAAATATAAAAGATGTTGTCATATTCTACATTTCCTGCAATGATGATCCATATCACCAGGGGACCAATGTGAAGAAACCGTCCAATTATTATTAAAGCTTATACATAGGAAATAAGCAGACAAGGTGACTAATACAAGACCTAGTCTAGAAAGTAAGGATTTATCAATGCTTTATGATGAGGCAGCTATTATAACAGCTGTTTGATGTGGAGGGCTTATGCTCGGACACTAATTGAGTCCTAATTGAATTTCTTTATCAATTATTAACAGAGTGGTCAGCTATGGTCAGTCAGTGGTCATTGTGTCCATCTTAACTGATGTATCTGGCATTTCCTGAGGTTTGAATTAGTGTATTGACCACTGGTCAAAGTAATATTGTCTCTGTCTTATTAATGAGCTGTCTGATTATACCCAGTTGGACACCACCTAAGGCTAAGAGAAGGTCAGATTCTCTTGTGATTGTGTTGTATTTCAATCAGGGAAAATATGTTGATCTGAAGTTTACCTTTGATTGACTTTAGTATAAAACCTATCCTCTGTCATATTACTGATTAATTTGAAGCCTAATCTGGAGAATCCTGAGTGGCTGTCCAAAAGTCCGGGGTTAATTGACAGATAGACAAACATTGATGGTAGGCAACTGTTTTGTGATTGCTTGTAAATAAAGACAGGTTAAACCTAGTAATTCAGACATGATATTTGACTTAAATATAAATCACATTTTACTTTGTAGAACATATCCATAAATGGTGACAATTGTAACAGAAATTACTTTCAAAATTTAAAACACTTGAATTATACTTCCATACATGTAGTGTGTGTATTCCTCTCTATTGGTCTGACTGTCACAGACTTTTCAACGGGTCCCTTATATACAACTGCCAACTTTTACATATAACCTGTTGAAAACATAAACTTAAGCATATGAAAATTGGATTTTATACACAACCATATTTGGAGTTATGGCCCTTTGTTCGCACAATTTTGCATATTTTGTAAAGTTAAATGTCAGGTAAAATGATCTTATTGAATTAACAGATCTAGAATGATGTGTTTTAGTATCGGTTTCTTATATAAAATTACATTCAACTTTGATAATTGGCAGAGTTATGTCCCTTTGTTTATTTGTCATTGTTTTCATCTCCTATGAATATTACATGCAATTTGTTTACATGAAAGTCTTGAAACTTGTTCTTGCAATATTCCTCACTTTGTTTTGTCTCTGTGGTTATACTTAAAACACATTGATTCTTGATACTTAATTCTCTAAAGAAAAATTGCAAGAAACTGAAGAAAAACTGCATGGTTTTTGTTTGAGATTGATTAAGTGAATTTTCATTCCCTGGAAGTAAAAACCATGTCAAAGAAATCTCAGTTGTTTGTCTGTTAATATCAACAGCTCATCAAAAGCAAAAATATGTTATTGAACTTCAAACTCAAAATTGATTAAAATTAGGGAAGATTAATGAACAAAGGAAGATTCACAAGGAAACTTTTGAATACATATAAGAATAGTAAGACGAGGATGTTTTGGACAGGTTATTTTGGGCCAAACAGTGAAATTTTCAGCAATGGTGCTGAAATGAATCAACTAACAATTGTACATGTAGACCCTAACCATTGATGAATAGACAGATTGATCTTTGGAGACAAATTGAGATTAGGGCAGACATTTAATCTGTTAGAAGAAATGTTTTCATTGACATCACATGATTAGCAGCAATGATGATAAGCTTTTACATATTTGTATGTAGTGTACCTGGACATCTGACATTTCAACAAACCCAATAGGCAGTACAGAAACAATGATGGTAATCATTCGATCAAATGCTTCTAATGGAACAGGCAGCCATAAAAATTGATTTCTAGATGTTATATATGGATTCAGGCAAGTTCATCACGCTCAGCAGGGTTTGGCTAATTTCAAGGTACAAAATATATAATATTCTGTTTGAAGACATCTCGGCTTAAGTGATGTTGATTCATGGTTGTATGCAGATGATTGTACAGTAGTTTTGTTATTTTTCTCATCTTTTGTTTTTCTTTTGGATCCGAACACTTCATTAGGTAATTGCATTACCAGTACTTGTGATGTTAAGGACACACATTTAATGTGACACGCCCCCTTCTTTATCATGGAATCGTGTCACTGTCTCTTCACAGGTGATCAATTAAACCATATTATATTAAGTTGATGACAAAATGGAGACTCTATTCAATAATTAACGCAATGAATATTTCAATTAATGCATTTAAAAAATCTTATTAAATTTCAAGGGAAATAACTTTAAACAACACGACTAGTACAGCGTATTAAGTATACACAGTAAGAGCCAAAATGAAAATGATCTTGAAATATGATTTACAAATATACTTTAAGAAATACAAATTTCTGTCATCTTATTACATGAAGGTCATGGGATGCTGATAAATATATATATATAATTATCACTTATTGTACTGCATTCATATGTCTCAAGTTCCTTTCTAGTTTTAGAAAAGAAAAAAAAGACTAAACTATAATTTTTGTCCTTTGCTCTCTCTCTGCTATTGTTTTCGTGTTGGTTATAGTGATGCCAGTATAAGGTTTAACGTTTTCTCCAAAACTCAGAACTCACTGTGAAATATAAGAGATAAAAAAATCAGTTAAACTTGTATCTATACACATCACTGTCTCTTGTTTATTTGTGCATTAGATTTGATTTTACTGGCAGCTGTGTTCTTTATGCTCTACTTGTCAAAAATAATCTAGAAGGGAAAATTTTTCCATCGTGATCAATGTCATTTTGGTACAGATTTCAGTATGAGACATGGATATCAATTATTAATGAATATCTGCATACTAATTATTTTTTTCAGTCTAAATTATATGATTAGAGATTCTAACTTCCATCTGAGTCAGAAAGAGATGATTCAAGTTCTGAAGAAAAAAATGTATTTATTCAATTATTCCATCTGACCACAGGTAATTTACCCAATAACCCAAAGGTCATGACTCATGTTTATTATGAAAATCCTAAACAGGTGTTATTATAGTTATAGACAGTGCCTTCCATGTGGTGTTTTTCGCGTGGGATGATAATTAGCTTAAGTCACGATGTGGTATCAGTAGTCTATTTTATATGGCTATATATAGCAGAAATGTCCTTCCTGTTGTCAAAGGAAGACAGGTATAAACAAAAAAAAACTCTTACCTATGCTTAAAAATATTCTCTTTAATGCTTATATCATACTCTAGTTCATCATTTAAAATCATAAAATACCACAAACAAAATGGGGTCTGTATGACCTTTACTTGACCTTTGAATCTTGTTAACCTCAGATATTGAAGTTCATGTATAGCATACTAAATCATGATGAAAGTTATACTGAAATTTGAAAAAAAAAAAGAAAATTTCCAGAGGCCATCTCATTAGATGTTTCATTGTGAGAATGTCTGACCTCAAGGTATTGTCAGTAATTTCTGACCTTTAACCTTGACCTTAAGTACTGATCTATATCAAAATAGATTTCAGTGCATAATTTGAAAATGTAAAGTTTTGTGACTTGGATGAAAGTTGCAGCAAAAGTAAAGATTAGGTTGAAAATAAATAACTCAGATTTATTCAGTAATGAGTTTGAAACTACATGGAGAGTCAATTTGTTTTAATAGATTCGATAATCTTCATGACATGTACAAAATGTTGGGGTTGGTTTTGCCATAATTATTGTCATATATGCTACAAATATCTGGGGACAAGCTGTTTAATTACAAGTTGAAACTTGTGAACCAGTGTCTTCCATTATGATACAAAGAAATCCGAGAATAATCCCAGGCTGATCTCCTGCTTCAGAGGCTGCAAGCAAGCATTAATCCCCTTGAATGGCTTTAACAAATTTAGGATGGCTTCATCAGCAGCCAGAATCTCCTCCATATATAGGTATAGGGTTGATCCAAGGAGTAGAGACATTTTATTTGAAAGAGTTACATTGGGGATGAGGCCTGGAACATGGTCATTATAGGGTGGGATTGGGGATCATTAAGTCTGTGTCATTCCATACTGCCCTGTCATTGGATTGTCAGACTGACTGTGTAATGAAGAAGCTGTATCAGGTATATCCTGGTGTTTATAATGCTTTTAATAATGAATACATACCCTGTAGAAGACTTCCTGTTTAGATTCGATAAATGTATATCAAAAGGCTTCCTGTATCACTCAAAACATCAATCGTAAAATATGAAAAATCTTACAAAGAAAGAGGGATACTAATGTTACATCAATATTTCAAAATTATAGATCAGTTAATTTTACTGAAATTGCAGGTGACAATTGAAGGAGTCCCTGTATTGATGAAGACTTAATCAGCACACTAGGGATATTGTCCATCTACATAAACTTACCAGCATCATTAAATATTCATAGCAAGGTCAGTGTAAGACAGTACATGGACAAGTTCAGGGATAGTTCATTGAATTCCATTATCAGAAGGAGTAGTGTTATGGCTTTAACATCAAACCTCTGACCAGTTAATAGATACATCAGGGATGCTTTGAATATTTTATATAGGTAGCTTAATTAGGAAAAAACTGATGGTCATTGATTAGGTAGTTCAAGTATCTAGATGATTCAAGTGATGGATTTTCTAATTGGTTTGGTGGGTATATTCTGATTACAAAATAAAATAGGCTTGATACTTACGTCTTAGTGTTTTTTAAAAGTTACAATAAATTGTCCTGGCTGTTACTGTGTTAGGAAGGTTACAATGAATTGTCCTGGCTGTTACTGTGTTAGGAAGGTTACAATGAATTGTCCTGGCTGTTACTGTGTTAGGAAGGTTACAATGAATTGTCCTGGCTGTTACTGTGTTAGGAAGGTTACAATGAATTGTCCTGGCTGTTACTGTGTTAGGAAGGTTACAATGAATTGTCCTGGCTGTTACTGTGTTAGGAAGGTTACAATGAATTGTCCTGGCTGTTACTGTGTTAGGAAGGTTACATTGAGTTGGCTTAGATGCTACTGTAAACAGGTCTGATCAACCCAAGGGTTATAAACAAGGTCAGCCCTCCATATTTGATGTGTAATCTTCTACACGATCATTTTTACAGGCCAGACAGACGAGTCTATACATCTTATAGAACAAGCAGATTATGTAACACCTAAGTGCCTTATAAACATAAAAAATGTCTCAATTTAATGGGGGGTAAAATTTGTAACTTGATAACAAGAGCAGTAGGTCTTATGGGAATAAGTGTTACAGAGTAGTAGTTTGTGATAGATGAAATGTATGTAAACTTAATCAAGGTCTGGATCTTTCAATTTTTGTTCCTGAATTCCCAACAAGTATCTCTTTCACTCTCAACACTTTTCTCTGTAGAGAAGCACACAGGAAATGTGCTTCTAATCCTCAGCGTTGTAAAATGAGACTATTGATTTTAAGCGCAGACATAACTTTTAAGCTTGAATTAATTCTCACTTTCACACAAAATCATGGCCATGGGTTTGAGAGGGTAAAACTTATCGAGGTATCGCTTCTCTGTTTTTAACACCAAAAAAAAAGCTTAGTGATGATAAGTCCTAAAGCGTGCCGATGTTTCCCAAACAAAATTGCTTTTCGTGAAATACACGTCAGGCTGGAAGGAAATGAAGTTTAAATTTGTGAAATAGATAGGTAGTAATGGAACGTGCCAGGCGAAAGCAGCAACAAAAAAGTCATGATATGATTACCTCCATGGTGTTATATTATTACCTCATAATTTTCAGAAAGGAATTCAAAATTAGAAAATTTGATCAAGAAAGCAAAACTGTGGAATGTAATTGCATAAAAGTTGTAAAGCTCTTCTATCAAGTATGCTTCCGACAGAAGATGCGACTTATAGGATGAAATAGGATGTTTAATAACAAGAGAATACATTCTGGAGTAGAACTGGAACATTAATACACTAGAGTCATTGACGACTCTACATAACACTGAGAACTAAATTGATATCCTGGAGTAAAATTGTTCTATTCAATATGTCTTGTCTGTAATTTTGTCCAACATATTGAACAGGAAAGAAGAACACTTGTTCTCATTCACTCCAGAGTCAGCCATTTTTTCAGGCATGTAGATGAAATTTGATTTCAGTTCAAGGAGAATAATACAAAAGATTAGTTTGTATTCAAGGGTTCCAAGGTCAAGGGTCATTGCTGATATTGCTGTCATTATAAACGTTCAAGGTATCGGTTACTACATTTTATAGTGTGCAGGTCAGGGTAAATGTCTGTGACTTCAAGGTGTCAAGGTCACTGTTACTATGATTTCAGGGTGTCAAGGTCACTGTTACTGTGATTTCAGGGTGTCAAGGTCACTGTTACTATAATTTCAGGGTGTCAAGGACACTGTTACTGTGATTTCAGGTTGTCAAGGTCACTGTTACTGTGATTTCAGGGTGTCAAGGCCACTGTTACGGTGATTTCAGGGTGTCAAGGTCACTGTTACTGTGATTTCAGGTTGTCAAGGTCACTGTTACGGTGATTTCAGGGTGTCAAGGTCACTGTTACTGTGATTTCAGGGTGTTAAGGTCACTGTTACGGTGATTTTAAGTCTTCTAATCATACACCATAAATACCTGTTTCCCTCCACCAAACCTATTATGGTTGGAAAAATTTGGTCCAACTCTTTAACCTTGTTACCGTTATCCAATAAATTCACCCCAGTAATGTTTTGTGTATATATCAGTAAGTGTGATATACCCTGTAGCCACACCAGCCACACCAGCCAAAACATGATTATGATGTCATGATGTTGTGTTATGTCTAATTTTGTCAAAACATCTTCAATTCAAAGCATGGAAAACATTGACAAAGATGTAAGTCATGTACTTGCCTTTCTGATCACTTCTTATACTGAACAATACAGCCTTATTTCAGTAGGTGCTGTACAATATGGTTCAATAGTAACATGTTCTGTTCACCCACATAAAAACTGTAGAATTCACAGCTTTTTACATAAGAGCCAGACCTTTACATACTTTATAAGATTGAAGTTTCTTAATTAGGATTATTTTTGTACTTTTGTTCTTGGATGCTTCGATCAAAACATTTGTGACCACGTAATCCTCAATGAAAACAATTTAGTGGAAAATCTCATGTAGACATCAGGGCCTGTATTCATGAAACCGTTCTCATGCTCAAGCATGAATTTTGTGCTCAAGCCTTATATCTTGTTTAAGTTAAAAATTAATAAATAAGGCTGCCAAAGATTTTTTAAAAAATTTGAAAGGACTTCAAGCCAAAGCTATATTCAATGTTTATATTTGACATTTGTATTATTTTATATGATTTTGGAGAATTATAAAAAAATGTTTGCATGAGCACAAAATCTATGCTTGAGCATGAGAATGGTTTCATGAATACGGGACCTGGTGATTAAAGGTAAAATGTCCATTGGTCAAATAATGGAATGATTAATCTTCACACAAGACAGCGACAGCCAGCATCTGAATATAATATTACATAATATTGGTTGATCAAATACTTGACAAAGTTATTGTCCTTCATGGCCAATCTTCCTTGAGGACCTGTTTTATGTACCTTTGTCTCCTATATTTCCAAGCATTTTCGGAAGTTTTAATCATTATAACTCTCATTGTATCTGATATTTAATAATACTGAGAAAAAAACATCAATTTTTTTAAACAGAGTTATTACCCTTTGTTCATTTTTACAGTTTGACATTAGAGACAGGCAACTATAGACTGTTTATTATACTTTGCATTTGTTTTTAGAAATGTATCAAGGTATGACATATACATTACAACATTATAGTGCCATTATATATTCTATTTTAGATAATATTTGCAGTAAATATAGAGGATCAGACAAGATGAAGGTTCTAAGGACAGCATACCTAGTATGCTGAAACATGTCAACTATTAGATAGATTTATTTGGTAAAACACAATATTAAAATACATACAAACATGTAAAGTAACAATTTTGTTGAACCAGGATAACACAGTAAAGTCCGAAGACTTAATTCCGCTGTGGTCCCTTTACATAAAAAACGTTACAATACAACATAAAATACAGTGACCTTACACAATACAAAATGCACAAATATTATTGATATAAAATATATATTTAGTAAAGAACCTAAAACTATTTAAACTAAAAGTTTGGCAGGAATATCATTGTATCACAGAAAATGTATCCAATTATGAGGTATTTTGTATAAAATATCGAACAGCTTTTTTAAAAACTTTGTTTCCCGCTAGACAAACGTATTTCCACGGGAAGAGAGTTCCAGGCCTTTACTCCGTTAAAATAAAACGTTTTTGAAATTTGACCTTTACAAGAAGGCACAACAAAATTCAGACTAGAATTCCTTGTACTATAATAGTGTTGGTCACAAACTTTTGTGAATCTGGACAAAAAGTAACTAGGACATGTTCCATGGAATACATTGTACATATGATTGAGACATAATTGTTTTGCTCTATTTTCCACGTTTAAGATATTTAACTGTGATAACACATTTTTATTTATACTATCTCTAGGACTAAGGTTACAAATAAAACGCACACACCTATTTTGTGCAACTTGTAGCTATTAAACAGTTTTAATTTTTCCTACGAATGTTGTCTGGTCCTCTGTATTTGCTGTTTACACATCTTTGAGCCAGACTCCTGTATTCCACCAGGAGGACTGTCGATATTACTGAATCTACCAGACCGGACATTGGATCTTGTTTCCTTTGTTTTAGATAATATTTGTCAATCAGAAGATTAATTTTTCACATTTTCTTTTAAGTTCTCTTTTTCTGTTTTGTCTTTGCAGATTTCAAAGAGCATGGTACATGCGGATCAAGGTTTAAGTGTACAAACGAATGGTGTGTTGACGAGGACCTTACATGTGACAATGTCGACCATTGTGGTGACTACTCAGACGAATCCACAGAGGGCACGTTGAAATGTGGGGTTAAAGGTCAGTTTTGAGATCTATAAGGAATGCCTCTTAAGGTGAATATCAGTATTTGGAATTCATATCTCTATAAAAACACATTGTTAGAGATGAGACCAGCCCACATTCATATGAAATCTACCAGCACTTGCCATCAATCTAAAGGAATTGTAACAGAAACGTGTTTTGGAGGTCCACACAATGATTGTGCTGTGTGAAAGTATTGTTCTTGTAGACATCAATATGATCCTTATTTAATCCTTTCAATATACCCTCCAGATAAAGTTTGATACAAATAAATCATTTTTCCTTTAGAGGTTGTAAGCTATATTAGACAAGCAGCTGAACATTAGGACTTTCTCTAGCACTGCAGTAATTCATTATATACAATTTGTATATTATATTTTGTTTTGCTTGCTCTTTTAAAAAAAAATCACCTGGCCTTTTTTTCCTCATATTTTTTTCAGGAATCTTCATGTAAATCTTTCTTTTTAATGTTCATTTTTTGTGCTAGTTTTATCAAATTTGAGTTTGAATTCAGATTCTGTTGACAGGTTAGTAAATTCTTGGTTGTTATTGAAACCCCTTTGTTAGGACAGGAAAAATACAGTTGTAATGATTATGACTTTCTAGGAGAAATAACACTATCCATGCCCTCTTGTACTTACAATATATGACAGCTTTCAAAACAAACTAATTTTTGTTTAGTGTTAACGAATTCATTATGTTGTAGAAATGTAAAGGACTTGTGCTTATCCAAGTTGCATACTTTCAAGTGAATGAGACAAAGAAGGAAATCAAAAAGTCATTTGTAAATGTGTGAATGTTTCGGCCTCCCATGTCGACTAGCTAATCATAAACAGTTATTCCATAGTGTTCTGTACTGTTATAGTCAGGTGTAGTAAAATTCCCCAACCTGCTGTCAATTAGTCTTAAAAAAACAACATAGAAACAAGTCTATTGGCGCTGAAATGATTGAAAGGGTGTGAACTTCTCAAGTCTTTATAATAATTAGAATAAAGTTTTTACATATGGGAACAAGGAATCTGACAGCTCTAGGTTCAGTGTTTAACCAATAAAATGTGTACCCTTGATGTGATGCACACAGTGGATAGAATACTGGTCTCAGAGGATGTAAATTTCCACCACATGTGACCCATCAGTAGACTAGATTTCAATTCTATGACATGCAATTGACAAGCTTCAGTGAGATTTTGTCTGAAGATCTGAAGGGCTGTGGCTTTTATCATTTCCTAGTGTCAATTATGTACAATCAACATACCAAAGTACAGAGTTATTATTTCAAAGTTGTTGATAACAATTTTTATTTCAGAGTTTATTTTGTAAAGCTGTTGATGAAAATAATTTTCATATCAGATTTTATTTTGAGGAACTTATTGAATATATGGACATCTCAATTTAAATGCATCCATCATTTATATTCAGCATGCCAGCATTTATGTTTTACTATCTGCAGGAGCTTTAATTTCAAGAGGTCATATATTTCCTGAAATTTCATTTTTGAAATTTGAAGGGAGGTTCAAACTTTATGCAAGACTTGCAGTATGTGCAAAAGACTCAATATCAAAATTGATTGAAATTATTTAAAAAGCGACAACAAATGTTCAATTCTATTCCTAGCAGCATGCTGGAATAGTCATTTTCCTACTTACAGAACTAAAACCAGTTTTGACAGGAATATTTGGTAGAACTGTAAGGATGGCTTGCATGTTATAAAATAATTATAATGGACATGTTTATGATATATAAATCATGTAGATTTCAGTATTGATAGAAAGCTGGCAGTTAGAATTAGAAAGGTAGTGGAGTTGATTGTAGGTCTGTTTCAACAGGTAACTTTCAATGTAATTCATTATGGGTATCAATTTGTACTTTAGACTTGAATTCCATGTTAACTTGTGTCAGTAAGTATGAAGTTCTACATATGAGGACATAGATTTCATATGATACATTACACTGTTTAGAAATGATATAAGTTTCATGTGATAAAATTCTCACCATCTGTATTATTAGGATATAAATTGTATGATATACATGAGAGGATCAGCTATATATTTAAAAGATGTGGATTTCCTCTAGTAGGCATTCTCTCCAATGTATAATCACACCCAGGCAAATCTTGATTGACATGCGGGAGTCAATTTCCAGTGAGATGGTTTTGATTACCCGTATGCTAGTCTAATGGTAGACAAAAGCACAGCAGTCAGGGAGATAGTTTCCACCAAATGTGTGGTTTATTTCTACCTAATTCTTGGTTAGTGTTGGGGGTTTCAGAAGATAATGAAATAATTCAACCCCTCCTTGTTTCTATCTCTGTGTATACCGGTAATGGATGGTCATGAATTAAATGATACCGAACTTGTTTTATTTTTAGCATTAACTTGCAGATAGTTTTGGAGGTTGCTGTAACCCAGTGTTACTCATATGAACTGCACAAACAAACTCTATCTTCATTCATAGTGCCAATATTTCTTTAACTGCATTTCTGACAACACACACTGCTTCCATGATGTTGATGTGTTTTAAACCAAAGAAATAAAAAAGATCAGCACATTAAAGCCTGAAAAACTAAAATGCAATAAAATTTCCTAATCGTGCCAGTTTCAGAATATTTAGACTCTGGCAGTTTGAAGACAGCAAAACAAATTTAATGTGTGAAAAACATAGAAAGCAAAACGTCGAGAAAAACTTATACAAATGCCAGTGTTGTCTCAAGTGTTTCGTAGGAGACAGGAATTCTGGTATATTCCTGTGAGAGTAAACACATCTTTGAAAAGTGTCATGCAAATTTCATCATGTTAATGTGCAAATTGTCAGTATCACATGTGAAAGATAAGTCATAGAAGGTTTTGAAATTTTCAAAATTCTATAGAAGCATGGGATGTGTGCTGGTTTGGGGTTAAGTGCTGTGTAATCAGGTGTACATGTTCCAGCTATTAAACGCTAGATTACTGTCTATATATATGAGTAATATTTTGCTGGAGTTCAATGTCATGCTGTAAGATATTTTAACATATCATCTTATCTGCTGGCTGTACTGATCATAGTTTGCTGGCAGGCACTGCTCGGTCGAGATACTAGTTTTAAAGGGCCAGTCTGTTATAAGATAGGTCTTGGTGCCAGAGTCAATGATTGGATAGCAAGACAATCTTATAGGTACACAATAGAAGTGTTAACTGATAGAGTGACATTGTGTCATAGAATTCTCTTTGGCTAAATTTGTTTTAGTTCTATTTTTATTTGTGGGATTGGTGAAGATTCACACACTGTGTGCCACTTTAATTGTGTATGGAAATTGTTCAGGCAAAAAACATGCAAAAAGGGATAAAAAGCATTCACAATTCATATAAAATTTGAAAATTTGACTTTATATGCATACAGAATAGATCTCTGTGAAAGAACTTTTAATTGTATACTGAATGACAGGTTAGGACATTCCAGTGTGATTACACTACAAAAATGATGAACAGCGACCTCATCTTCCATTATGACTTGTATGACAGGAAAACATTTGATACATGCAATGAAGACTATAGAGAATTTAGACCTATTACGAACATCAGGGTTGATTAATGGGAAATTTTCATTGTCTAGTTCTCTTCTTTAGCAAATTTATTAATTCAGTAGTTTGAAATGGACATATTTGTGGTAGGGAAAAAAGGGTATTTTAACTATGAAAGCAGATTTCCATAGATAATCCTTTCGTTGCTTTATAATTCTAAACATATTCTCTTGAATTGATCTGATGTAAATAAGTCTTAATTGAACAGATGGAAAAGAAAATTTCTAGGTTACACTTATTAAAATTGACAAATTTCATATTCAATTTTGTTCACCCCAAAGCAATCTTTCCTAAAATGTTTGATTCTAGAATCAAGTATCTCCATCTTAGCTGAAGATGAAAAAGCAGCCTCAAGCCAGTTAGGCCTCTTTCATTACCTCAACATCTCCGCTCTCAACATCACCGTGACAACATGGTATTCACATTTAGCAACATACTTGAACCATATTGCTGGAGGGTTTTTGATAGAGAACTGACGTTTTGTCATCAATTGACTACCTCGTTAATAGATACTAATTAATATGATTTACTGTTGAACTACTTGTTTGTAATGAATATATTTCAGGTATTCTTTGTAAACATATAATGAAGCCATTTTACCCTGGAAATTTGTAATTGGAAAATGGTGGACATTATTAACAAAATAGAGAAGATATTCGATGAATTATTTAGAGGTTTTTCACTTCAGTGGAAATAACAATGATCAACACGATCTTAAATCATGCTATAGTCTTTATCAGATAAGTCTTGTCATTAGTTATAGCTGTTTCTATTGATTTAAACACAATTTATCAATAGTTTTAATGGCAACAAAGGGTGTTGTTTGCTTGCAGTATCTGACAATATTGAAACTTGATATTAAGAAATTTAGAAATTGTAGTTATATGTACAATATGTAGCAGTCGTTCCAATTCTTTTAGTTATGTAGTTGTATACATAGTCTGGATGTATGTAGCAGTCGTTCCAATTCTTTTAGTTATGTAGTTGTATACATAGTCTGGATGTATGTAGCAGTCATTCTTTTAGTTATGTAGTTGTATACATAGTCTGGATGTATGTAGCAGTCGTTCCAATTCTTTTAGTTATGTAGTTGTATACATAGTCTGGATGTATGTAGCAGTCGTTCCAATTCTTTTAGTTATGTAGTTGTATACATAGTCTGGATGTATGTAGCAGTCGTTCTTTTAGTTATGTAGTTGTATACATAGTCTGGATGTATGTAGCAGTCGTTCTTTTAGTTATGTAGTTGTATACATAGTCTGGATGTATGTAGCAGTCGTTCTTTTAGATTATGTAGTCGTTCTTTTAGTTATGTTGTATACATAGTCTGGATGTATGTAGCAGTCGTTCAATTCTTTTAGTTATGTAGTTGTATACATAGTCTGGATGTATGTAGCAGTCGTTCGTTATTCTTTTAGTTATGTAGTTGTATACATAGTCTGGATGTATGTAGCAGTCGTTCAATTCTTTTAGTTATGTAGTTGTATACATAGTCTGGATGTATGTAGCAGTCAATTCTTTTAGTTATGTAGTTGTATACATAGTCTGGATGTATGTAGCAGTCGTTCTTTTAGTTATGTAGTTGTATACATAGTCTGGATGTATGTAGCAGTCGTTCCAATTCTTTTAGTTATGTAGTTGTATACATAGTCTGGATGTATGTAGCAGTCGTTCCAATTCTTTTAGTTATGTAGTTGTATACATAGTCTGGATGTATGTAGCAGTCGTTCCAATTCTTTGTAGCAGTCGTTCCAATTCTTTTAGTTATGTAGTTGTATACATAGTCTGGATGTATGTAGCAGTCGTTCTTTTAGTTATGTAGTTGTATACATAGTCTGGATGTATGTAGCAGTCGTTCTTTTAGTTATGTAGTTGTATACATAGTCTGGATGTATGTAGCAGTCGTTCTTTTTGTTATGTAGTTGTATACATAGTCTGGATGTATGTAGCAGTCGTTCTTTTAGTTATGTAGTTGTATACATAGTCTGGATGTATGTAGCAGTCGTTCTTCCAATTCTTTTAGTTATGTAGTTGTATACATAGTCTGGATGTATGTAGCAGTCGTTCCAATTCTTTTAGTTATGTAGTTGTATACATAGTCTGGATGTATGTAGCAGTCGTTCCAATTCTTTTAGTTATGTAGTTGTATACATAGTCTGGATGTATGTAGCAGTCGTTCTTCCAATTCTTTTAGTTATGTAGTTGTATACATAGTCTGGATGTATGTAGCAGTCGTTCTTTTAGTTATGTAGTTGTATACATAGTCTGGATGTATGTAGCAGTCGTTCTTTTAGTTATGTAGTTGTATACATAGTCTGGATGTATGTAGCAGTCGTTCTTTTAGTTATGTAGTTGTATACATAGTCTGGATGTATGTAGCAGTCGTTCCAATTCTTTTAGTTATGTAGTTGTATACATAGTCTGGATGTATGTAGCAGTTCCAATTCTTTTAGTTATGTAGTTGTATACATAGTCTGGATGTATGTAGCAGTCGTTCCAATTCTTTTAGTTATGTAGTTGTATACATAGTCTGGATGTATGTGTTCTTCCAATTCTTTTAGTTATGTAGTTGTATACATAGTCTGGATGTATGTAGCAGTCGTTCCAATTCTTTTAGTTATGTAGTTGTATACATAGTCTGGATGTATGTAGCAGTCGTTCCAATTCTTTTAGTTATGTAGTTGTATACATAGTCTGGATGTATGTAGCAGACGTTCTTTTAGTTATGTAGTTGTATACATAGTCTGGATGTATGTAGCAGTCTTTCCAATTCTTTTAGTTATGTAGTTGTATACATAGTCTGGATGTATGTAGCAGTCGTTCCAATTCTTTTAGTTATGTAGTTGTATACATAGTCTGGATGTATGTAGCAGTCGTTCCAATTCTTTTAGTTATGTAGTTGTATACATAGTCTGGATGTATGTAGCAGTCGTTCTTTTAGTTATGTAGTTGTATACATAGTCTGGATGTATGTAGCAGTCGTTCTTTTAGTTATGTAGTTGTATACATAGTCTGGATGTATGTAGCAGTCGTTCTTTTAGTTATGTAGTTGTATACTTTTAGTTATGTAGTTGTATACATAGTCTGGATGTATGTAGCAGTCGTTCCAATTCTTTTAGTTATGTAGTTTTATACATAGTCTGGATGTATGTCAGACGTTCTTTTAGTTATGTAGTTGTATACATAGACTGGATGTATGAAGTTCCAATTCTTTTAGTTATGTAGTTGTATACATAGTCTGGATGTATGTAGCAGTCGTTCCAATTCTTTTAGTTATGTAGTTGTATACATAGTCTGGATGTATGTAGCAGTCGTTCCAATTCTTTTAGTTATGTAGTTGTATACATAGTCTGGATGTATGTAGCAGTCGTTAGTTTAGTTATGTAGTTGTATACATAGTCTGGATGTATGTAGCAGTCGTTCTTTTAGTTATGTAGTTGTATACATAGTCTGGATGTATGTAGCAGTCTTTCCAATTCTTTTAGTTATGTAGTTGTATACATAGTCTGGATGTATGTAGCAGTTCCAATTCTTTTAGTTATGTAGTTGTATACATTCTGGATGTATGTAGTCTCATTCTTTTAGTTATGTAGTTGTATACATAGTCTGGATGTATGTAGCAGTCGTTCCAATTCTTTTAGTTATGTAGTTGTACATACATAGCAGTCGTTCTTCCAATTCTTTTAGTTATGTAGTTGTATACATAGTCTGGATGTATGTAGCAGTCGTTCCAATTCTTTTAGTTATGTAGTTGTATACATAGTCTGGATGTATGTAGCAGTCGTTCCAATTCTTTTAGTTATGTAGTTGTATACATAGTCTGGATGTATGTAGCAGTCGTTCCAATTCTTTTAGTTATGTAGTTGTATACATAGTCTGGATGTATGTAGCAGTCGTTCATTTCTTTTAGTTATGTAGTTGTATACATAGTCTGGATGTATGTAGCAGTCGTTCCAATTCTTTTAGTTATGTAGTTGTATACATAGTCTGGATGTATGTAGCAGTCGTTCCAATTCTTTTAGTTATGTAGTTGTATACATAGTCTGGATGTATGTAGCAGTCGTTCCAATTCTTTTAGTTATGTAGTTGTATACATAGTCTTGATGTATGTAGCAGTCGTTCCAATTCTTTTAGTTATGTAGTTGTATACATAGTCTGGATGTATGTAGCAGTCGTTCCAATTCTTTTAGTTATGTAGTTGTATACATAGTCTGGATGTATGTAGCAGTCGTTCCAATTCTTTTAGTTATGTAGTTGTATACATATTGTAGTTGTATACATAGTATGTAGCAGTTGTATTCCAATTCTTTTAGTTATGTAGTTGTATACATAGTCTGGATGTATGTAGCAGTCGTTCCAATTCTTTTAGTTATGTAGTTGTATACATAGTCTGGATGTATGTAGCAGTCGTTCCAATTCTTTTAGTTATGTAGTTGTATACATAGTCTGGATGTATGTAGCAGTCGTTCCAATTCTTTTAGTTATGTAGTTGTATACATAGTCTGGATGTATGTAGCAATCGTTCTTTTAGTTATGTAGTTGTATACATAGTCTGGATGTATGCAGCAGTCGTTCCAATTCTTTTAGTTATGTAGTTGTATACATAGTCTGGATGTATGTAGCAGTCGTTCCAATTCTTTTAGTTATGTAGTTGTATACATAGTCTGGATGTATGTAGCAGTCGTTCCAATTCTTTTAGTTATGTAGTTGTATACATAGTCTGGATGTATGTAGCAGTCGTTCTTTTAGTTATGTAGTTGTATACATAGTCTGGATGTATGTAGCAGTCGTTCCAATTCTTTTAGTTATGTAGTTGTATACATAGTCTGGATGTATGTAGCAGTCGTTCCAATTCTTTTAGTTATGTAGTTGTATACATAGTCTGGATGAGATTTTAACAGGTTGTGGCCATTTTTATCTAATTATTTAACTCACCTGGTATTAGTGCCTGTGAACTTAAGTGATGCTTAGATCATCACCATCCATCGTTGTCTGATGTCAACCACTCATCACTTTTCAACAAAGAAGTCATTACACATTGAGACAAGAGTTTCACTGTACTGTAAGATCCTGAATCATTTCTACTTTAAAATTGGGTAATTGTGAAGGACATGAGAAAATAGGCCCTCTGGGTTAAAAGTAAAGTACCTAGTTTATAGCTGAATGCCATATGGTCTGAAGTCATTTAGCTCAATTTAAAATTGTCTTGATAATGTTAAATATTTACTAGATTTTATGTAATTGCTATGGTTATAGTCTGTTTCAAAGTTCCCTTTTGCTTGCGTCTTGCTTTGTTTCTGATGCCACAGCTATAGAAACTAAAGATTTTCAGTTGGTATATGATCGTGAAATAGTTCTGTTCTCTTTAACAAACAAGCCGGGCTGGAATGTTTAATTTACATCCAGAAATCACCTCTTAATACCATCAAGAAAATACTCTAAATTTGAAGACAGGTTGCTGCCTTAAAAATTGCCTCATTATTAAATTATTTCTCAAACTGCAATTGAGTTTGTCACAAATCATTTGGCTATGCTAATGACTTTTAAAAAATGGAATTTAATTGAAAGTGAATGTAGAATTATGAGTAGAAATGTTTACCTACATTGAATTTGAAGAGAAGTGTCAGAAATATGTGATTGAAGGTAATATGATGGGATTTGATTGACAACTATTATCTCCTCAGCCTGAGGGAGGTTTTAGTCTCCAACTTCAATCTAACCATTACGTCATCATGAGGGAAAAAAATTGGTCAACGCTGGAGAGTAAATTACTCTTCATTTCACAGAATAATTAACATTGTGTTAGCAACAGGATGCCTTAATTCTCGGAAGCAATTCCAGTGCCGTTATATTGGTTGTAACGATAATTAGGAAGAGATATTTCTATCAGGAAAGATTTTCTCACCGCAATTAAATGCCTATAGCCCATGGTCCTGTAGCTGTACTGCATAATGAATTTGAATCTTGCCACAATGCTAACATGTGAAGAGTTTTTGGTAGAAGTTTTCTATCTTGACTAACATGACATTAAAGAAATGTCACAATGATTCTCTCTTAATTCTTGCTTCAGAATTTGAAATGGTTTTGAATTTTTCCCTTCAGATGACATCTAACAAGTAGTTGTAAGTGTTCTGCCAGTTAGCTTTTGAATCTGATTACAATAGGTATAACCATTAATCTACATGTACTTTGTACTTCCAAATATTGAAGAGATTAACCAAGTTCTTCAGTTCAAACATACCCAGTAACATGTACAGGAAAAAATTATCTTTTAGGATATGGAATGACCTTAACTAAATACATCATGTACAACTACACGTTTTAAGCAATATGAAATGTTTTTAGTACTAGTGATGCAAATTTGGTAAATTTTCTTCACAAATGTTGAGAGTGACATTGACATAGCAGTGAAGTATTTCGAGAGCTGTTTATGATAAGCCCAGTCTGCCAGCTTGATGCTGCTGTTCAATCTCTCTCAGTACTTTTTGTAAGTATTGGGATTTCAAGAACCTCCCTCATGTCTTTGGTATTAAGGAACTAAACAGTACACATTAGTGGCTTTACCAAGTGAGAAATATTGTAGGAGTTTCTGTAAACCCACACACATTTTTTATGATTCCAGGTCATTATTGTGTCTCTTCTTTACACTTAAACTTTGCCATTTTAAATGATATTTTTTTTCATTTTCTTTGTTTTTTTACTCTGATATCATCAATATCTCCTTTGTCTGTGTTCTGCACACTTTTTATAATGATTGAAGCAGTATAAAACTCTCAAATTCATGTTCATTTCAGCCCCAGTAAACAGCCATTGATATCACATTCCAAAGAAGTGGGATTCCATAGTAAATTCTTCTATTATGAAGTGGTCATATGATACTGTCTGACTGACATGTAGGTATATGGCTTCCAGCTTCCTGACAGCATGGATCAGCTAACCAATCAAAGTTGTCGTAACAAGATATATCACCAATCAAAATTATGATTGGTTCATGATCAATAGTCATTCAGTAATACATTTTCCTCCCCAGTTTTAACATCCATTTCTGTCAATATGTCTGACTGTGTGTTAATCCTTGCAACATCCTTTTGAAAATCTTATGCTCCCCAAAAATTTTCAGAGGAACTTATAGTTGCTGCTTTGTTCATCTGTAAGTCCACCCTTACAGTTAGGCAAGAGTCATGAAACTTGGTGTATATATTGGCCATGCATACTAAGGCAATATGCAGTGTACCAAATTCAGAGCCCGCAACCCCTCAATTATAGAGTTATTGCCCTTTGTTAAACTTCTGTATTCATGGCACAACTTTAAATTGCTTATGTTCAAATGATGATAATTAAACTCTGTGTATATTGATAATTCTAAGATGATACACAGGTCACCATATTCAGGGCCCTTTTCAGTTCAATTACAGAGTTATTGCCCTTTGTTAAAATTTTGTGTCCAGAGCATAACAATATGTTTCCAGAGCATAACAATATGTTGTTAATTTAACTGAAATTCTCTTTTTGATTTGACTTTAAACAAAAACATTGCATTTTTAGACCGAAATATAATACAAAATGTCACCCAAATCACTATGATCCTGACATTCAAAATTATATGAGAAATTCAAAAGTTAGGGACGGTATTTCACAAAGTACTAGTAGAAATACACTGAACAAGTTAGCATTGTATTTTCTTGTATTTGATTTTGATTTTTGAAATTTTCATTCAGTCATGGTTGTAATATAAATTCTTAACAGGGGCATTATACATATTACATAATACATGATGGCTCCATTGCAGTTCGTAATACAACATTTAGCAATTTCCAACCTAATTTGGCCTCTGATAGTCTCCTTATTAATTTATCAGATGAATGTTTCTATAGACCTGAAATTAAGAAGAGCATGCATGAAAGAAATTGGGAATTGCTTTATTTCATTAAAGTAGTAGGAAATAGGTCAGCATGCTGTTTTTTGAAACCACCAATCACAAAGATGAAAAGTGTCCCGGAGATTGGTGCTTGAGAGAAATTTCAATGTTGGTATCATGTAGACTGGGTGTCTCTCTGTTTATATAAACTGATCATCTCTGCAGACCTTGAGTAGTACAGCTCGGGGTATATGGCATGTCACCCAGCATTTTATGTGTACAATCTTATACCACTCCTCTCTCAGAACATCATTTTTTTCCCCGAGGCCCGACTCAGTAAACTGACATTGTTCTTTGTAAAGATAAGACCAGGAGTTAAATGATATTTAATTCAACAGTTGATACATATACAAGATCTTAAAAGTGAAATTATTTTTATTTTAAAGTTGAATAAAAATTGGTTTAATATTTTTTAGATATGTTTCAGAAGATATCCTTGGAAATTTTCTGACATGAAATATTTTCCATAAAGGAGACATTAAAAAACAGTTGTGCAGTCTGTGGAGCTGAGTGTTTCATGGACTGATCTCCTGGTGATTGGTAAAATATACAGAACACCTTGCTACTTTTGTAGAAAGATTATTGAGGTATTAGAACCTATAGATAATTAAGTCAAAGGTTCTAAATACAATGGTTTAGACAGATTGTTTTAATGTACAGGTTTATTAAGACAGGTTGTCTAAAAAAAAGGTTCAAACCACGGTGTTAATTTGCAGATTTGGACAGGTGATAATATCTTATAAAACTAATTAAGAATTTTGGTATTTCACCTTCTATATACTGATTGTTAAGGTTTCATTGTTTTCTTTACATTATGTATAATACTTAACATGATCAGAATTTTAATATGACGGGAAACAAAAATTAAATTGTACACTTACATATGAAAGAATCATCTTAGGAAGTGATTACAGTATCATTAACTTCTCACACCATGCATTGCATTCATTCCTTAATATTTTTCCTAACCATGAAAATTCTAAGTTATTAAAAGTCACCTAAAGACAGTTTTACCTTCTGTTCATTTAAATCAGGAAAACTTACCATTATGGTCCTAATACTGCACTATACAGTTATTGTAAAGTACATTACAGAATTAAATGTAAAAAAAATGCATTTTACAGTAATTTTCCAGCATTCAGTACATCATTAAATTATCATCTGTTATGTATTCCTAGTTTTTTTCATTCCCTAGGTCATTACCCAAGAATTCTTACAAATTTTGCCAGATGAGGCGAGAAAGTAATAAAGTCTCATGTATGCTGACATTTTGTTGACTAGCTGATAGGTTAAATGAAAGTTTGTAATGATATTGGCCAGTAAATAACAAGGTAATCATTTACAACATTTTTTTGGGAGATGTTGTAGCCAACACATCCATCAGACTAAATTAATTTGGCACAAGATACACATTCATAATGTACATTATTACCAACATACAACATGAGATAATATCTGTGTTTTCCTATAGCTACAGAATACAAGATGATATGATTCTAATCAAATTGCTTCCTTCTTCTTTCCCATTTAACTTTTGTGTCTGAGGACTCAGATGAACTGTAACATTGTGTATTGTTACAGATCTTCAAACCGCACTTTACCATTGAGTCCTATTTAGATTTTATTTGGTAAAGATAGACATTTTAAATTAGGTGATCTATGAGAAGACAATAATGTTAACTACCTTGTATACTTATAAAATGTTCAAATTATAGAGAATATCAAAATAAATTACATCTTCACTCAGTTTGAAGTTCACAGCAGTGAAATAGATACTGTAAATGTATTGTTTGTATTCAATGATTTTCACAGAAATGCTCTAAAATTTGATTGCAATATTTGTAGTTTACAATGAATGTGGATGAACAATTTAATCAGTCTTTGAGTTACACCAAATTACGTTTATTTATAGTAGTAGGTTCATTGGGTCTCTGTTTAATGTTGATTTTATATATACTGGTATGTTCTTATACAGATAAAACAGTGTTACATGGCTCTTTTTTCATTTAGGATAAAAAACTATAATATTGTTACTTTCGAGGAAGACACAGAAAATAGTGATATTAATATTGCTTAAATCAAATCAACAGAAATATTAAGGAAAAGGTTTGTTGGTAATGTTGCTGATCAGAAAGACTGTAGATAGAAGAAATAATACTAGATTATTTGTTCTCAATGGTTCCGTATTATTTATTTTATTTGCTAAGTGGCCAAGGGAGACAATCAAGTCACGATCAATCAAACAAATTTTCACAAGTTAACTGATCTAAGTTGACTATATGTTGGTCAATGTAATGAATGATCTTTAACCATGCTAGATGCTTCATGTCTGACCTTGGCAGTATGGGCGATGTCTCTATACACAATTGTGTGAAATACATTGGTTTTGTACATAACCAGACTGTGATGAAAATGTCTTCAGTCATGACAAAGAATTTCTTTTCAGATCGTGTAGATCTATGGCTTCATGCAGAGAATACAATCAAAGTCCAATACTTGTCCTAAAATATTTCACTAAACAAAACATGACAGATTTCTTAAGTCATGCAAAAGCTTTTTCTGTAAACAGACACTGTGGACAAAAACGAGGATATGTTGAATGGAGCTTTCCCTAAATACCAATATGTAACAAATGTACTTCTACGGGGCAATTACTTTGGTCATGCAAATAACATTTGTCCTTATAAATGAAAGTAAATATCTCATGATTCGGGCTAACCTATTTGGATATCTGCCGGGGTGTTTAATGTTTAGTACACAGACTTCTCAGCTGATCTATAAAAATGTTTCTGTAGTGCTTTGATTTAGGACAGAAACACCATGCTTATGTAGGAAGTTTTGTCACTTGTTAGCATTTAATCCGCACCAAATGCAGTGTTTTAAGCACTTGTCTGATATTTGTGGCTGATCTTTAGAAATCCTGCTGTTATTACTTTAATACACTTCTGACAATGTACTGTAGACATCTTTCTTCATTTTATAATTTTCTTCCCTCAGCACTTCACTAGTTGCCAAGGTTTTGAAATAATTGTCAAATATAAAAATGGACCAAGAGTTGTTTTGTTTTACTGAGATTTTAACTTCAAGAGTTTTCAATCTGTTTCTCATTTAAACACAGGATAGATCAGGGCCTTTTAAATGCACCCACATCTTTTTTTCAATGCCATCACAAACTTTATGGTTTATTTACTGTTTTTGTGGCTTTCTATACAATATATACTTATATAATATGAAAGAAACTGAAACAATAGAGAATAAAATCCAATCTGTGTGGAATGTACATGAAAGTCTTCTCACTGCAACAAAATAGGCTGTGGTACTATCATTAATGAGAATCCCTGGTTAGTTAAGGTTTATTCACCTTGTACATCAACCCAGTCTGTACCTGATTACATTTTGGTGGTCATCTGTCAAGGTTAAAGATTCAAGGTCACGGTAAATCACCTGTGAAATAAAAAGCTGATAAACAAGGTATCTATTGTACCTCTCTGTAGACTCTCGTGAGACTTAGATCAGAAAAAAAGATGAGGGGTGTTGTATCTTAATGTGAGCACCTGTTTTTATAACAGGTTTTATCTATTGTTGATATGTAATTCACTGTAGACTCCTGTTTTGGTGTTGGAGTCACCTATGTAAGGATTAGTCTGATCACAGACTTATTGTAGACCCCTGTTTTGGTGTTGGAGTCACCTATGTAAGGATTAGTCTGATCACAGACTTATTGTAGACTCCTGTTTTGGTGTTGGAGTCACCTATGTCAGGATTACCTAGTCTGATCACAGACTTATTGTAGACTCCTGTTTTGGTGTTGGAGTCACCTATGTTAGGATTACCTAGTCTGATCACAGAACTTATTGTAGACTCCTGTTTTGGTGTTGGAGTCACCTATGTTAGGATTACCTAGTCTGATCACAGAACTTATTGTAGACTCCTGTTTTGGTGTTGGAGTCACCTATGTCAGGATTACCTAGTCTGATCACAGACTTATTGTAGACTCCTGTTTTGGTGTTGGAGTCACTTATGTATCTTGGTTCAGAACTTTGGTAGAGGTACTAATATAGCTTATCAGTTGCTGTATAAGACTTTTCAATACATTTCAGGTTGCTGTCATTATATACTGTTAAAGTTTATAAAATATGGATAAGCCATATTACAGTCCACCCCTAATTCTCAATGGTCTGTAATGATATTGTTGTATTTAAGTAGAAATATGTACTATGTTTAGTACAGTCTGGGTCTCCTTTTTATGTGATGATATTCAGACACAGGCAGGTTTAGATGGACCTGTATTTGTAGTGTTATTCCCCTACCAATTCCTCCATATTGTTTGTTGATCAGTTAATGGTGAATTTGTGACAGAGGTTTAACAGGACATTTCTCTCCCAGACCTATTACCTATAGGCTTCAGTGGTCTGTCCAACTGAACTGGCATTCATTTGCAGTACCATAGTAATGGGCTGTTACTCTTAGCTACAGCATTAGGCATTCTGTGTCCCCCAATTGTCAATTTTATGGGTCAGCTGTTCAAACTGATGAGCACTGAGGATATTTTTTTCTACCAGATTATATAGATTGCTTTGTAATTCGAAGGTCTATATGTTTATTTAAAGAAATCTAATTATATTTATGATCACAAATAAAAAAAAGTTTTATTTTCTTCATCATATAGTAACAGTGAGTAAGAGAGAATGATGACTGGGGTCATTAGGGATTCTTTCCCTGTCAAACCACGTGGTCACTGCTGGTCACTGCTGGTCAGTATAGTCCAGTGATCTGCAACATACTTCCTTCCTCTAGTGAAGACCCTGTATTCACCATGTTCCTGGGGTTAATTTAACATGTATAACTTAAATTAGTAACATGAAATTAACATACAACTTATGATGACTGTTAAGTATTGATAAAACTAACAACAGCTGGGTTTTGTTCCATGATTGATTTTCTGAAACACAAATTGGACAATATTTCATTCTTAAAAGAAAAGAATGGAGTGCTAAAAATCCTAATGGATATTGGAAAACTAACACATTCGCTCACAGTGACGCCATGTCAAGTTGATTCTAGCTTCAGGTTTCTTGGTGATTAGAAGCAGATATTTCAAACAAATTACAAGTCCTAAGTGATGGTTGCGGACAAATATGTCTGTAAAAAGAGACAGAATATTGCCTTTTCTGGGACTAATACAGCCCTGTAGCTAATTTTGTCTTTGAGCAAGCACTGTAATTGATGAGGAAAAACACAAACATGAAGATGACCTTGACAAAAAGCCATGAAAACAAATGGAAATACATATACGTGTTAGCCTTAGGCTTAGCTACTCGTAACTAATGCAAAGTCATTGCAAGTACGTCTGTCAGTGACCTTGAGTGCTGAATTTTAAACAGGATGGAGATGGAAGGTAAAATTACATCTGTCAGTAAGCAAATTTACTCATTTTTTTGTGTGAAACAAATGAAGCCAGACCGTCAATGCAGAATCACTGTTCACACATCTTGTTAGACAGAAACAACACATCTTGTTAGGTAGAAACAACACATCTTGTTAGGCAGACACAACACATCTTGTTAGGTAGAAACAACACATCTTGTTAGGCAGACACAACACATCTTGTTAGGTAGAAACAACACATCTTGTTAGGCAGACACAACACATCTTGTTAGACAGAAACAGCACATCTTGTTAGGCAGAATCAGCACATCTTGTTAGGCAGACACAACACATCTTGTTAGGTAGAAACAACACATCTTGTTAGGCAGACACAACACATCTTGTTAGGCAGAAACAACACATCTTGTTAGGCAGAAACAACACATCTTGTTAGGCAGACACAACACATCTTGTTAGGCAGACACAACACATCTTGTTAGGCAGACACAACACATCTTGTTAGGTAGAAACAACACATCTTGTTAGGCAGAAACAACATATCTTGTTAGGTAGAAACAACACATCTTGTTAGGCAGACACAACACATCTTGTTAGGCAGAAACAACACATCTTGTTAGGTAGAAACAACACATCTTGTTAGGCAGAAATAACACATCTTGTTAGGCAGACACAACACATCTTGTTAGGCAGAAACAACACATCTTGTTAGGCAGAAATAACACATCTTGTTAGGCAGACACAACACATCTTATTAGGCAGAAACAACACATCTTGTTAGGTAGACACAACACATCTTGTTAGGTAGAAACAACACATCTTGTTAGGCAGAAACAACATATCTTGTTAGGTAGAAACAACACATCTTGTTAGGCAGACACAACACATCTTGTTAGGCAGAAACAACACATCTTGTTAGGTAGAAACAACACATCTTGTTAGGCAGAAATAACACATCTTGTTAGGCAGACACAACACATCTTGTTAGGCAGAAACAACACATCTTGTTAGGCAGAAATAACACATCTTGTTAGGCAGACACAACACATCTTATTAGGCAGAAACAACACATCTTGTTAGGCAGACACAACACATCTTGTTAGGCAGACACAACACATCCTGTTAGACAGAAACAACACATCCTGTTAGGCAGACACAACACATCTTGTTAGGCAGAAACAACACATCTTATTAGGCAGAAACAACACATCTTGTTAGGCAGACACAACACATCTTGTTAGGCAGAAACAACACATCTTGTTAGGCAGAAACCACACATCTTGTCAGGCAGAATCCACACATCTTGTTAGGCAGAAACAACTGGGAAGTGTTTTTCAATAGTCAAAGATTTAAATAAGATCCAGAATTTTTGTCATTTGTATCTTGAAATTTACCAGGAAAGCATTTGATGATAGAGAGAAAATAATACAGCTAAGCAGTTTCCTCCTTCCTATATTTTGCAATTGACTTTCCAACTCTTGGAGAAAATGAAGGAGAAACTCGAATGTGTAAGATAAGATCGTTGTCTCAATTCAAAACATTTTCTGACCTTTCATCATCTCATTCACATACCGTTTATACGGGGAGACATATGACATTGAGAAGAATATCTCTTTTCCTGAACGTCATTGGAAGTCTACGTTAGTCTATAGAGCTGCTTAATCAATTCTACCTTGGGAGTCTGAGCTATCATTGTACCATTACTAAGCTGCTCCAAACCCAATGACAGCTTCATACTATCAGGACACAACAAGGGACAAGTCGAGAGATTCGGATAGATTTACATCAGAGATATACACCTACAGAGGAGCTTATACCATGGGAGAAAATGGACATTCTAACAGACAGGTTAACCCGTGTTGCCATAGATAAGAAGTCTTGTGTATTTCCCTTGGGATGTTAATTTCATCCGCAGATCTCAGAAATCTTGCTTGCAAAAATGTGACAAAGCAACATTTGAAGAAATGTTATCATTGAGGGAGCTTTAAGTGTAGTCTGCTGGCTGGTGTCATGAGGCAACGTTGACAGCTGTCATGGCAAAATATTGAGTCTTATGGTACCCTTGTGGCAATTCCAACACAGCAAGATGCTGTTAAAACATACAATGGACTGTGACATTTATCTGTCTGAGACTTGAGACAAAGCTGACACATGTAGCTATATGTACGTAGTATGTATCATTTTTGGTGTATATGTCGTATCCTCGTGTATAAATGTCACTCACACAAATGTGTATAATCTGTTGGCATTATCAGTATGCAATATTGGCATAATCTTAAGCACCCAACCCGAAAAATTTGGCAATTCATTGAAACTGTAATTATAGCGTTTTATTAATACTATTATTTTTATTAATATTATTATTATTATTTTTCCCTAAGAAAGACTGACTTTTTGACATTTCAGTAGTAGTTACTACTTTGTAATTACTAAAAGTTGTTGAGGTCCATTATCTCTGTCACATTGATACTCCAGATAACTGAGAATATTGATCTTAATGTGTGGAAGCTAAAAAGAAATTTGATAATTTGTTTAATCACTTGAACAGGAAAGGACTTGACTTTGTGCTGGTAATTTTGGAGAGTAAAGATAATAAAAAAGCTCTCCTTCTATATTTGGGTTTTTTTTTATTATTTAAAAATTGATATCCAGGCCCTGTCCCGAACATTTTTCTCAGAAAACTGCTAAAACTGCATGCCTACATATAACATCAGTACACAAGAGTATTCACCTTAATTTTCATACTGCCCTCCTCTGTATCTCTGTATTGCATTTTGAACAGAAAATATTTTGTTGACGTATATATTAATCAGACATGTCTCAGCCCAAAATCAGAGTGAAGGAACCTTGGTTATACATCCTCATAAGTGAGAGCAGAACTCAAGTTTGAATTTTGAAGCCAATCTGTTGTATAGATGCTTGTGTCTACGTACAGGAAATGTAAGGGGTAGATGGATGGAGAAAGGTACTCAAAACAGCATATTGATCTGTTGTCGTAGTAAAAAGAGGAAATTAAAACTCACAAATATTGGACACAAGTCTTGATCACTAAAATGTTTTAATTGATAGTGGATATCAAATTAAACCTTCTCTCTGATGAAGACGGGCTTCTCAATCACAAAAAGACTTTGGTTCAGTGAGGGTATTACTTTGATATGCCAAGAGCTTGTGCTAGTGCTAATATTGTGTGAAAAGAATTCCACTGTATACATATATATAGAATCTGTCTGAGCTGGTCTAAGCATCTTATCCATCTTGACTGGGTCGGTGCAGGACATTCACAGACAGCTGAGAGATTGTATTCACACTTCAGGTGTTATAGATACAAACGTTAATAGCCCTTACTTGCTCATACTCACAGTTAGAAAGCCAGAGATGGAATCGTTAGTATCTGTCTTGTCCTAAACTTGAATGGAATTATTAGAATTAGTCAATGTCAAAAGATGATTATCTTTTTGATATAAAAACCTTAAGGTAAACTGACAAAGCCTAAAATGAATGGCTCAGTAGAGTAGTTATAAAAATAGATCACGATATGAAAGAAAACTAAAATAAAATGGTACATAATAGTTAGTCCAGTCACGATACGAAACACAACTAAAATAAAATGATACATAATAGTTAGTCCAGTCACGATACGAAACACAACTAAAATAAAATGATACATAATAGTCCAGTCACGATACGAAACACAACTAAAATAAAATGTTACATAATAGTCCAGTCACGATACGAAACACAACTAAAATAAAATGGTACATAATAGTCCAGTCACGATACGAAACAAAACTAAAATAAAATGTTACATAATAGTCCAGTCACGATACGAAACACAACTAAAATAAAATGGTACATAATAGTCCAGTCACGATACGAAACCAAACTAAAATAAAATGATACATAATAGTCCAGTCACGATACGAAACACAACTAAAATAAAATGGTACATAATAGTCCAGTCACGATATGAAACAAAACTAAAATAAAATGTTACATAATAGTCCAGTCACGATACGAAACACAACTAAAATAAAATGGTACATAATAGTCCAGTCACGATACGAAACAAAACTAAAATAAGATGTTGCATAATAGTCCAGTCACGATACGAAACACAACTAAAATAAAATGGTACATAATAGTCCAGTCACGATACGAAACACAACTAAAATAAAATGATACATAATAGTCCAGTCACGATACGAAACACAACTAAAATAAAATGTTACATAATAGTCCAGTCACGATACGAAACACAACTAAAATAAAATGGTACATAATAGTCCAGTCACGATACAAAACACAACTAAAATAAAATGGTACATAATAGTCCAGTCACGATACAAAACACAACTAAATAAAATGATACATAATAGTCCAGTCACGATACGAAACACAACTAAAATAAAATGTTACATAATTGTCCAGTCACGATACGAAACACAACTAAAATAAAATGGTACATAATAGTCCAGTCACGATACAAAACACAACTAAATAAAATGATACATAATAGTCCAGTCACGATACGAAACACAACTAAAATAAAATGGTACATAATAGTCCAGTCACGATACGAAACACAACTAAAATAAAATGATACATAATAGTCCAGTCACGATACGAAACAAAACTAAAATAAAATGTTACATAATAGTCAAGTCACGATACAAAACACAACTAAAATAAAATGATACATAATAGTCCAGTCACGATACGAAACACAACTAAAATAAAATGTTACATAACAGTCCAGTCACGATACGAAACACAACTAAAATAAAATGGTACATAATAGTCCAGTCACGATACGAAACAAAACTAAAATAAAATGTTACATAATAGTCCAGTCACGATACGAAACACAACTAAAATAAAATGGTACATAATAGTCCAGTCACGATACGAAACCAAACTAAAATAAAATGTTACATAATAGTCCAGTCACGATACGAAACAAAACTAAAATAAAATGTTACATAATAGTCCAGTCACGATACGAAACACAACTAAAATAAAATGGTACATAATAGTCCAGTCACGATACGAAACCAAACTAAAATAAAATGTTACATAATAGTCCAGTCACGATACGAAACAAAACTAAAATAAAATGTTACATAATAGTCCAGTCACGATACGAAACACAACTAAAATAAAATGGTACATAATAGTCCAGTCACGATACGAAACAAAACTAAAATAAAATGTTACATAATAGTCCAGTCACGATACGAAATACAACTAAAATAAAATGATACATAATAGTTAGTCCAGTCATTACGAAACAAAACTGAAATAAAATGATACATAATAGTCCAGTCACGAACAAAATATCTAGACAAAAATGAAGTTTGCCTCCTTCCAACTGATTTGCTTGATTTCTACTGAGTATGATTAAGATAAAAGAAGTAACAAAAAAGACATGTATCATTGTCACTGTAAAACTGACATGTTTAAATCTCCAAATGATATTAACCAAGGGATTGGTAAGGTTTTTAGCTCCAAGGGAGAAGAAAGCTTAGAGGATCGTCTGTCTATCTGTCAGCCATTTGTTGCCCACCTGGTGCCAGTTCATGTTTATGAGTGTATTTTGCTTTAAACAACTTCTCAATAATGAAGGGACCACAAGTATTTGTCTAGTTATTTTCTGTAATAAAGCTCAACAAAGTTTGGAATAGAAATTTTCTAGACTTATATTCAAGGTCATACTGGGATCAGATTTGTTGAAATATACATTTAAATAACTTCTTCTGCTTACCCATGACTTAAAGGATCCAGGGGTGAATCTTAACCTGATTTTTGAAAAGAAATGACCTTGACCTGTATTTAAGGCCACAGATATCAAATTTTTTTAAAACACTCAAATGGCTTCAACTGCTGATAAAGTACATTTTCTGCAGAAATCATTTACAAAAGGATGAATTAGTTGCAGACAAATGTTGACCGTGCAGTATAAGACTAGTATCAAAGGTTTTTTTTTCCAAATATGGACATATGTTGAATATCAATGACTCATACATTTGTGAGAATTAACATTGAAGATCAGGTAAGAAATGCATGTCCATTGGGCCTCTTGTTTATGCATGGAATTTTCAAGCTAACTATGAGTCATCATTGCTGCTATGACATTGTTTAATAATGGAGAAAAATTTAATATATATAGAAAACTAGAACCAGAGGATTTCAAAAATGATCCCAAAGTGAAAAACTAAATCAGCCAAGGTCAAAGTTGAACTTTTGTATCGAGGTGAAAGGTCATTTGTCATTTAGCTGATGAATATTGATTCTGTAATACTGTATAGTTTAAAATGTCATATTACTGAAGTAGTAGTTGATGTCAGTCATTATGAAATAACTCTTGTGGTAGGTCCTGCTTAGAAGTAGGAATATGTCAGGAAACTGTTAATGGTCATCAGGTGAATTCTTGATGTCAAATTAAGGAACAGCTTTGTTGATGGATTAAGTCTAGACAAAGCGGCTTGATATAGAAGCAATTGGGACTTAATTTCAGATTGAGGTGTGTGATATGATGACTTGTCATCTGAAACATCTTCACACTTCAGAAGCACATCATTGTAACACCCTGTTAATACTTAACACTCAGAACATAGTTTTATATATCTGAAGTAAATTTTTCTCCAGGCTTTTTTTTTATCTTTGATAGATACAACCTCTCTGATAGATTAGAATCTGTCTGCTGTATAGAGCTCAAAAATAAAATGGCACCGTCTAAGCGTAGAACACTTTACCTGAAAGATTTTCTTTATTTCCATATTATGTTTATTGATCAAGAATGATGGATCTAATATGACAAAAAGTCACTTGGTTCAAACCTGACGTCTTCAGTTGTTTACAATCTATTGTGTTTATTTTGGTGTGATAATCACAAATCTCCAGTGACATAATTGCTAAACCAGGAAATTGTATGTTTGATTCCTGCTAGTTTTATTGTGTTGATATGAAACAAGTAACAATCTATATTATAACATTTACAACACTGTCTCACTGTCCAGAATATCCATTAGACAGACTGAAATACACAAAATGATGTGTTGGTCCAGACTGAATTACACAAAATGATTTGTTGGTCCAGAACATCCATTGGACAGACTGAAATACACAAAATCTAGATACATTAAACAGAGTAAGGCAGATAAGTAAATGGAATGAAGTATTACTATCTTACAGTACATTCCATGAGCTCTACCACTTGGTGACCACTGTCCATGTTTTGAATAGTTGCCATAGAATTTGAGACCAAGTTTATTTCTAAAGAGAATTATAATGAACGGTAAAGCTTTGTGTTAACAGATAATGAATAGTTTCAGGAAACCCATGTGGATGATCCATCACCGTGGCAACCTGCACAAACTTTAGATGATGCTAATGTAGGAAGGTATGACTTCTGATCTATGGCCTATGGAAAACAGGACTTTAAGGTCACTTGGCAGCTGAGGTGGATATCCTAGGAAATATTATAGTTTTATTCAAATATTTTTGTCAACTCTTGAAAAATGAATGAATCAATTGTAGATAAACAAAATGTATAATGATTAGTACATGGAAAGGCTGGAAATATATATCCAGGATGTACAGACAGTTAACAAGGTGCTTAGACAAAGATGTAGGGGCAACAAGATTTGATAACAAAATGGCAAAACATGTAATAGCAGCAGCTGTTGAGAATCTCCATACGATCAAAGATAATGACAGCCTTGATCACTTCACACCGTTTAGTTTGTCAGTGAAAGCCTTCACTACTAACGCACTTTTTCCTTTATCTGATTCCGTCTCTTCACTCTAGTATATTGACAATATTTTGTTTTTCTTGTGGAAATTGGAAAAAGTCTGCAATCTGCCATCTGATTGGATACCATCAATTCTTGTTATATCAATGCAGAAAAACATCTGAGACACTGGTGTTTTTGTAAGTGGTTTGTTTCGTCAACATTACGCAGTCACTGATAGCAAGATAAAAAAAAAAACTATTGTTGTTTTAGAAAATAAATCAAGTCAGGATTTGTTTTCTCACATGTGAATGGGGAATATTTCGGCGGAAGACACCGAGGAAGTAAATGATCTTCCTCCGGTTGCGTCTTTAGATTGTTGTGTGTAATAATATATTCAGAAATTCATATAATTTTATAGAATAACAGGTCTAAGGTATTTACATCTAAACCAAATTAATTTTTGTTTATCTGGCACCTCAACATTCCAAAGTAAATGGGAGAGATATTGCTGTGTATAACAGTGTTATTATAGAAATTATTACTTACATTGGATGTATTAGGTATATACTATATAATCGTACATTAATCAGGTTTGTTAGTTCTGGGTACCCAGCATCAACCACTCTGGTTGGGCAGATGTCTCCTTAACTTTCTCCTTCTATAGGAGAATAGAACCCACTTCACCATGTTTAGAGATACCAACAATATATATATATATATATATCTACCACAATTCTCAACCAAGCAGCAATTGTCAGTGGTTGGTATGACTTACCACGCAACAATTGTCAGTGGTTGGTATGGCTTACCACGCAACAATTGTCAGTGGTTGGTATGACTTACCACACAACAATTGTCAGTGGTTGGTATGACTTACCGCACAACAATTGTCAGTGGTTGGTATGACTTACCGCACAACAATTGTCAGTGGTTGGTATGGCTTACCATGCAACAATTGTCAGTGGTTGGTATGACTTACCACACAACAATTGTCAGTGTTTGGTATGGCTTACCATGCAACAATTGTCAGTGGTTGGTATGACTTACCACACAACAATTGTCAGTGGTTGGTATGACTTACCGCACAACAATTGTCAGTGGTTGGTATGACTTACCGCACAACAATTGTCAGTGGTTGGTATGGCTTACCACACAACAATTGTCAGTGGTTGGTATGGCTTACCACACAACAATTGTCAGTGGTTAGTATGACTTACCACGCAACAATTGTCAGTGGTTGGTATGACTTACCACACAACAATTGTCAGTGGTTAGTATGACTTACCACGCAACAATTGTCAGTGGTTGGTATGACTTAAACAATTGTCAGTGGTTAGTATGACTTACCACGCAACAATTGTCAGTGGTTGGTATGACTTACCAAACAACAATTGCCAGTAGTTGGTACGATGTACCACACAACAATTGTCAGTGGTTGGTACGACTTACCACGCAACAATTGTCAGTGGTTGGTATGACGTACCACACAACAATTGTCAGTGGTTGGTATGACTTACCACGCAACAATTGTCAGTGGTTGGTACGGCTTACCACGCAACAATTGTCAGTGGTTGGTACGGCTTACCACACAACAATTGTCAGTGGTTGGTACGGCTTACCACACAACAATTGTCAGTGGTTGGTACGGCTTACCACACAACAATTGTCAGTGGTTGGTACGGCTTACCACACAACAATTGTCAGTGGTTGGTATGACTTACCACACAACAATTGTCAGTGGTTGGTACGGCTTACCACACAACAATTGTCAGTGGTTGGTACGGCTTACCACGCAACAATTGTCAGTGGTTGGTATGGCTTACCACATAACAATTATCAGTGGTTGGTATGACGTACCACACAACAATTGTCAGTGGTTGGTATGACTTACCACACAACAATTGTCAGTGGTTGGTATGACTTACCACACAACAATTGTCAGTGGTTGGTATGACTTACCACACAACAATTGTCAGTAGTTGGTACGACTTACCACACAACAATTGTCAGTGGTTGGTATGACTTACCACACAACAATTGTCAGTGGTTGGTACGGCTTACCACGCAACAATTGTCAGTGGTTGGTATGGCTTACCACACAACAATTGTCAGTGGTTGGTACGGCTTACCACGCAACAATTGTCAGTGGTTGGTATGGCTTACCACATAACAATTATCAGTGGTTGGTATGACGTACCACACAACAATTGTCAGTGGTTGGTATGACTTACCACACAACAATTGTCAGTGGTTGGTATGACTTACCACACAACAATTGTCAGTGGTTGGTACGACTTACCACACAACAATTGTCAGTGGTTGGTATGACGTACCACACAACAATTGTCAGTGGTTGGTATGGCACTTTTTTCACTTCATGTTAATTGATGTGAAAGAAGATTATAGAATCCTAGTAAATATATGCTGTGATGATAAATAATATTTTTAATAAATTAGTTGTAATTATAAAGAAACTATAGCGAGACTTCAACTTGTACCGTGTAAACGTAGAAGATACATTTATACAAAGTAGGGTATTTCTTCTTGTTTAGAGTTATTCCCTTGTTTTTCCAGTTTTTGGATAAAACCATTGTTGATGTACGAGTGACTTTACAACCAGAGGTTAATGATTTCAAGTTATAACACAATGTTTTTAGGACAGCTGAGACAAAGTCACATGCTGACCTCTATCACCTTCATCTGGCATCTTAGTCATGCATTCTTAAAGAATTCAACATCTTCAATGTCTTCTCAAAAACTCCCATACCAATTTCATTGAAAATTTGCAGAAAGCTTTCCTGGCCTAAGATGAAACAAGATAGTGAATTATATAGTCCCCAATCCATGGAGGCCCGATGGGCGAGGTCAAATTTATTTAAATCTTTTCAACATCCAGGTATGGTAGAATCAAATGTTCTTCATGGATGGAATCATCTTAAGGTGGTTTACAAAAATTCCATGGCCCCAGGGTCTCACATTTCTCTGTGGGGAGTGGGTAAAATTTACTATAGTTTATAAAGGAAAACTAGATTTTTTAGGGTAATTTGTTGAATTATCGTTAGAAATATTTCAAACTTGGTTAGAATTATAAGCTAAGGATGACAGCCTGATGATATACCGATATTGATCCTGGTTGACCTCAAGGGGCTGATGGATGGAGCCAAAAGGGGTCAAATTCACTCAGATTTCAAAACTCAGGTCTGGTTGATTCAAATGCTCTTCGAGGATGGAAGTGTCTTTAGATGCTTTAATTACCAAAAAGCCTTTTTTCACATAACTTTCTAAGATTTATTACTATAGCATGTATAGATGCTAGCTTGCTATCATCAATGTCACAATACTTTTTTTGTGACACTTGAAAGCTACTTACCCTTTAACCTTTATATTCAGTATTGCTTATCTCAGGTGACCGTCATGGGTTGACAAACCTTCAATGTGTAGACAGAAATTATCATGGTTTTTGGACTTTATACTCTCAAGTTTCAAATTGTAACCTGATGAATACATTTCTTTTTACTATTTTATATCAGAAAGTTGTGTTGCATCTGTTATGCACCAGTTCATTTGGGATCCAGTTCTAAGCGGCTGTCTTTGTTCCAAATTTCTATGAGAAGACTTATTTTTAAAAAGCCAGGAATTCAATTGATATTAATTAAGATTGACAATGAACAGCGGGTAATGTCATGATTCACTTTAAGATCCGAATGTGGTTGTTAAGATTTAAATTGTTCAGTCCTAAATGGATTTCTCTTCATTAATAGGGCTTTTATTTCAAGGTCATATGTTTTCAGGTGCTCAACATGAAAAATAAACAAATCCATATTTGATTTACAAACCGTTACTACATTGTGTATAAAGTTTAGGTTTAAGGTTTGACCATGTAATTATTTATTCTTCTTAGTGTCCATCTTCCCTAACGTGATTGATGTCACATTTGAACTTTGTAAACCAAGGACTTTGATGTGTTAAATCCCCTGTTCTGCCATTATTTTGCAAACTTTCAATGAATTAAGACTGTACCATCATTTTCTGTAAATCTTTTTCCATTCTGGTAACTTCCTTTGCAGATGGTTTCAGATGGTTTCATCATTCAGTTTACTTTTTTTCATCCTTTTCTCTAAAGACGACCATTAGTCAATGTATTATTTCAAAGTGTTCCCCCTGCTAGCTGGTCAGTTACACAGTTGTAACAGATCTATGAACATTTCATGTCGCTAGATAAGGGCGTATATTGATTGGTTAACAATTAAATACAAAATATCTCAGCTCTGTAATTCAATCACTTATACAATGTAGGTCAACCCACTGATTTTTAATTGTTTAAATCATTTTCATACAGATTTAATTTTTATGTATTTCTGTTTAAAAATGAAATGAATTCACTAAGAGAGAAAAACATTTTAAAGCATGAAAACTTTGTGAGTAAATCTAGGATTGCTTCAGACATGTTAACACGTGGTTTAATTATTTAGTTCTGATTTTTCATGGAGGAAAATGAGTGCAAATATTTTGTTGAAATTCAACGATGTGCAAAGCTAATAAAGATTAAAATGTAACACAATTTGCAATGTCAGATTCCAGGGGACTAATTTCCTTGATTAGAACAAACATGTCTTTTGTCCTGAAGTGACTTGATTCCATTCAGTAGCTGTGAAAGTCATAAAGTCTTATGTAATTTGGTTGAATGAAAGGGAAAATTGGAGATTTGTCAGCAAGCATTAAGTGTAATGTTTTAAAATCAGGCAATATTTGTATGTATGTGTTGTTAAAATACCTAACAGGAAAAATTAAAAATCAATTGAAAACAGTTGAAGCTTATTTACTTAAACGTTTACTGTATAATAAATCTTTTCTTTGAATAAATAATATCATTTTATTTGGGATTGTAAGAAAATACTTTTCTGTATTTACATATATTTAATTTTTTTTTTGAAAACCAAAGTAATGACAAGTTGCTGTTTATATACAGGCCTACAGGTGTGGGTGATACATTTGTACAACAATAACTCTAAAATCGTTGCAGTATAGAAAGGCCTTGGAATTTTAACAATCATTAAACACCCCTCTCCTCCCCCCACCCTCACTCACCCTCAGATACAGTCTTCATAAACCTTAAATCTGTTACCTGTTAAAATGTTCCTTTGGACCCTGCTGTTCAGGGTGTAAGAAATGTACTGTTTCCCCTCTGTCTAAACTACTTCGTTTTTTCTTAGGTCTCCCTTCATACTCCTTTACCTTTGGCCTTTAGGTGCAGCCCCTGTGAGGAAGGCTTTGGGTTCTGTCCCTTGGCTGAGATTGCCAGGCCCACTTCCTGTTAATGCCCAGCTTCATCATTGATAGCACTAGATTTTCAGCATCAGTTCTGCACTATAAGGAGACTTACACAAACATATCTTAACCTCCCAAAGATACATACATCAGCTCGAATAAACCAGGCCAGGCTGTCCTTAATGACCCACACATACTTACTAACTTCATCTTCTTATAACTTTTCATTGGGGAGATTTTACATACTCAAACATATACTCTCTATTAAAGAATAGTACTTGTAAATGGCATCGTTTGGGAAAGTTTAGCAAATTGACTTGTTGGAAACAACAAAATCAGCTAATAATGATAGGCATTTTCTACTTCTGATATGTTTCAGATGAGAGTTTTTTAAACCAGTTCATGGCACTTGGAGTGACCGCCTCAGTGACCATCACCGTGGGCAGTCTTCTGGTGGTCATTGTATGTATTGTGTCCATCGTCTGTTGCTGTCGACGCATTCTATGTAAGCCAGCACAAGACACATCGTCAACACCAAGTGCTGTGACGACAACACCAACATCAGTCCTGACAAATGGTGCCCCACCCGCACTTCATTACAACAACCTGAACAACCTACAAGGTAAAATTAACAATGGTAAGAGAAAAATATTTTATTTCCTTTTCATTGATTCTGACTCACATAACATATATATGCTGTATCATATTAATGTTATTGTAATGTGAGAAATATCTTATTTCTTTTGTTTGTTTTTAGTAATTTCTATTAAGAATTGATACATTTCATCTACGTGTATGTTAGATATCAGATATTTTAAAACATTTGTAAGCAATATTTCAGATATCAGTGTGCTTCACTTTTCTGACTTTATTACTAAAACACATCATTTTGAGAAGGTCTGATAAAGTTCAGATGGAGTGAGTCTAAACAGTGCTGCATTGTGCGAGACATGCAGTCTGTGAGACCAAACAGAGCTGCATTGTGAGAGACATGCAGTCTGTGAGTCCAGAACTGCACTGTGAGAGACATGCAGTCTGAGACCAAACAGAGCTGCATTGTTAGAGACATGCAGTCTGTGAGACCAAACAGAGCTGTATTGTGAGAGACATGCAGTCTGTGAGACCAAACAGAGCTGCATTGTGAGAGACATGCAGTCTGTGAGACCAAACAGAGCTGCATTGTAAGAGACATGCAGTCTGTGAGTCCAGAAATACATTGTGAGAGACATGCAGTCTGTGAGACCAAACAGAGCTGCATTGTGAGAGACATGCAGTCTGTGAGACCAAACAGAGCTGCATTGTGAGAGACATGCAGTCTGTGAGACCAAACAGAGATGCATTGTGAGAGACATGCAGTCTGTGAGACCAAACAGAGCTGCATTGTGAGAGACATGCAGTCTGTGAGACCAAACAGAGCTGCATTGTGAGAGACATGCAGTCTGTGAGACCAAACAGAGCTGCATTGTGAGAGACATGCAGTCTGTGAGACCAAACAGAGCTGCATTGTTAGAGACATGCAGTCTGTGAGACCAAACAGAGCTGCATTGTGAGAGACATACAGTCTGTGAGACCAAACAGAGCTGCATTGTGAGAGACATGCAGTCTGTGAGACCAAACAGAGATGCATTGTGAGAGACACACAGTCTGTGAGTCCAGAACCGCATTGTGAGAGACATGCAGTCTGTGAGTCCAGAAATACATTGTGAGAGACATGCAGTCTGAGACCAAACAGCACAGCAATGTGAGAGACATGCAGTCTGTAGAGATATGGCATATTTGCCATTCTGTTTCCACTTTGCCTCCTCAACCATAAGTTATATTGACATATTGAGTCACATTGTCAGAGCAGTCAACGAAAAACATAAATCCCTTCAGGGATGCTATTATTTCAAACTAACCAATGTCTCTTTGAAATCATTGTAACCCATCAGCAACACTAGTCCAAGTTCGTAACAAAAAATGTAGCACTCATTTTTTTTATTTTAACATGATGAATGCAGTGATAACTAATTCAGAATGGCGACTCCCATTGGTACTGTTTAGATGCTAATTTTTCATTGATATCTATGTGAGATCAGTGAAATGGGATATAGCTTTCTGTCTCTTTCTGTTTTTTCTAAGAGCATGGTTGTCATTTGAAATAAACATTTGTGAATGTTTTCCAATTCCTGACTGTAGTTTATCAACAAGCATATATCTTAATACTATTTGTCACATGCATAATAACATTGAATTATACATAATATTTCTGATTTATGTATATACATTTAGATAATAGCACTATTTTATTGATGGTATCCATCAAATCTTGAAATAAACCCATTGAAATCATGACAGGTGCATTTAGAAATTTGCCTAAAACAAGGAAATCATTTAAATGAATGTTGATGTGTTAACTCATATTTAATATATATCGGTATTAGTCATGTCCATAAAGTTAGTTTGAGACTAGGCTGTAAAACTGTACCCTCAAAACAAAGTTACATCAAGGTTACTGAGACTGGGCTGTAAAACTGTACCCTCAAAACAAAGTTACATCAAGGGTACTGAGACTGGGCTGTAAAACTGTACCCTCCAAACAAAGTTACATCAACGGTACTGAGACTGGGCTGTAAAACTGTACCCTCAAAACAAAGTTACATCAAGGGTACTGAGACTGGGCTGTAAAACTGTACCCTCAAAACAAAGTTACATCAAGGGTACTGAGACTGGGATGTAAAACTGTACCCTCAAAACAAAGTTACATCAAGGGTACTGAGACTGGGCTGTAAAACTGTACCCTCAAAACAAAGTTACATCAACGGTACTGAGACTGGGCTGTAAAACTGTACCCTCAAAACAAAGTTACATCAACGGTACTGAGACTGGGCTGTAAAACTGTACCCTCCAAACAAAGTTACATCAACGGTACTGAGACTGGGCTGTAAAACTGTACCCTCAAAACAAAGTTACATCAAGGGTACTGAGACTGGGCTGTAAAACTGTACCCTCAAAACAAAGTTACATCAAGGGTACTGAGACTGGGCTGTAAAACTGTACCCTCAAAACAAAGTTACATCAAGGGTACTGAGACTGGGCTGTAAAACTGTACCCTCCAAACAAAGTTACATCAACGGTACTGAGACTGGGCTGTAAAACTGTACCCTCAAAACAAAGTTACATCAAGGTTACTGAGACTGGGCTGTAAAACTGTACCCTCCAAACAAAGTTACATCAACGGTACTGAGACTGGGCTGTAAAACTGTACCCTCAAAACAAAGTTACATCAACGGTACTGAGACTGGGCTGTAAAACTGTACCCTCAAAACAAAGTTACATCAAGGGCACTTAGGCTGTCTTTGTGGCCATTGATCTGAGCTTCTCAGAAATATAAATATCCTTATATCCTTACCAAATAAACAATTGCTTTTAAAGATTAAGCAAAGAATTTCACCACTTTTTGTGAGTCGCATTGATTAAGATTTTGGTGAGGCAGCTCTTTAGTAAACAATCATATTCTGTACTGTAAGAACTAAATTATTGGTCCATTATCATGTTCTTTAATTCCTTTTTCAAATCCACTCAAATATGACTTCACAGAAAGGAGAAATTTTGCCAGTTTGAATGGCAAAAAGGCTTTTGATAAACAAGTGCAGTTGTTGCAGACTTTTCTATGTATTTACTCAATGTCATCAAAGAAAGGAAATCACTGACAAGTTAATAAGAACAGATTTCTTGAGTTATAAGCCTCTGACATGCCAAGAGTTCAAAAGTTTTCTTCGAATATTGAAGGTTTTGTTCAATCATGTCTGTTTGATTTCATGGCGTAACTACAAAACCTACCTTTAAAATGGAACAACATGCACTGTTTGAAGTTCTTAAGACAATCAATAACTCGGCGCCATTCAATATGTATCAATGAGTGATGGTCTGAGCCATGATTGATCAATTGTACCATCAGGAATTTCAATGGTGTTAAGTAAGTGGGAATTTCAATGGTGTTATGTAAGTGGGAATTTTGATGGTGTTAAGTAAGTGGGAATTTTGATGGTGTTAAGTAAGTGGGAATTTTGATGGTGTTAAGTAAGTGGGATTTTTGATGGTGTTAATTAAGTAAGTGGGAATTTTGATGGTGTTAAGTAAGTGGGAATTTTGATGGTGTTATGTAAGTGGGAATTTCAATGGTGTTAAGCAAGTGGGAATTTCAATGGTGTTATGTAAGTGGGAATTTTGATGGTGTTATGTAAGTGGGAATTTTGATAGTGTTCATTCAACTAAAAATGCCATGTCTATGCCATGAAATGACTAGAGCAAACGGTGTAACCCTTGGTAACCCCTCATACAAACAATTTCATGTCCCCTACCATCAAATGGCCAGGACATATAATGTAACCCTCGGTAACCACTCATACAAACAATTTCATGTCCCCCACCATCAGATGGCCAGGACATATAATGTAACCCTCGGTAACCACTCATACAAACAATTTCATGTCCCCCACCATCAGATGGCCAGGACATATAATGTAACCCTCGGTAACCACTCATACAAACAATTTCATGTCCCCCACCATCAGATGGCCAGGACATATAATGTAACCCTCGGTAACCACTCATACAAACAATTTCATGTCCCCCACCATCAGATGGCCAGGACATATAATGTAACCCTCGGTAACCACTCATACAAACAATTTCATGTCCCCTACCATCAGATGGCCAGGACATATAATGTAACCCTCGGTAACCACTCATACAAACAATTTCATGTCCCCCACCATCAGATGGCCAGGACATATAATGTAACCCTCGGTAACCACTCATACAAACAATTTCATGTCCCCCACCATCAGATGGCCAGGACATATAATGTAACCCTCGGTAACCACTCATACAAACAATTTCATGTCCCCCACCATCAGATGGCCAGGACATATAATGTAACCCTCGGTAACCACTCATACAAACAATTTCATGTCCCCCACCATCAGATGGCCAGGACATATAATGTAACCCTCGGTAACCACTCATACAAACAATTTCATGTCCCCCACCATCAGATGGCCAGGACATATAATGTAACCCTCGGTAACCACTCATACAAACAATTTCATGTCCCCCACCATCAGATGGCCAGGACATATAATGTAACCCTCGGTAACCACTCATACCAACAATTTCATGTCCCCCACCATCAGATGGCCAGGACCTATAATGTAATCCTCGGTAACCACTCATATGAATAATTTGATGACCCTATCATCATAATAGCTGTCCTGTCATTGTTTTGTCATCATTTCTAGGTATTTGTAGGATTTGGTTTTTGCTCTTTTACTCTTTCTTAGAAAATTGATCAAACATTTTGCTTTTTGCCAGATAAATATGGTCAATTAAGATTCCAGTACTTATCCTGAAATAAACAAAGGGCCAACATATCAACAGAAAAAAGTGTTCTGTTCTTGTAATAGAGGAACGACTGGATTTACTACAGAGCATGGGCTTATCATTGTAAACAGAACTTGTGGACAATTGGATGTCTTAATTTAGAATAATTTTTCTGCTACATATATTCATAAGGTAAAAATCTTAACTTTTCTCATAAAATTCTTATCACATTTTCAGGCCGCCAGGTTCCATTTGCTGGTCACATGCACCAAGGATACTACCCCATGCAGCCTGTGTTCCAGTCGCCAAACCACAGCGCCATCTATTCAGCGTATCGTGAAGGATTCACAAACTCTGCTAACAGCGCATACTCCTCACATTCACAATCACAGCCACCATCATATCATCGCTCATGTACGCCGACAAGCTCTCGGTCGGGAAAGTCCAATCGTTCTAATAACAGTACAAGTGTCACTTATAGTCAAGGCACCGACAAGGTTTCACTTCCTGTCAACTTATAGCACAAGTCCTTTCCAGACATTTCACTAGGTTGAAGGTTTTCATTCTCTATTGTGAAAGAGATTTCATTATTGGTTGATAGTTATATTTAATGGAAATTAGTTCTCTATGATTCAACATTTAGTGATTTATCCCTCGGAAAATGTTTTAGAAGGAGTTATTTCCCTTGATGAGTGATTCGGGGATGAGGCAACTTGTTTTTGCTTGGAAGTTTTCTTCAAGGTATGAGAGCTGGAATATTCTAGAGGATGGATACTGGATTTGTCAGTGATTGTTTTTATTCAAACAAACACATGTACATATAGAACGCCATCAAGAGTGACTCCCCTTTGGATTGATTATGGAATATTTCAAATGCTGTGTACATAATGAGTGCATTGGATCTTTTATCTGAAGTAAATTTCCCCATGGAAGAAACAGCCATGAGAATAAGATATAATATCAGATGTTTTTCTACTTAGAATCTGTCATGAAAATTATCTACAGGTAGAATGTAATCAACCTTAATTGTGTTTCCGTGAAGTAGTGATCTCCCTAGGACAAATGATACACTTACACCATGTGACATTGGTTTTTACAGCAAAGTTGTGGATATTTTGTTCTATTTATTTAAACGTATACCAATCATTACCCTCTCTTGAGAAAAAAGATTTCTTGATGAAGGTTAAAATAACTAATATTTCAATGTACACTGCCAAATGTAAAAAGTCTTCAGATGATTAATTTTAATAAGACCACTGTGTATTACACTGTTACAACATGTTTACCAGCTACTCGCTGTAATTACGTAGGAAAAACTGGTACCCAGGAAATCTGTTGCCAAGGAATAGCTGGTACACAAGAAATCTGATACCAAGCAAAACCTGGTGCCAAGGAAAAGCTGGTACCCAAGAAATCTGGTACCAAGGAAAAGATGGTACCCAGGAAATCTGTTGCCAAGGAATAGCTTGTACACAAGAAATCTGATACCAAGCAAAACCTGGTGCCAAGGAAAAGCTGGTACCCAGGAAATCTGGTACCAAGGAAAAGATGGTACCCAGGAAATCTGTTGCCAAGGAATAGCTGGTACCCAGGAAATATGTTGCCAAAGAAAAGCTGGTACCCAGGAAATCTGGTACCAAGGAAAAGCTGGTACCCAGGAAATCTGGTGCCAAGGAAAAGCTGGTACCCAGGAAATCTGGTACCAAGGAATAGCTGGTACACAAGAAATCTGGTGCCAAGGAATAGCTGGTACACAAGAAATCTGGTGCCAAGGAATAGCTGGTACACAAGAAATCTGGTGCCAAGGAATAGCTGGTACACAAGAAATCTGGTGCCAAGGAAAAGCTGGTACCCATTAGATACAGAACTACAGTAGAGACTGTGGCAACCACATAATCAATGGATATCAAAGTTCTGAGCTTTGTATTGCTTTTCTCATGATTCATAATTTGATAGCTTGATGTTTATGTAACGACTTTACACAAATTTCAAACATACGTATTTTGTAAACTGTAGAATTTGTGTCAAAACTATCATTAATGCTGTAGACACCTAGAACAAAACCTTCACAATGTTGGAATATATAGATAGTTATGTAAGGATTTTTTTTTAACTTACCTCATTTAATTTCAAAGTTTTTGAAAAGACAAGATTGATATAGTGGAACCAATAATCTTAATCTTCTTCATTAACATCAATAAATGAGATTACAAATTTCTGTCAAAAATGGATTTTAAGGAAAATTAATAGAACAAGTCAATTTTCCCTGATTTTAAAATAGGTTTTATATTTATTTGTCAAAGCTGGAGTACTGGAGATGATTTGATACTGTCAGAAATTAAGTTACATAAATTTGTAATTGAAACTCCAAGTCAGTTTGGGGTGTAAGGAGTAGTATGTACAAAACATAAAATAGTGCTACCTTTAAGCTTTTGATGGCGTCTTTCCCAAACTTTGAGCCTTGTTGAACATTAAACCACTAAATTTCTGACTGCTTAAGCCTTAAGATATTTGAGTGATGACACATTTCAAAATTATATTGCAGATCATTTTATGGATTTTAGATATCACAACAACACCATTTATCATATTTTGTGTAGTACAAAATGATTTACTCATTTTGATAAAACAACACCATTGGTCGATGTTCAGATTGATTGAATAAGGCCCTCATACAGATAATGCTGAAAAATTAGGTATGAACCATGTTTGAGTTAGTATTAGGTGTGAGACAAGGCTCCTTTTTGAGACCTTGTATTTCTACTCTAAATTATGAGTTAATGAAGTGGTGTGAGACAAGGCTCCATTTTATAGACACAAGCTTTCAACACCAGATTTTATGTTAGTGTATTAGGTATCCAGTACCAACATAGCATCAGTCTGGTGTTTCATCCATCTGGTCTTAATTATCCTAACACTTGGTAGGTGTAATGAAAGTCTATATATGTGGTGTGAAAGATGTATCAGTTTCATAGCAAAGAATTTCACATCAGTTTATCAAATAATCTTTGAGAAAAAATGTAAAAGTCATAACCAGCAAATAGCTTGTTATCACAAATGAAGAAACCATTGAAATTCCTTAGGTAACATCTACAGATATAAACAGATCAAACAAAACCATGTCTTAAAACAAAATTATAAAAGCTGTGATGTCCAGAATTTGGTCACCTGTACAGATGTTTTAGTATTCAATCATTATAACATATGAGTGTTATTTTGTTTTACTAGAGCAGCAGATTTTGAGTAAAAACTTATCGATGTTTATAATTTTCTCCAAACTAATACAGATATTCACACTGTCTTATCCAAGTTGCAATCCAATTCCAAAGAGTGTGTTATGACTTGAGAAAGAAATTTAACATGCATATTTTTTCAAGATATTTTAAAAACTGATGAACATTAAATTTTTAATTAGCTGTACCATATTTGATTATATTTGTAAAGGTATGCTGTTAGAGCATTCTGTATATACTCCATCCTCAACATTCCAGGGGTAATGATCACTTTCCTTCTCTGTACACCTGAAACAATTGATGGCAAAATAGCCGATACAGGTGAAGTGATACGATTGGTCATTGGTGGAGAGCAGGTGTCCGGAGAAAAAAAACCGACCAACCACAAACTGATACTCTTTTTTAAAGATTACAAAGAGAAACACCCAACTTTGATTCTAGTAAAACATACTGTTAAACGAACTGAACATTTGTCTGATATACATCAAAAGATTAAACTTGTTTTTTTCGTCTGGTCCACAAGGTTTTCATAAGAAACCGTCGATTTTGTTAAGAAATGTTCCATGTTCCAAGAGTGCATAGAGTGATAGCGAGTGTAACCCTGGAGTATCAAGGAGGATTTATATGCTAGAAGAAATTGTCTCAAAGTTTCCATAAGGAAGCCAATTTATAGAAATGTGTAGCTAATGTTAATTCTATTTATAAACATGTTTGAATTATATAGGAATATCAACAAAACATCACTACATTTGTAACGACAGATTAAGGCACAACATCTCTCCATTTTATTTAAATATCCAAACATAGAAGTAAGGTTACACATCACAATGAAATGTACCTTGCTAGGAACCTGTCTTTGATATTTGAGTTTTCTGTTCCAGGAAGTTAAGGGAAAGTTGTTTTCCAGAATATTGACGGCCCTTGTGCTTTTCTCATTACTTAAGCTTGGGAATTGGTATAATTTTATTTCAATTTCAAGAATTTGTTATTTCAACTTTGCGTGCTGATTGCCCAAATAGTGATAGCCATGAATTACAAACTTGCCCTTTGAATATTGTACTGAATGGACTTTTGTTAAATGGATTTTAATTCTGAATTGTAAAATTACCAGGTTTTGTTTTGAGTGGACAGATTTTTTTTGTTTGATGAAAGGTTGTACATGTCAATGTTACCATTGTCTCCCTTGTTGTATTTTCAATTACAAATTTTCATTGAATCAATTTGATTTGTGAGAAATATTTGAGATAAAATTGTCACCTGTATTGTTTTCATCTCTATATTTATGCATCCACTTTCTTATATAGTTGTTGTCTGTTTCAGCATTCGTATCATTTTCATTCCCCCTCCCTCTCCTTACCTTTTTTCTTTCTTTAATTTTTTAGATATTTTAATCCATATGTCATCTCTTTACTCATAATCTGCCAAACTTTTCTATCCATATCAGGAATCCAAACTGTTTTCATGACTCCTTTTATATAACATCTCACTCAACCGTGATTTTAATCATTTGATCCTAATCCACATTTTGTATATCATCATACTTTTGTTATCCAGATTGTTGAATTCCAAATGCATCTTAGTACAAGTTTTTATTTTCAATATTTAATCAGAGTATTGTGCCGATCAACTTTGTAATTATATATAAATGGCAAATGTCTTCTTTTTTTTGTAATGTAATATTGTGTTCCTCCTGACTAGTTTGATGGTTTATTGAAACTATGTATGACAGTAATCACAGATACAAATACCTAGTAACAGTTCCCCATGTGTGACAGTAATCACAGATACAAATACCTAGTAACAGTTCCCCATGTGTGACAGTAATCACAGATACAAATATCCAGTAACAGTTCCCCATGTGTGACAGTAATCACAGATACAAATACCTAGTAACAGTTCCCCATGTGTGACAGTAATCACAGATACAAATACCTAGTAACAGTTCCCCATGTGTGACATTAATCACAGATACAAATACCTAGTAACAGTTCCCCATGTGTGACAGTAATCACAGATACAAATACCTAGTAACAGTTCCCTTTGTGTGACAGTAATCACAGATACAAATACCTAGTAACAGTTCCCCATGTGTGACAGTAATCACAGATACAAATATCCAATAACAGTTCCCCATGTGTGACAATAATCACAGATACAAATACCTAGTAACAGTTCCCCATGTGTGACAGTAATCACAGATACAAATATCCAGTAACAGTTCCCCATGTGTGACAGTAATCACAGATACAAATACCTAGTAACAGTTCCCTTTGTGTGACAGTAATCACAGATACAAATACATAGTAACAGTTCCCCTTGTGTGACATTAATCACAGATACAAATATCCAGTAACAGTTCCCCTTGTGTGACAGTATTCACAGATACAAATACTTAGTAACAGTTCCCCTTGTGTGACTAGGTTAATATTGTATCCGGTAAGTAAACCACCCAATAACAAAGAGTATCACACTGTGGCTGATAATTATGAAATAATAGAGTTAACTATAACATATACATGATGTACATACATAGATAATAAAGGAAACAACAATGAGCCATTAATAACACCCCAATATGGAACACCATTAATACATGTAAAAGTTGAACTTTCGCTTATGAATTCTCATTTCTATTGTCAGTTTTTTTACAGTTTAGTCATATACACAGCTTACATAAAGCCTTTGTGTGTGCCCTTATATTCAGTCAGTGACAGGATACAGGCAGAATATGCCAGATGTCAATGAATTGTGTTTTTTTTTTTTTTTTAAAGACAATGACATGAATTAATAGCGTGATACATATACCTCAGTATTTCTTACCTGTTTCAATCAATTAGATTTGTAGGTTTGAATGCCGTGAGCATTATACCTGTAGGTTAAAGTTGAGTTTACATGTAGTATTATTGTGTTCAATCTACTTACCTTGAAAGATAATGTTTCTGCCATAGTGTCTTTATTCATTGTAAATTAAAATTCCATTAAGATTTAGAGTTTTTTACATCAGAACTGTTATTTTTTATTAACTATGTGACATATAACAACATTTTTTAGAAATACTTCTTTATTGACTCAAAATAATTCAGATGCTAATATCGTTCAATAAACCATTGCCTTCACGTTTACTCCAAAGTTGTTCGATGTATTCCAAATCCAGTTGTTTGTTTGGGGGGCTTGAAAAGAATACCATAACAAGTTTTTTTTATATATATATGTATATGTATATCCCAAGCAAGACATTTTAATCGGAATGAGGAAAATGTATAATGTTGATTTTTTGTGATTTGCCATTCTGCTGAGTGTTGTGTCTCATTAATGCATCATCAAGGATGTCAGGTTGGACTCTGACAATCTTGTTTGCTCTGCTATTGATAAATAAATCCTGCATACATGATGTGGAAGCATGAAATGGAGGGTATCTTCATTGTCATACATTTATGTGAGCTGTCTCCATTTCATTGTTGTAGGAAATCAACTTTGTGTGTTTTAATTTTCCATTACTTACTATCAATGTGTATTTTTGCAAAGACTACAAGCTTAAAAGATTCTAGTGGATGAAATATAGACAAAGATATCTTACTGAAATGTTACTTTTTAAATATGTTTATTTTCAATTGAATAGACCCTCTTATATATTATACACTATGTCAGAGTTGTGACTTATTGTGTGCTGATAATGGTACAACACGGCCTTGATATGGAAATGTGAAGGTCACATTAATTGATGGCCAAACTTTCATTTTAACTGGTTTTTCAACAATTCAATGTTTTTTTGATTTAGTTCCTCATCAGCAAGTCAGATGACTTTTTATTAAATTTGGTCTATCCCATTTTATTTTTTATCTTTTATTTATATTTTTCCAAGATCATTGTCACCCGTGAATCTGATTTACAGTTTAGAGATGTTATCTATTTGTTATAGTTTTACGCTGAACAAATCTGAACAAAGTTTGTGTAAAGAATTCGACTGATTATAGTAATGAATTATTTGGCTAAACTTTTGAAATATTCTGTAGACATATAGAAAGTACAGTACCTAAAAAGACATCAGAACCAAGACCTTGGTTTCTAGATAAAAACCAACAGTTATCCCTTCAGCTTTGTCACATTCTCTGCAGTATTGTAGTATTTTTTATTCTCTAAGAATTCCATAACTAGGATCTCTCTGCACTTAATATAACACAAAATGTGAAACCAGATGATAATATGATGACGATCAGCATATATTGTCAGAACTGTTCAGATTTGTCCTTGAACTAACTGGTATAGCGAGGAAAAGCATGGACCATTCAAAATTAGTTTTCATGTATTAATTTGAATGCAGGTGCTATAAATTCATTTTCAATTATGCTTTGGCTGAGTATCTTCCCTCATCCACTTCTCCATTAAGGATTTAAACGACTAGAAGGGTAATTAATATGTTGTAGTCTGTAACTATTGGGAGATATTGAAACCGTTCCTCCGTGTCCTGTTTATCACATGGAACATGTTGCTGTCCACAACTATTACTGAAGGGATCAAGCACATATCTTTATATAAATCCCTAGTTTCTCTTCTGAGCAGTCATCAGTGCAGTATGTTGATAAATGAGTTCAATCGTCCACACTGGGGAAAGGTGTATATGGGCCATTTTTTTATCATATCTCCCACATATTCAATGGTATTTGTGTCATTTATGAAAAAGTGAAATTCTTTCACTGAATTTTTTTGACAACAGGAAAACATGTTTGTTGGTACAGTTTGGATTTGAGTCATTGCTATAAATTACGGGGGTAAAAATTGCATTTCGTACAAAATCAACACATGTGCACACATTTTTTAATTTGTTTAAGGACATTACAATGTTAGCAATACAGACAGGTCAGAATACACATCAAAGTATGAAGAAAAAGAAAATAATAATTTGCTTTGTCTAAATGACTGGAAAAATCTTTCACAATTTATAAATCCTCACAAACCAGTAACAGATCTTGCCATATTTAAAGCCAAAGCTTTTGACAAAATGTCTTTTTGATAATCTCCTTCCCTGGTCATATATTTTTCATGAAGTTGTTCCTTCAGTGTAAATTGGTTTCACAATGATTAATCACAGAAATAATGTATTTTGACACAAATGTGAGAAAGATCTCCCTTTACTTAATGTAGATCTCAACTTTTGGTCATTTCGTTTTAAAATTCTAATTAGCCAGCTAAATGAGTACGAATTACAATATATTTACATCTACCATTTGGTTAGGAATTTTATACAATTTTATCAAACAATTTTCAGAAATTCCAGCAAAGTAGAATCAATTTCCATCATATAACTGTTGATTTGCTATCATTTATATTTCATGTACATGGAAACACCACACCCTGCCTTTTAAGCTTAATGATAGCAGATTTCAGAGACAAGCATTACGTTACAAAAACGTGATGTCTCCGTTAAATGATTTATGCATTGGTACAGATTAAGAATCATTACCAGTTGTTAGCAAAGGATATTAGGCATGTTGTATCCATCGGCCTTAAATTAGTGTAGAATGATCCAAAGAAATGTTTCCTAATTAAATTTGATGGCAGCAACTGGCAATATATCAACCTTACATAAACTCGAGGATATTGTTAAGGACCTCCTCCACTTTCATACTGCTGCTGAAAGCTAATGAAATGAAGCATCCAATATTTGTTTCTTCCACAAAAAATTATCACATTTATCATAGTTTTTTTTACCTAGAGTACTAACTTCAGTCATGCTTTGTTATCTTATTCTATGTCAGAACATGTTTTTAACCTTTGGAGTTCAACAGAGCGTTATATTTAAATAACTTGAGAGACCCACTGAAGCTTAATCTCCCTCTCCACAGAATGTAAATATCGTTACTGACTTATCAGTAATTGAAATAGAAACTATATGTTTGGGATCAAAATCGTCCATTAGTTTGAACTTATCTCATGGTATTTAATGGAGATACAGGGAAACTAATCGCTACCAAAGTAGATTGATTATGCTGACTGAAGTGATAATGACACAAATCTGTTATCTAGATTTGTAAAAAAAAAACAAAAAAAATCAATGCTGACAAAATCTAGGTGGTAAGTTCTCGTACAAAAATCTTGTCTTTGATGTTTCCATTCAGTAGAAAGTCATTAGAAACATGAAATCTCGACATGTTTTGTTTTTATCCCTTACAATAAGAAATCGGGTAAAAGTGCTGTTTATGTTTGGGTCATTCGACCATTTGTAGCTACATATTCAGGTATAGCAATTCTGACGAACGAAGTACATTTTACTGTACAAACACTTGAACGAGGATGTCAAAGAATATACTAGTAATATTCCTAATGACAGAAAAAAAGTTAATGATGAGCTTTGATGTTGTGTTTCTGTGTGTAAGTATCAGTCATATAAGATAACTACAGCAACACTCTAGGTATTACCTACTCTGTAGACATACTTAAATGTATTCTGAAAGCAGACAACAAATTTCTCTGTAGCCATAGGGGTATTTCAGTTAATTATGTTTTATACAAGTTCCTCATAATTAATTTTTTCTGCTATTTTCTCCTGCAAGTGACTGCCAGAAATAGGAATTTCAAAGTAAAAATTCACCTGTAAAACCTCTTTTAAACAAAACCAATGACTTGATTTCAAATCATATTAAGCTGTTAATCTAGCTTGATATGAAGTCAGCAATAAGTTATCTTTATGTTAATGGAGACAAACCTGTCAATTGCATTACATATTTAGTTAATCAGGTTGTATGGTGTAGTATATGGGGAATGACTAGGGGTGTATCACTCCTCATCACTCCTCTATCCTGTACGTGTAGTGTTATCATTGCCAGTTATTCTATACATTGCACTTGCTGCATAGTTGAAAATAAGCTGTGTTCTGTCACGATGGAATAAAGAACATATTGACCCTGAAGTGCTCCAAGCTGCCATCACCTGTGAGACGATAATTTTGTAATGTGTAATTTTTTTTAAATTTTTTCCCCGCAATGTCATAAAATATCAATTCTGCCAGATCCTGAGATGCTGGGTAAGTGATAATTTGTGTGAGCAATCTTATATTATCTTATCAGTTTTTGGCCAAATTTTCTTGTGGCATACTACGTATACAGGCTAATTTATCTCAATTTTTTTCTGAGTCCTACAAGATAAATATTCACCAGAATAAAAATGTGCTGTAAATATACAGTTTACCAGTGAACGCATCATCATTCTGAACTTAGTCTTATGAGCAAGAATTTTCTCATGGTTTTTATCTGTATAGTTGAAGTATTTCTACATTAAAGTAAGGCAATTTGAACAAAGTTACCTAATTCCTGAACAGCGGATATGCAAGATGTTTGATTTTCTTTATCATTAAGTTTATATAAACAGCTTTTTAAGAGATTGGCACCTGCATCATTCGACCTTTATCTTAATTCTGTGCTATGTATATAACACAAACACCAACTTGATTAAAACTTTATTTTATCTGTAGATTGTCTAGGCTTGGACCATATCCTTCATATTTCTTTATACAACATACAAGCAGATAGGGAGGTTTCAAAATTGGAATTAAAGGGAGACAACTGAAGGGAAACAAATATTCATAGTTAATAATATTCTCCTTTCATGAATAATCAAGTGAGATTTAGGGATAACTGTATTTGAAATAAGGTCTTCAAAACCCTTTTCTTTTTGTCATATTTTTTTTTCTTTTTAATTTTCAAAACTTCATCTTTTTCCAAATTTATACATTGTACAAGCTATATTTGAAATAATGTTTTCACATTAGTGTTTATCAAACAGTATTACCACATCTGACATAGTATATCTATGATGTATACGATGACATCAAGGTTTCAATTTTTTTATTATTCACTTGTAACAGTCAGTGTATACACTTGTGTACATTTTTATATAAAAAAATCATGAAATATATTTTACGTTTTTAAAAGATTCTTCACAAAGATAGCATGTAGCCTTAACTTAATTCAATCCCAGTTGTAAACCGTCTTTAGCTTGCTTTGAATAGAGTTTGTGGTTCAAGTAGAAGTCAGGACTTTAAAATCTGTTTTCACTGTCCATATTGAAGTAATTAAGGTAAATGAAAGAATGAGCTTTCTGATACCCGACTGATGAATATTTGTTTTGTTGATTAATGTTCAGGGTCAAGGTCATATATGGAAAATGTATGTTTTTGTCCTTTTATGAGTGTTTTTATCATCACATTTTTTTGTGTTTTACATACATTTTTGTTTTAGTTGATGTCATGACTTTGTAATATTTGTGCATGAGAGTTTCACCAAACTCAAGTGCAACTCACTGTTTTTGTTGATAATGTCAATTAAATTTTGTAATGAGGTAAACTTTGCATTTGTTTTAATTCCAACTTTTATAAGTTAATGAAATATTGATCCACTGTAAACTGTGTCTAAACAGTATTCCACTATACACACCAATCAAAGGCTTAAAATCCTAGGGTTCTGACACAAAATGTCCACATCTGCTTTTTATCTTGGATAGACTTGTCAATGATTATGATGTCAGACATACAATTAATGACATCATGAATGGTATTGTGACCCAAACAGGTTAGTGTAATTCTGTTTGAATGTCCCAGATTTTATCACAAGTGGCCACATTCTTTTTATAAATGATGAAATGATAATAAGTATTCAGTAATTGACAGGGATACTTTTATATCCTATTTAAATTGTCAAAAATATCTCTTTTAATAATTTGCTCCTTGTTGCCAGTGTCATTGATACACAACAGGGCTTTCCGTTGATCTGTATAGGTTTCCCGACACACAAGGATCCAGTGTCCACATAAACCATAAAGTCAAGATGAAGTTCCATTTTACACACTTTGTCATTCAGACAGAAAGAGAAAATTCTAAAGATTTACCTTTATATTCCTTATTTGGCTCAGACCCATGGTGTACACAAATTCCTCAGGGATGCTCTAGACCAAATTTGGTTTAAAACAAAGAAAAATACTGACAGAGACTGATTTCAAATTCAAATTGCATGACAGTGCAGAATATGAACAAAAAAAAGATTGACATTGAGACTCCTGAAAAATTACTAGGAGATAAAGACCAGGTGTCCCGAAGTGTTCGCCTTTCTACTTCATTATTTCAATTCATAATTTCCTAAACAAAATGAAAGTGAACTACAAAAAGTACTTTCATCTACACAAAGATTTTGCAGTATTGTCTCTACTTCACTACCCTAAGAATATTGGAGTTATGGTTTATTCCAAAGTGATTAATGTTCACCAAAGACCAAATTTAATTCACTTTCATCCCAACAAAATCTGCACAGTTGTTCCTGCCTAGTAGCAGTTATTTTTGACAGGTGGACCACTGCACATGACATCGGCTCACTAGTCCTTTTGACCAGATGAGTCACAAGGTCTCTCCCCTAGACTATCAATAAGGTGCCACACAAACCGAATCATCTACACTGTATAAATGATATCATTATGACAATCTGTGTAGGTCTATAATAAAATGATACACTTTATTATAAATTGTCCAGATTTTTCCCACTCAGACAAGCTAAACTGTTGGATCCAGATCACCCAAAGACAATGAAATTGATGTTACCATTAGGCAGACTATCTTAATCCAGGTCACCCATAGACAGATCATCTTAATCCATGTCATCCAAAGACAGGCCATCTTAATTCATGTCACCCATAGACCATCTTAATCCAGGTCACTCATAGACAGGTTATCTTAAACAGGTCATCCATAGACAGATTATCTTAATCCAGGTCACTCATAGACAGATAATCTTAATCCAGGTCACTCATAGACAGATTATCTTAAACAGGTCATCCATAGACAGATTATCTTAATCCAGGTCACTCATAGACAGATAATCTTAATACAGGTCACCCATAGAGTGATCATCTTAATCCAGGTCACTCATAGACAGATTATCTTAATCCAGGTCACTCATAGACAGATTATCTTAATCCAGGTCACTCATAGACAGATAATCTTAATCCAGGTCACTCATAGACAGATTATCCTAATCCAGGTCACTCATAGACAGACCATCTTAATCCATGTCACCCATAGACAGATTATCTTAATCCATGTCACCCATAGACAGATTATCTTAATCCAGGTCACCCATAGAGTGATCATCTTAATCCAGGTCACCCGTAGACAAACCACTTAATTCAGGTCACCTATTGATAGAATAAGCTTAACCGGCAATAACTTAAGCAGTCTAATTTTAATGTTACCCTTAGAAAGCGGAATTAACTAGAAATGATATCATATATTGTGTATCATTTGTGTTTCTTACTGAAATCAAACAAATTAAACGGCTTTGAAAAAATTCAATAGTAAATAAATCAACCACGTTTTGTTTTAATTTATATTTTTTCAACAACATTTACCATGAAATATTATGAAAATAGAAACAGTATGGTAGATATTTGCGGAAATTTCACCAAATTGTGATACATTTTTATCTTATTGTATTCGTTATGTTTTCACTTTTGAGATAAGAATATAATCGCCTCTAAAATAACACTTACTGGTAAGTAAATGGTTGGAGAGTTGAGGAAAACACTATCATCTCTCCGCGCCATTTCTATACGATACTATGGGGTGTAATTACACTGACAATTAATGTATCATTTGGCAAATTCTCATCTCTTCAAGTTCTTGTGGATGACTTCAGTAAGGAATTATTGTAGTTTAATTCAATAACCCTTTGACAGATGATATTACATAATTGTATAATATTAGATTATGAACGTTACAAAATTGAAGGGGATGTCATTTGTACCGTTATCCTTATCAAATGTTTCTCAGACGTTTTGCCCTCAGGGGATACTGTTTTACAGAGTACGTCTGCTTGATGAAATTATGGCCTGTCTTGCTAACTTAGAAATGTTCCTCTTACTTAAAGCATATGCTGCTTACATGGCCGATTTCTATGTGAATGAAAATATAGATTTCATAGTGTTGGACTGTGTCAGATGTAGGAATGTAAGGAGGACATCTGATCACTTAAAGTACACATTACATAGTTGTTTGTAAAACTATAACAGATACATAAACTTGTTAAAACCACTGTTGTTTATTTCTTAGGTGTGTTTGTTTACTTGATTTTGGATTTCATATTTATAAAAACAAATCTTGTTCGTTGTCTTTGAATTTATTCTCAATAGAATATGTAGCTCTATCTGTATTCATTTTTTTTTTTTCATTTTTACGTTAATTTTGAAACAAGTTTATCAACTTATACTTATCTTTAACTTTTTTACATCAGGAAATCGGCCACTGTCTCCTTTAAGATCCCGCCCCCGACCACCCAAGTAGAACAGTACTTTCCCGAGTCTGGTTTCTTTGTCATTGTATATTTACGTGTATATCTATACAATGGCACGTTATCATCTCCGTGAATGATTCCCAATACACAATTCAATGTACATATATATCTTACAATCAATATTACAAGATTGTTTGTCATAACTACAAGAACACGATACAATTCAATGCTATATGACTTTAATATTATCATTTTAACTGATAGATATCTGTTGTGCGTTTTGTTATCTGTGTGTGTGTTTTTGTTTGGGTTTTTTTTCAGAAAGATGTAAACTGGTTTTTGATAATAGACCACCCTCCTCATTCAATATCGCCCAGAACCAGCCCAGCATGCGTGGTACCTTTCTGGTGGCCATGTAACCTCCAGTGGATATGGGACCACTTGGAGGGCGAATTATGATCCGCAATAAGATAGTGTAAAACCATGGCGGAAATGGTTCAGCCTCATAACCAATTTCACGGATAATTTCCAGAATTTGTCCCGACCTTAGATCGCCATGGCTACCGGTATGTAAAATAAATTCAGCTTTTTCATCAGGTCAATAATGTCCTTTAAGTCGGCATTCAGGAATGTTGTCTGATTTATCACTGTAATACCTGATCTTAAATAGGGTTTCATGATAAACGAAATTTGTAAAACATCAGTATGTTTAAGAAATTCCATGCTTTTATTTCAATCACAGTGCTCTGAAAGGCTATACAAAATACACATGACACGGTAAAGAATTTAGAATCACTTTCATAGTGAGAGCTTTTTGATATTGTGTTTTGCGGAAATTCAAAGTAGTTAAAACCCCAACAAACTGTATGATTGATTGCCTTGAACAATCTTGACATGGAACTTGTATCGCAGAATGGAACGAGAAGTCCCAACGTATTGATTGGATGAAAAAAATAATAACCGACAAAATATATTTCTAACATTTAATATTTTTAACCAATGAATATCAGAGCACATCTGATTTCCGGCTTACGGCTTGGGGAATCTTCGTCACATTTCGAAACGAAAATTACAACGGGACAGGCACGCTAAAATGATGTACACCTTCTAGAAAGAACCATGGCGCTCACTTGCTAGCAGTGACAATTTCGTATAAATTCTCGTAACAGAAACACGTCAACATTTCGATGTCACATGTACGTCAACATATCTCACACAATTTCATGACGTCACACCCATTATTTTATAATACATCGGTATGTGTGCTTAAATTGCACATCACAATGGCCATGTTATAGATGTGAGTTAAGGGTGTATGTTACGTTTCCTATAATATCTCTCTTTTCATTAAACTTTATTCATTTTATAACAATTGTGAAAAGCTATCGACGACAAACTAACGTTAGACAACTGACAACAGTTAGAAATATTTTCAAATGTTATATTTCAAGGACAAACAGAGATTTCTCTGGTTAAGATATAGAATTTGACTTCGTTTAACTGATGTTGTAGATACCAAAAACTACTTCATATGAATACTTGGACAGCTCGATCGTTGACCTTTACGACGCTTGACCGGATACCAGCTGGGCTTCTGTCTTCATTCTTTACTTGGCACTCAAATGAACTTTAGCACGAGTCTTATTTATAACGAAACACTTACCTTATGCTACGTTTGTAATGACAGACCATTCGGTAGGCCCAGGCTTATTTTGTTATATCTGCCCTGGGGAAATATCGCCTAGACCGAAATCTGAAACGGAATCCCTAATTTCTGTGCTTCTAGGTGGAAACGCCATACTTAGTATGTGTCTTAGAACATCTAACAATCATAGCTTCAGTCATAAGTATGTGTTTTCAACGGCAGGACGGAGGGGTGGGCTCGAAGAATGATTTGAAATATTGATGTAAAATCGAGAAATAGACTGGCCCCTGTCTCAAGAATATTGAATCATTAACAAATTTGGGTCTCTTGGCATTGACTGCTTTTAAAACTTTCAAACTAGAGGAGATAAGCCTACGGGTTGGTAGCCAGTCTTATTGAGAAAGGAAAGCTGAAGGACGACCTGGATTTTCCCAGCTGACATATAGTAAATTGTAATCTATCAAGCTTCAAAATAGAGACGAGGAGGCGAATAAAACAATCTCATACAAACTTTGTAACTTTTGTTTAATGGAAATAACTTAATTCTCGTGTTATGATTTTCACAGCCTCACAAACTCTAAATATCACTAGAAATAATGGCGATGATTTCAGCGACGACCTAGTTTGTGTAACCAAGTACGGGTCGCATGAAGTCAGAGATTGATGAAGATGAATAATGATAAATAGTAATCCAAATGAGATAATGATGGGGGAATTGAGATATTCTGGGTAAAAATACACCCCGTTGATATCTTATCCAGAAATCGGTGGCATCCGGCTGAACCAAAGAGTGATTATGACACGTGTTAGTAGGTGATGAAATGGAAGCCACGGCTGAATGGCAGGATACAATATCTAGGATTGTAGGTTATCTACCTCATCCAAACATTTTTCTTCACGGAAATGTATTTCCTCATTTGTACCGTAATTTATACCGTTAGAAAAGCAGATATAGTTATCTAGAGATTCTACTGAAATTTAGCATCTTGAAAAAATGGCAAATCTAACGCTGACGTATTTTTTTTTCTTTTTCAACTTGTGGAGATTTGTGTGATAAATGACGTTTACGTGTCGTGTCAATGAAATTCTGCTTGTATGATATAAAACAGGCACGTTCAGTTTATCAATAAGGGCAAATTAAAGACTTGGAAAATTCAAGAAAAAAAACAAAAGCAAAAAACTCGTGAATACATGTTTGTATTGGGATTCGGCGATTTGATTGTTACCACGATTTTGCACCTTATATATGCCTATAGGTACACAATACAACGCGTCCATGTCTGATTGGCCGCACTATTGACACATATTAACACAGTTTAACAGAAGGACATTGAAATTTAATTTGATTAAATACCCCCTCCCCGTCCCCCAGCCCTTTCTGGTCGGCTTAACATTTAGTTATTTTGGAATTTGTAAACTTTTCTTTTTTCTTGTTTTAACCCCAACTATAACTGTCAATCAGAAATATGTTTTAATGATCCAATAATTCTTCTGTAGTATGTACTGCTTGTCCATATTGTCTACTGAAAGTTTATGGTTACTTCAGTGGGGAAAGTTTAGCTTTCAAACCTTCCTGGAATAATATGGAGTCGACACAAGCTTTGTAAGTGTGTGAGATCATCGTAAAACAGCCAATTGGACCGAGTTAATGCTTTTCAGCAATCAATTAATTTTCTTAACTTCACAAGATAAAGAGTTCCGTTGCGATAAGATAACCCTGAATCAGTGTATTGCAGGTTTAGTTCAAAGATTGTCCATGCAGACAATTATATCCAAAAATATTTGAGTCACGGTGAACTCGTCCCAGAGATGAAAGAGATCGGTTTTGATGACGACATACACACGAAATGTACATCGCATGAGAGTGACGATTTCCGGTAGGAAGCTGACATTTATCACTTTAACAAACTCTATGCTCACTCAGAAACATGGGTGTATCAGTGTTATTATCCTTCCTCATTTATATAACAATGTTCACGAAACGTTTATACAGAGTAAGTTACAATTTATCATCTCAGAATATGATTTTCGAATGGAGCCAACTGGAACTTCCAAATTAGACAAGAGCTCTCTCTACGCATACACCTCGTATTTCCTGACTATGAACGTTGAATTATGGGTCATCACTTTGGTGTGATAAATGTGACGTCTTAGTTTAGAATGGGAAACGACTGACCAATTTATAATACTTTAGGGTATGTCTGGGGAGCTGATGAGTTTTCTTCCCCTTAGCAAATCTTACTGTCAACACGACACCCTTTCACATGCTTTAATGACGCTTATCGCTAAACAAACGGAGTGAAACGAAGGGCAGTAACTCAGAGATCAGAATGTCATTGGTCTCTCGTCTTTTATCGCTATTTCTTGTGGATACCAGATCATCGTCAGTTATGCTTGTTTTGAGACTAAGCAGAAGAACACAACTGGTCGGCCATCTTGGATTTGGAGGTTTCTGTTATTGTATGCTGTTACCATTTGGATAATTCAACAGTCAAAACAACAGATATTTACAAAATAAGAGCAAATAAAACGAAAGACAGAGAATAAGAAAATGTTCGTGTAAAAGCAGCTATAAAAGGTCATTCAATAGCGGTTTCAGCCTCTCTCTAGGTTCTGTTGTGGCTTTTACAGGAAAAGCGAATTGCGGATCTTTACCGGAAAAGCGCACTGCGAATTTTTACAGGAAAAGTGCAATGAGGATCTTAACCGGAAAAGCACACTGTGGATCTTTACCAGAAAAACGCACTGCGAATTTTTACAGGAAAAGCGCACTGCGAATCTTTACCGGAAAAGCGCACTGCGGATTTTTACAGGAAAAGTCAATTGCGGATCTTTACCGGAAAAGTGCATTGCGGACCTTTACTAAAATTTTATATTCAGGTTCCTGTTTTCCCACCATTTAACCAGGATGCATTTTGAGACTAATACAGAATGGCTTACAGGTAGCCATCTTGGATTTGGACCTTTGATATTTGATATTGGTTTTGCTCAGGAAGTCCTGAATAGGTTTCCTCTACAATCGCACGTGGGTTCCCTTGGTAAACAGTTATGATTGATCAATGTCAGCGACATAGATTTTAAATAGAAGTATGATTTCTTATCACTACTCCTTAAAACGGTTTTGATTAAACTTTTTTCTGACTTGAATATTTTCCCTGATTTTCTAGTGGTACCTGTGACGAACCAGGCATTTCAAAGTTATAATGTTTAGTATCGTTATTTCTCAGACAATATTGGATGGACCTTTGTCAAGTTCCATTTAAAGGCTTCCCTGTTGAATGATATGGTCACGGTATATTCACTTGTCAATACACATATAATTACATTTAAGAGCCAAGCGGATATTTAAAGAGAAAAAAAAAGGGGGGGGCGGGGAGGGGGGTGTCAAACAAACAATAAACAGATCAAACATGCAATAGGATCTCTTGCTGAAACTATATTTTAGATAGATACATACTAAAATAACTTCTACCAAGTTCCAGTTTTGTCTTAATGGAGGGTTGTAACTGTTCGCACTTGGGTGACTCAAGGTCGAAAACGAGTTATTGTCAAGCTATCTATTAGGAAACGAAAGAATTTAGTGGAAATGTATATCAGATGTTGCAGTAGATAAAACGGTATTGTAACCCCCCCCCCCCCCCCCCCCCCCAACCAACCCCCCCCCCCCCCCTTATCTGAGGACATATAAAAGTACCCTCTGGACGTAGTAACGTCCTTTAGGTGAAGATTCGAGGTGTGGCCATCCGTGACGGTTTGTATTTCTCAGAAAGCTGATAAATGGACCAGTCTGTGCTGCTGTAGCGTGGCTAGACATTTTACACTTATTGCTCTGAATGGCTCTGAATGGCTCGCACCTACCGTTGTTGTTCATCGAGGTAGAAGACACAAGTTTGTCTCAATAAACAACACACCGATGATACGTCGACAATTAACCAGTACACAAAAACAAAGCACTGCAAAGCTTTAAGTTACAAAAACAACAACAAAAACCACACGTACAACGTCCAGAAAAAAAAACCTTTTGCAGGCCTGGCAGATTCGGACTAATGTGATTGAACTAATGAATGGGCGGTGTTACACTCATTTCTAAACCACTTAACTGCATTAGATCTAATTTCTGTATGATGCGGAAAGTACAGTTGTAAAAGCCATCTTTGATACAGGAAGGATAACACCATTTGTTGGACTTTTAGAATCACTGGTCACGCCCTTACCAGCCGGAAGTCGTATGGTCCCTATCTGGAGGAAAACCCACCCCCAACAGACACGAGTTTTATCATTTCATTTTCTCCACCTGTGGCGCTGGATTCAATCAATACGTCCTTGTTCCATTAAGGCTGAACATGTGACCAGTCTCCCATTTCAGAAGTACTCATCAAGTTAAATGAATTATAGTTATCAGTTTATCCTCCTATCGTAACTAAAGTTAATCCAGGAATTGTATGCCATCTGACATTTGTTTATATGAATTTCAACCTCTTCCAATCCAGTTTTATAATATCATCTGATGCTAGTGCGTCCAAAGATAAAATACATTTTACTTTTAAATGCACAAGAATACGGGTGGCCATTTAAGATGTGTTTTGGTAAAGCGAAGCTGCACTGAAATTAGTGTGATTGCCGTGTTTAGGTGATTTTACTTAATAGATCTTCAGACAACCAGCTGAAATACATGTATATCACTGCAAAGCATTCTGCGATGTGATTTCTTTCCTTTCAGTCAAACAAGAATCAGAAATGAGCACCGCTACCTGAACACAGTGTATATGTAATCATTTGACTTCGAACTAAGGACAAGTAGCTCAGTCTACCGTATAACTTTAACAGTACAGTAACCAAGTGGTGAGTGATTTGACAAAGTGTTTTGGGGACACCAGTTGTTTTCTAATGTTGGAAGGTTTATCACCCCAGTGGCGATTCCTCACTAACAAACATACGAAATGTCTTGCAGAAGAACTACCGAACAGCTATGACGTCACAGACAGGTCTACTTGACATAAACGGGTATATGGAGCGTGACACTTTTACCTGAGGTAGCGTAGAGTTACATACAACCAAATTCTCAAAGAAGATTCAGTACAAATACAGTATATATCCGATGGAGGGTTCCGGGATTAGAGGCACGCTCACTTAACGTTGTGGTGCACATTCTAATAACACAGGGGTGCACAAAAAGATAGAGGGTCATCGTGATGTACAATATCTTGTCGTGATCTATAAAGCTTCCCGAGAAACAAACATTAACAGCGATAGAGATCGAACCACACACCACGGTTCTCCTCCTCATCGCGATATTATTGGCAAACGCATTTCATTAGCACATAAAATAAAAACGTAAGTAAGAAAAGGAAGAAAAAAGCTGTTTTTAGACAAAACGCTATTAACATGTATGAATCATCCATCGTTATCAACAGTAGATGGTTTCCATCCGTATACACCCAGCGCACGTGCATGTGCACGTCCTTAGAAGTCAATAACACGAAACAATAAACAGATTTATCTGAATTCGCGGAACGACTGATTGATACAAAAACAATTGTTATTTCATTTTAAGTTTACAAAATTGTATCATTGTCCGCTCCGATAAATGGCTTTATGTACTATTTGAATTAGTTTTATCAGAATCAGACTGACCGTCCACTTGTCCTGTAGTAATCATGCTTGCGCCCGGTAGATAAGTTTGTCCCGTAGGCTGCAGACTTTCGTGACTATTGTATCTATCCAAACAGAAGTATTGGAGGATTTACACTGGTGAATGAGTGGGCACGGTAACTCAGTAAAAATGTAGAACTTGAAGCCTCAGATGACGATCCCAGTCCGAGGTGTGAGTTCCTATCCCTATGGTTCCATTGTTGTATTATTAGGTAAGACTCTTTGCAAGTTCTTTTGTAAAGCGCGCGACGGACTCTCGTATGTTGTTCAGGGATGTATACGTATATAAATAACTACCAGTCACTACACTAAGTGAAAAGCCCAAAACATGACGATTTATTGAATTAAACATCTGTGTAGCGATCTCATTATAGTAATCACTTCAGTAATATTACAACACAAAAAAATCTGTTATAGATTATTTCGTATTTCTAGAAGGTGCTTTGTAATACAAAGAAAAAAAGCCAAAATAAATTTAAAAGGTATATGTTATATATATTTTCTTTTAAATTTTCAGCTGTTCGTCGAAGACTGCAAGAGTTATTCCCCTTGTACAAAAGTGTCATAAACTACTTGTCGTTCAGTTTAGTAATTAGATACACAACAGGAGTTAGGTATCCATAATACTAAATCGTGATCCAAATATTCAAATTGTTCACGGTCGTAACCTCGCTAATCACTGAATGTAACTGTTTGAAGATCGCTTGGACATTATACAATGTACATCACTAAGTGTGAATCGTATTTTTTTTTTTTTTTTTTTGTTCAATTGACTTTTTTCTTTAAGTCTGAATAAAGTCAATTGTCACTTTTGATATTACGAAATATAGTTTTATACGGGTACTGTGCTAACACGTATACTATTCAAGAAAAAATAGGAATGTGTTCGTACGGTCACCGAGAGTAAGGCTAACAGAGTGACCTCCCCTGATACAACCTGTCGGTAAACATTTCTGAATCGAATGGATAAGGAAGTGAATAAGTATATATCTTTATTTTTGAAAAATAGACGTTAGCATGACGATATAGATACATCTTATACTATCACTGTCATACTATATTTCAGGAAATAATTAGAAGATAATTTCAATTGTTTGCCCAACTCGTCGACATCTTTGATTCATTATATCGTCTACAGCTTGTATTGTATCTCTTAAATCTGACACTCAATCTATGTCTTATAACTTGTTATTTCACTCAGTGGGAAATTTTACCTATTTTTTCACCATTAAATTATTTACTGCGAAATATGTCATAAGATCTGCAAAACCTAAATTGTATTTCAATTCTCCTAGAATTCTATTCGCCGTATTATGTCTTCCAAATGTCTTCTAAACAACAACTAACCGGATCAATTAATGTCTCCTGGACGCTTTTATTGGCTATTAAGTAAGTTTTGATTTTTTGCGTGTCCATTCTGATTGCCAGAACTGCTAAACCAAACTGTTTTTTTCTCGTGGTGTATTTACTTCCGGTTCCTCTGTCACCGTCTCCAAGCGGACCGTTTCCGATCTGTCCAATGCAGGTCCTTCCCTCAAGCTATCCAGGCGTATGGTAACGGACTGTTTCTTTCCTGACAACAGTTTAAACAGCCGCAGTTGATTATATAGTACAGGCGCGAAAAATGTATAAAATAAATTTTAATTACGTTACAGAGTTTCTCTGATTTTGAATCACTTTAAAAACTACACGAATTGTCTCCCCTGCCATATAGTGCTCATTAGTACAGGGTCATGGTTAGTTTCACCTTACTTTTGCTCGGATATCATTGCAGAATATTGCTCCCAAATATTATTAATATTTCACTCGTTTGGTCATTTTAAACATATGTTCCATTAGAATAATTACCTGTACGATATATAAATATGGCTGCTCCTGAAATGACGGACATAAGGAAACACACCACAAATGTTACCGACACTGGATCTATATCCATTTTACCTGTAACATATAAGTACAATTCAATCAAGTCAACAACAAATATGGATCCCCCCACCCCTCAATAAATCAATATAATATTTCAGGTGAAATGATCCGCCATGATGAAATGTACGTGATCCGGAGGAGGACGAGATGGCGCCGTACAGACAGCCGAGCAACTATGGCGTTTCCAAGAACATTTATACCGAATCGTTACACATTTAGAGGATCAGATTTGATCGACATTTCCACAATCCTCATCCATCTCTATTTTCCCTATTACTGAAATTAGAATAAAAGAAAGAAAAATGACTTAAATTCAACGAGCCAAATCGACGCCATATTTACAACAGTTGAAAGACCATTTCCTTGCACCTTACAAGGTTAACAATTTCAGTTACGATCAACACCGACTTCATATTATTACATAAAGTCCACAGCTCGTTTGCACACGTTCGCGTGTATTCTGTGATTGATGATCGTGTTCCACATTCCTGTCATGAGATTTCCTCTGTCGAAATCTAGACAATAACTCCGCCGCCATCTTGATATGACCCCTTCGGACTACGTATACGAGAGACTGGAAACGAATTACCATGGTAACGAATATGATTGCTTTTCATCCCTATATCTTTGGATACTTTAGTACAATTATATATTTTCTATGATATATATACTACCGCTGAGATTTTCTTCTGAACACTTTTCTTCATCCTCCCGATTACGACAGTTTACGACTCCATCGCAAACCCGATCCCGCCATATCCGAACGGATGTGTTTCCATGGTAACCACCGTCTAAGCGAGGTATACACTGGAACAACATAGATGACGTCCCTTTTCTTTTCATTCTATAACACATGTCTGAAACGGGGGGAAAAACAATGTGATATCGTTTAAGACTAACACAGGTGATACAGTCCACGATTACAGCGCAGCTTTCTTAGTTTTGTTTGAAGAGGAATTTATTCTAATCTCACACTTAAATTTTTTTCCAATGTGACATTACAGCTTATATAATGTTATTTGGACATTCGTTAACGTAGCGTTACTTCAATCAGTTAATTAAAATGAAATATTAATATCAAACTCGTTGCTATGGCGATTAATACATATCTAACAATAGTTACAATAAGACATCACAATAATTGACCAACCAAGCTGTTCGTCTGACCCGTCCTTGCAATGGTCAACCCCGTCACACATGAACCAGAGGTCATACCCTCGTTCATCGTTATACATGGGTAACGAAGGGCAGATAACTCTGTCATTCCAGCACAGAAAACACGGACCGTTGGTTTCAGGTATTTGTTTCTCTGTAACGTTCCGGATGTTTCCTGTAAAGAAAAATGGTAGAAAGGGGAAACTTCAGTCCAGGATAATGTTTTTCAGTCTAAGAGCTAACCGGATAGAATTAGTAAACAAATATATAACACACACATCGAATTCCGAAACTCTCCTCCAATGTCTGTAAATGATAGATCTATGATGATAAAACGGTGAAGGGATATTATCAGAACAAAAATATTAAAAAGTTAAATATATCGAGTACCACAGAATTCATCTCGTCCGTTCTGACAGTCAGTTCGTCCATCACATACTCTGGTCTGCTCGACACACTGGACTGGCGAACACTCAAACGAGTCGCTGCTGCATCTCACTGTAACAGAATGGTATGTTCATGTACAAACTTCACGTATATGTAAGTTATAGTAAATATTATTTGTAATATTTAAACTAAAAAAAAACGTTGAGCATTAACGTTTTCAAAAGCATGTACAGAATTTACAACATGAACTCATCTAGGGTAGTACTTCAGAGTAGCTCACAAGCGGTGCAGCGGTCATTGTTAATAGATTTGAACATTTAACTTTCAAAAGCACATAACAATTAAGCTTGTCCAATGTCATCGTCTCCGAACATAAACATGTCATGTTTGTTTCGTTTCATTTAATTGGCAAGTAAAGTTGCATTAAGTTTTTTTTTTAATTTCGTTAAAGAAACTAGAGAAATGCTATGTCACATCCAAGCAAAATTCAACCATATTGATGACAGTTCTTTCTACAATTACAGAATCCAAACTTCGCAATACACCTTCAAAATATTATTCCAAATAGTTCAAAACTTAATCCAAAATATCCTTCCTTACATACTGTTTGACATAAAACCAAAAAAGCACAATCCAATGCAGGTGAAATATTCAACCACCTAATCCATGGTTTTTCACTTACCAGCTGGACGAGCCTCGATGTGGATTTCTCCCGTAGTTTCTTGCTGACTTAAAGCATTATACACCATCCACATATAGTTCTCTCTCGATATTATCTCCAACCCGCGTACTACGTCACAAAATTTGTATGAAGTCAAAGACACCATGTCCAATCGAAATTTGTCGTTTCCAATGTGAAAATATCCCCGATTACAATCAGGATACTGTGGTATGTAATGGACGTTCACCTGTAGGCGATAACCCGGTAGTGTCCTTACCTCAACACGACATCTTCTGAACCGTAAACCACCTTCCTCATACTGCACGATTTTCACAGTGTGGTTTTCTGTCTCAGAAGTAGGAGGTAGTGTGACGTCATATATGTTACTGGTTTGGTATCTTATGATATATTTGGCTTGTTTCGAGATATTTAGTGTTTCTCCGCATTTAATTGTGTCTGCAAAAGAACAAACAAAACAATACGTGATTTAAGCAAAAGAAATCTTTTCATTCGGTCTATCTGCTTTTCTGTCGTTTTATCATCTCCAAAAAGACATAAAACATTTTTCTTCGATATGTGTTTTGGTTTAAAGATTATCTTACTGATAGAAAACAAAGAGCGTTAACAAAGGGGTTTTATTCAACATATCAACCTTTAAAAGCTGGCGTTCCACAAAGTCCAATCCTCTGTCCGTTTGTATTTATATCAATGATATAGCTGAATGTCACAAACAAGTTCAAACTTTTCGCAGATGATCTTTTTTTTATTATTGTAAATATGCCTCAAGTAATTCAAACACTTGGCCAACAAATGGGATATCAATAAAAAAAATAGGGAATAAAACAATCCATGTATTTTATTTGCTAATGACACCGTATGTTCTGCCATGATACATAAACATTTAGATTTCATTTAGTCATGATTGTAAGTGATCACACCATATCAATGACATCTATAAATAGAAATAATGTCAGTGACTTAAATCATCTGATGATATATTTATTGATCAATTAAATAAACACAAACAGATATACCATTAGATTATCGCCATTTTAACATGGAAACTTTTGGTTGTGTGATATGTAAAACAGATATTGATATAGCTATTCTCTATAGCATTACAGAGTATCTACATCATACCAATAGATTTAATGTGTAACTTTCCCCATATTTATTTTGATTCAGTGATTATCTGATGTCACTTGTTGTAAACAATCTTTATTATGAGTACATTTGTATAGAACATTTCTGACTAGACTCGACGGACATTCTGTATTATCTACTATTATAATAATTAGATGTCTACCTAATCAACATATGATATGTCTAATATAGATAAAAAATGAAATAACAATGTACATCTCCGTGCATTAATCATACTCTACCATACCATTAAATAAAATTTGTTGATAATTTTTATGCAGATACTCTGGGTGGAAAGCCGAGGTGTGTAAACACAGGGACTCTACGATCCTGGGTTTCTGTGTGATAAGTTATCAAGAAATTCGTATCAACTGCATAATTATATTAAAATATTGAAAGCATACTTCAAGCCTGTTAATTTTAGTACTTTATATTCCGTAACAAATTGGAGTTACCTCCCCTCGCCTGTTTTAATCTATTGGTTTACAGAGGTATAGCTTGTCCGATCCTATTAACATATGAAAAATTAATCAAATTAGTTTAAATTGAAAATGAAATGTATTTTTTTCTGAATTTTCCATCTTTATAATTTATCTTTCATCATAATTAAATAAAGAGACGTAATGTTTGGTGCCAATTTCTCGCTCCGATGGATAAAATCCACTTATATCATTCTGTTAGACCATGGTTATTTTTTCTGTTGTAATATTTAACTTTCTGTTTCGGTACCTAACATGCTCCAGTTCAAGGCAAGCATTGCATTTCTTCTTCTGAGCTTTCTATTCAAGTAAGTCGAACAGCGACACAAATAGACTGCCAAGTTATTTTAAGTATTTTAAGAAAAGCCTTCTGGGTGACAGCGCAGACTAGTTTCATACCTATGATATCCAGGTATCTTAAATATTGCTCTGATCGAACTTTCGAACAGAGAGTAAGAATATTTCCCAGAACCCTTCAACAGTCAGAAATATTGACCCCTTCCAATGAAAACAGTATCAAGGACACCACATAATTTTCGGCATCAACAGTTTACATCGAACTTTAGCTACAACGTAAACTTTAGGAACATCTCACTACCTTTTATATTCCCGTCTAATTATTTCAAGTTCACTATTCAGGTTTTCCTATAGATTAACACCAAACAGTGGTGTGAACATGTCAGCAATACTTCCTTACATTTGATCCCAGTATTACGGGCTGATGAAGGTTATAAGGAAGTTTTTGTTGTCACGGTCATGACCTTATCGAGATATTTCACAGTACTTTGTTCGATATAAAGCGAGATGTGACGCTCTGTGTAATGCCCAGGTACAGTATCATCACAGTCTACATTTTAAGCTCGTGGACTGACCAATAAAGACACATAGAAGCTGGGTTGGAGTCGTGGATGAAACAGAAGACGATCATCATATTTCTTCCGATACACAAATACATCCATGAATCAATTTTATTTAATTATATGTGCCTTCGATTTAATTATTTAAACTTATTATTTCATTTCAAAGTATAGATCAGGCTTGCTTGCATCATCATTAGATAAATCGACCAATACTTGAGAATTCTTGTTTTCTACAAGTTGTGTTCAACAACCTGTCGCAAAGTTGTTTACATCTTTAGATCTTTTCTTAAAGTAATATTGTATGTTTGGATGTTCAGCCGTCAGATTTTAGTAAGTTTAGAACGCGTTCTGACTTTACAGGTAAGGTTGAGAAATAAAAACTGACCTAAAGCTTGATGCGGTTGAATTGCCAACAATATATTTCCTGATTTGATCATGATATCCTAGTTACATAGTGCGCAGTAATGCTTTACCTACTAACCAAGGAAATGTGTAACCTGTATTTAACCGTGTAAGTCTTTGTTGCATTGAATAAATCATACGATTTAGTGATATGTAAAATAAATTATCAGACCATAACATATTAGGCATCAACGACGTGTCTTAGAAGGACAGACAGCTGTATGATGTAGCATCACTGACGAGTCCTAGAAGGACAAACAGCTGTATGAGGTAGCATCACTGACGAGTCCTAGAAGGACAAACAGCTGTATGATGTAGCATCACTGACGAGTCCTAGAAGGACGAAACAGCTGTATGATGTAGCATCATTGACGAGTCCTAGAAGGACAAACAGCTGTATGATGTAGCATCACTGACGAGTCCTAGAAGGACAAACAGCTGTATAATGTAGCATCACTGACGAGTCCTAGAAGGACGAAACAGCTGTATGATGTAGCATCAATGATGAGTCCTAGACGTTTAATTCATTGCTTTACTCTACTTTATATAAATCCTATGTATGAAAATGTGCTATTCACTTGTGTGTCTTTTGTACGGGAATGTAGATTGACAATTTTATGTTATTACCTTCAATGAGGACTCGCCAGTAACCTACAGAGTAACATATGAGGAGGAGAGGAACAGGGAGTTAGCAGAATGGTTCTCTGTTAGTTTGTAAAATGATTGATACAAATATGTTTGTATATTGAAAATAGGGAGGAATTCCTACGACAATATCGTTTATATTATTGTATTTGATTTATCTAAGTATTAAATATATGTTTTAATTACTTACTTTGGTCTGATTCGAACGCTGACATCAACCCAAAAGTAGATACCATTAACCACACTGAAACGATAATCAATATCTACAGGTTTTTGAGTGTAATGATACTTTGTTTTATGTACTATGCAGAGATCATATTCACAGCAAAGGAAAAGGTTTAATTGTATGCAAAAAATAGGAAAGAAATAAGAAAAAATGAAAGTGCAAATATTGCAAAGTTTGTGGTGTAGTATGTTTTGTGTTTGTGGTGTAGTGGTGTAGTATATTTTGTGTTTGTGGTGTAGTGGTGTAGTATATTTTGTGTTTGTGGTGTAGTGGTGTAGTATATTTTGTGTTTGTGGTGTAGTGGTGTAGTATATTTTGTGTTTGTGGTGTAGTGGTGTAGTATATTTTGTGTTTGTGGTGTAGTGGTGTAGTATATTTTGTGTTTGTGGTGTAGTGGTGTAGTATATTTTGTGTTTGTGGTGTAGTGGTGTAGTATATTTTGTGTTTGTGGTGTAGTGGTGTAGTATATTTTGTGTTTGTGGTGTAGTGGTGTAGTATATTATGTGTTTGTGGTGTAGTGGTGTAGTATATTTTGTGTTTGTGGTGTAGTGGTGTAGTATATTTTGTGTTTGTGGTGTAGTGGTGTAGTATATTTTGTGTTTGTGGTGTAGTGGTGTAGTATATTTTGTGTTTGTGGTGTAGTGGTGTAGTATATTTTGTGTTTGTGGTGTAGTGGTGTAGTATATTTTGTGTTTGTGGTGTAGTGGTGTAGTATATTTTGTGTTTGTGGTGTAGTGGTGTAGTATATTTTGTGTTTGTGGTGTAGTGGTGTAGTATATTATGTGTTTGTGGTGTAGTATATTTTGTGTTTGTGGTGTAGTGGTGTAGTATATTATGTGTTTGTGGTGTAGTATATTTTGTGTTTGTGGTGTAGTATATTTTGTGTTTGTGGTGTAGTGGTGTAGTATATTTTGTGTTTGTGGTGTAGTGGTGTAGTATATTTTGTGTTTGTGGTGTAGTGGTGTAGTATATTTTGTGTTTGTGGTGTAGTGGTGTAGTATATTTTGTGTTTGTGGTGTAGTGGTGTAGTATATTTTGTGTTTGTGGTGTAGTGGTGTAGTATATTTTGTGTTTGTGGTGTAGTGTTGTAGTATATTTTGTGCTTGTGGTGTAGTGGTGTAGTATATTTTGTGTTTGTGGTGTAGTATATTTTGTGTTTGTGGTGTAGTGGTGTAGTATATTTTGTGTTTGTGGTGTAGTGGTGTAGTATATTATGTGTTTGTGGTGTAGTATATTTTGTGTTTGTGGTGTAGTGGTGTAGTATATTATGTGTTTGTGGTGTAGTGGTGTAGTATATTTTGTGTTTGTGGTGTGTGGTGTAGTATATTTTGTGTTTGTGGTGTAGTGGTGTAGTATATTTGTGTGTTTGTGGTGTAGTATATTTGTGTGTTTGTGGTGTAGTATATTTTGTGTTTGTGGTGTAGTGGTGTAGTATATTTTGTGTTTGTGGTGTATAGTGGTGTAGTATATTTTGTGTGTGGTGTAGTGGTGTAGTATATTTTGTGTTTGTGTGTAGTATATTTTTGTTTGTGTAGTGGTGTAGTATATTTTGTGTTTGTGGTGTAGTGGTGTAGTATATTTTGTGTTTGTGGTTAGTGGTGTAGTATATTTTGTGTTTGTGGTGTAGTGGTGTAGTATGTTTATTTTGTGCTTGTGGTGTAGTGGTGTAGTATATTTTGTGTTTGTGGTGTAGTGGTGTAGTATATTTTGTGTATGTGGTGTAGTATATATTGTGTTTGTGGTGTAGTGGTGTAGTATAGTATATGTGTTTGTGGTGTTGTGGTGTAGTATATTTTGTGTTTGTGGTTAGTGTGTAGAATAGTGGTGTAGTATATTTTGTGTTTGTGGTGTAGTGGTGTAGTATATTTTGTGTTTGTGGTGTAGTGGTGTAGTATATTATGTGTTTGTGGTGTTGTGGTGTAGTATATTTTGTGTTTGTGGAATAGTGGTGTAGTATATTTTGTGTTTGTGGTGTAGTGGTGTAGTATATTTTGTGTTTGTGGTGTAGTGGTGTAGTATATTTTGTGTTTGTGGTGTAGTGGTGTAGTATATTTTGTGTTTGTGGTGTAGTGGTGTAGTATATTTTGTGTTTGTGGTGTAGTGGTGTAGTATATTTTGTGTTTGTGGTGTAGTGGTGTAGTATATTTTGTGTTTGTGGTGTAGTGGTGTAGTATATTTTGTGTTTGTGGTGTAGTGGTGTAGTATATTTTGTGTTTGTGGTGTAGTGGTGTAGTATATTTTGTGTTTGTGGAATAGTGGTGTAGTATATTTTGTGTTTGTGGTGTAGTGGTGTAGTATATTATGTGTTTGTGGTGTTGTGGTGTAGTATATTTTGTGTTTGTGGTGTAGTATATTTTGTGTTTGTGGTGTAGTGGTGTAGTATATTTTGTGTTTGTGGTGTAGTGGTGTAGTATATTTTGTGTTTGTGGTGTAGTATATTTTGTGTTTGTGGTGTTGTGGAATAGATTTATGTGATAATCTTGTTCTCGCCAATCTAAGTACGATGGTTTTTTTTTTTGCTGGTTAAATTCACCGCTAAAATTCACGTGTACATAAGGAAATAAAGAATTTATAATAAAAAATCACGATATCATATCTAGGCCTTACAATAAGTAAATTATATTCCTATTATATATATATAATTTACTTACCTGTTATGAGTATGTGTTCCATGTTTACGTGTTTCCCAGTATGTACATTATGTCAGTATATTTATTGTATAAATTGTATGTAGGTAAACTTAAAACATGTTATGACAGAAGATAAATGTAATATTTACTTACATTATCTGAAGTGTCCTATCTCACACTTTGTGTGTACCTACTATATTTAATCACTGCACATCAAACACAGGTACAGATAGTACACTAGCTATATATACAGTTTAGCTGGAGGCATCACAACTATGTTATATGTAGCGGTATGGGTAGCCGAACCCTGGCTGGAGGCGTCACCACTATGTTGTATGTAGCGGTATGGGTAGCCGAACCCTGGCTGGAGGCGTCACCACTATGTTGTATGTAGCGGTATGGGTAGCCGGACCCTGGCTGGAGGCGTCACCACTATGTTGTATGTAGCGGTATGGGTAGCCGGACCCTGGCTGGAGGCGTCACCACTATGTTGTATGTAGCGGTATGGGTAGCCGGACCCTGGCTGGAGGCGTCACCACTATGTTGTATGTAGCGGTATGGGTAGCCGGACCCTGGCTGGAGGCGTCACCACTATGTTGTATGTAGCGGTATGGGTAGCCGGACCCTGGCTGGAGGCGTCACCACTATGTTATATGTAGCGGTATGGGTAGCCGAACCCTCATTCAAAAGTATTTTATGTTTCGTTAAAAAAGAAAAGACATTTGATTAATGAAATATCATATTTAATAAATGACAAAAATAAACTTTTACCTCATTTGATACAACCTTGGATAGTCATTTACAACGATACATAGGTTGTTTTGGGTGAACAAAGCTTCATGACACGTTAGTGAAGAATGGAGAATCCTTTCAATCGGACAAAAAAGCTCATTTTACTGAAGAATTTGTTCGGTATTTTGAGCAGTCTATGAAAAGCTCGAATATATCCGATGTACAAAATTACCGTTAGAGTTCATTCCATTGTTTGCTATATTTTGTTTAATGAATTACCGAGATGCTATGAAGCTATATATACATAGGGAGAGGTTTCAAGTTCTATGTGCACAATCAACAATTTCATGAAGTGTCAAAGTTTGTCCCAAGTTGTCACCAGGCACAGCTTGAGCCGAATTTACTCGGAACACAAACGGAAGAAACTTATAAAAAGATATTCGAATATACTTGACACCTGATATTTTTTGTTGTCTAAATAAATTTGTGTCGTGATATCGATGTCCATGACTACGATAATGTCGCTTTCGAGATAAGAACAAAGACCTTCCGTCTGTATTACTGCGTCCTAGACAGAAGAAATTCCCTAAAGAATGTACCGTCATTGTAACAACTCAGATATCACATAATGTGTGGCGATCTCGTAAACAGTCATTTAACTAATATAAGTAATCATATATATTATATTTTGCCTTAAATTGTGATCTTGAACTATGCCAGATATCGTAATGCCGTCTGCGATAGATTATTTAGGATAATCTCGTTTATATATATATATCTATTATTTAGGAAAATATCGTATAGATATGTTTTTAGGACAATATTGTATAAACATGTTATTTAGAACATCGCGGTACAGACATATATCATTTAGGACAATGTCGTACAGATATGCGATATAGGACAATACCGTATTTATTTGATAAATACCTTAAAACTCAGTCGTGTTGCGATTGTTTCTTATATCAAAATGCATTAAAGCGTATAAAATGTTTTGAAGCTCGAGTAAGTGTGAACCAACATTTCCCTGTCTGGGAACCAAACTTTTTGTTTAATATCTGATCATCTGTCTATCTTCACTCTTTGATACAAAACTTCATCGTTTGCCGCTTTCACCATCCTCCGCTACTTCAACCAAGAATTGTCTCCCTTCGGTGCATTCTTCAATTTTATTGCGTGTCTTCAGGAATTTAAATGCAATCTATGTTAAACAGAGCCAGCTTGGAACATCATGTCAGCATTTTATATGTATCCTTCCTCTTGTCGTTATGCTTCGTTCAGTCCTGTCATGTCTGGCACTGAGTCACCATAGTAAGAACGGACATACCAGTACCTAAAAATATCGTGTTTTTGGCTGCCTAATCGAAGGACTTTCCAAGAGACAGTCAAGAGTCTTATCCGAGTGAAGGCACCAATATCCTTGGCTTCACTGTCACAAATGGAACCGATTAACATTGTAGCAGAGCTTGAAACAAACGACTTTCAAACTAGATTCTCTCTATAAAATTTATTAAAATATACTAAACGGCTGAATATAACATAAATAAGTTAAAATTATACAGTATACACTACAAATATATTTTATAAGACAGTTAGCTTCCATAGCACTTGGTACAAATTTGAAAAGATTGTATTACAATTTAAGGATACAATATATCTGTATGTTACTCGACCAGCCTTTTTAAACCATTACCCGCTGAAAATTATATAAAAGAAAAGCACCCGGTACATTTGATGGTTGTCAAAAGAGAGACTGTTCAGGTTTTCCTAACAAAGACAACATAAATTCCCTCTATCAGCAGATCAACCACCTGCTCATTCATCTTCAACATTTCACTGTTATAATGTTTTTTATCTTTCTTTACTTTTTCCACCTAGTACACTTCTCATCACCTGATCAAGTTTAATATTCATCTTTTAAATGAAATGTATATTTACAGTAAAAAAAACTTAATGCAAGTCCGAGTCCTGTACTCATAGAATTTCCGAAACTACTGAAATTTTACACTTTTACACTTATTTTTCAGCAATTAAGTTCAGGCCTCTTGAAAATTAATTGTAGATAGAGACATTTACACACACGAGCACAAGTACCTACAATATATTGTCTCCATGGTGATACTTCAATTACAGTAACTACTTAAGAGAAGAGATTCCATAAGTATTTTACTGTTAAATGCCACATCGTGTGAACTGTGATTTGATACAATTTGATCACTGGATAAGTATCTCCTTCAACTACAATCACTACCAGCTATCTGTCCATGTACAAGTTCCACACAGATTCCATACTCTAAATCTCAATTTTACGTGACTGTTAAACCTTCCTAAATCACCAATTAAATAGATTTCTACAGACAATCCATTCTGTTATATTGTGATATTTTTATAGAATTTGAAAAGACAAAGTAATGCCCATATACAAAGATATCAACTATTCAGCTCCTTACAACAGCCTGTATCTATATTTGTGTTCAATCAATAAGTGTTCTTGTTAAGGAAATGAGAAAGATCAATTTACTGGTAATGACTAATAAAGTTCTTTTCACTGACAGAGAAATACAGTGTTATAATGAATCTAAAATTCTTGCTGAAGAATGTGATATATAACATTAATAAAGATTTCAATCAGCAGGACACCTTACCATGGGTACAGAATGACATTATGGAATCATTTCTGGAAAATGGCTCGACAATGAAGACAATATCGGAGTAAAAACAAATTTTTTTAACACAAAACTGAATTATAGAGATTACACACTGTACATTTTCATACAAGGTAACTTTCTGCTCATTTGAGATTATTGTTGTTGCATTCAATGGTTAAGAATGCTCATTTGAGAATATTGTTGTTGCATTCAATGGTTAAGAATGCTCATTTGAGAACATTGTTGTTGCATTCAATGGTTAAGAATAAGAAAAAGTATTACTGTGTATCAGGATAATATTACACTGTTGAAGACAACAATGAATGTTTCATTGGTGACAAGCATAATTGTAATTATATATTAAAAATGAAAATTTCCTAATACACGATTAAACAACGTACTTAAAACTTAATTATCCTTTGAAAACTAAACTAGAAATCTCACAGTGAAATATCCACCGGGCAAACAACAGATTCAGAAACAGTAAATGTGAGGCCATTTACAAAAATGTTTGTTTCCTTGTCCTTACCAACACTAACTTTTCTATTTATCCTAAACGGTTAATATCTTAATTGTATTCCTATCTAACCCTTATGAAAAATATAATAGAAAGAGAATTATCAACTTGTATGCCCAAATGTTTACAAGAATTATCAACTTGTATCCCCAAATGTTTACACGAATTATCAACTTGTATCCCCAAATCTTTACACGAATTATCAACTTGTATCCCCAAATGTTTACACGAATTATCAACTTGTATCCCCAAATGTTTACACGAATTATCAACTTGTATCCCCAAATGTTTACACGAATTATCAACTTCCCAAATATTTACAAGAATGATCAACTTGTATGCCAAAGTATTAACAAGAATTATCAACTTATATATCAAAATGTTTACAAGCATCTCATGTTACAGGAAACATTTTTTTGGCCCGATCTGTAATGGAAATTCTCGATCAATATTCTGATTCTCATAATTCTAACCTGTGATGCAACATACTGTATTCTAACATATCAAAATACTTTATTAACATGCTCTTCCCTTTTGGCAGTGCTATCATGATATTTTGGTATAGAACTTCTGTGGGCATTTAAACAAGTTTGAAATTCAATATTTCTGTTCAAGTCACATTGATGATATGAGATCAGGTATAAAACTTTGACATTATATCAACCTATTTAAATCTAACATCACATTTATTTCCAATTTCGCACATTCAATTCATGAATCCATCAACTTGATTTCATATGTAAAATTTGTATCTGGAACCTGAAACCTGCCGTCTTTATTGTTATTTGTTAAACAGGAAGTCTTTATCAAGTATGACAATGAATGAAAACAAAATACATAACAAAAAAGTAATTAATAGCTCCATGTTAAACAAGAATACTTTTTACAGTTTAATACCTAAAAACGCTACCTGCTGACCCTATGGGTACAGTTTAATACCTGAAAATGCTATCTGCTGACCCTATAGGTACAGTTTAATATCTTCAAATGCTACATGCTGACCCTATGTTTCTACTGTATAATGGTGACCTCTACTGTATAATGGTGACCTCTAAACAATCTTTGATTTTGCCTTCACAATCTCTTCAGTAAAGCAAACAGAAATTAAGGAATTTTTTCATAATTATAAAAGCTATATCAGTATTTAATCATGAGAACTTGTTGTACATATGAATATTGAGGTAGATAGAACTTTTGTAGAACAATCTTAATGTACAAATAACATTTATTTTGTTCGGGAAATGAAAAACAATGTAAGTATAAATTACATTATGTTGATCATGTTGTTCAGGAAATGTAAATTTATCAAACAACATTACTGTAAATTACATTCTGTTGAGAATAATGTGTGAGATTTTTACAACAGATTTTTTTTGAGACATACTTTGACACATATCCATCATATACTGGACAATGCATTAATATCTACAAAAACACCAAAAAATGTACGTACAATCATAATTATACTCTCATATCAGAAAAGATTACCTATCATGTATATTTACAAAATTATTTGTTTGAATATGTACATCAAAGAATGTTATAAAAAATATCCTTTAACATGATGGCACATATGTATATAGACTAGAACATCATCACTCCTTGTTATCACTCTGTGGTATTTCTGTTTTGATCACAATTTGTTCAGCTTCATCATTGATATGATCATACAAAGGAAATTCACAGCAGCACAGACATTTTAAAGCCCTTGGGAGAGCTCCATAGCAACCGCTGGGAAGTGGGATTAATGGACTTGTTCTGTTCTTGAAGATTAAATAGGCATCATTCCTATAAAATAGGAAAAGAAATGTTTTACACACAAACAAGCAACAAAATGATATCCCTTCTGATAAGAGCTACTAAATAGTTATTTGTACAATGTATTAACATAATGATCACTTTAGATCTCTATATAAAAAAAAAACATGATATCATTAAACATTTACTTAAAAATTAACTTGGAATATATTAACCTAATGATGATTTGAACACATCTTACTTTCTAAAACGTTCATCTGCTTTTTTCTCCAAAAGAGGGATGCCACTGAGAAACAACAAAATGCTCATGGTGAAAATCGGACTAAGGACAGCTGCCCACTGTCCATACCATAGAATACTGGTGCTGATGATGAAGATCCCTAACCATAGAGTTATCTCTCCAAAATAGTTAGGGTGTCGGCTCACACTCCATAGACCTGACGATACAAAAACAGAGTTATCTCTCCAAAATAGTCAGGGTGTCGGCTCACACCCCATAGACCTGACGATACAAAAACAGAGTTATCTCTCCAAAATAGTTAGGGTGTCGGCTCACACTCCATAGACCTGGCAATACAAAAACAGAGTTATCCCTCCAAAATAGTCAGGGTGTCGGCTCACACTCCATAGACCTGATGATACAAAAACAGAGTTATCTCTCCAAAATAGTCAGGGTGTCGGCTCACACTCCATAGACCTGGCAATACAAAAACAGAGAGTTATCCCTCCAAAATAGTTAGGGTGTCGGCTCACACTCCATAGACCTGGCAATACAAAAACAGAGTTATCCCTCCAAAATAGTCAGGGTGTCGGCTCACACTCCATAGACCTGACTATACAAAAACAGAGTTATCCCTCCAAAATAGTCAGGGTGTCGGCTCACACTCCATAAACCTGGCAATACAAAAACAGAGTTATCTCTCCAAAATAGTCAGGGTGTCGGCTCACACTCCATAGACCTGGCAATACAAAAACAGAGTTATCTCTCCTCCATAGACCTGGCAATACAAAAAAAATAGTCTCCAAAATAGTTAGGGTGTCGGCTCACACTCCATAGACCTGGCAATACAAAAACAGAGTTATCCCTCCAAAATAGTCAGGGTGTCGGCTCACACTCCATAGACCTGGCAATACAAAAACAGAGTTATCCCTCCAAAATAGTTAGGGTGTCGGCTCACACTCCATAGACCTGGCAATACAAAAACAGAGAGTTATCCCTCCAAAATAGTTAGGGTGTCGGCTCACACTCCACAGACCTGACGATACAAAAACAGAGTTATCCCTCCAAAATAGTTAGGGTGTCGGCTCACACTCCATAGACCTGGCAATACAAAAACAGAGTTATCCCTCCAAAATAGTTAGGGTGTCGGCTCACACTCCATAGACCTGGCAATACAAAAACAGAGTTATCTCTCCAAAATAGTTAGGGTGTCGGCTCACACTCCATAGACCTGGCAATACAAAAACAGAGTTATCCCTCCAAAATATAGGGTGTCGGCTCACACTCCATAGACCTGGCAATACAAAAACAGAGATTATCCCTCCAAAATAGTTATCTCTCCAAAATAGTTAGGGTGTCGGCTCACACTCCATAGACCTGGCAATACAAAAACAGAGTTATCTCTCCAAAATAGTTAGGGTGTCGGCTCACACTCCATAGACCTGGCAATACAAAAACAGAGAGTTATCCCTCCAAAATAGTCTGGGTGTCGGCTCACACTCCATAGACCTGGCAATACAAAAACAGAGTTATCTCTCCAAAATAGTTAGGGTGTCGGCTCACACTCCATAGACCTGACTATACAAAAACAGAGTTATCCCTCCAAAATAGTTAGTTTGTCGGCTCACACTCCATAGACCTGACGATACAAAAACAGAGTTATCTCTCCAAAATAGTCAGGTTATCCTCCAAAATAGTAGGGTGGCTCACACTCCATAGACCTGGCATGATACAAAAACAGAGTTATCCCTCCAAAATAGTTAGGGTGTCAGCTCACACTCCATAGACCTGACGATACAAAAACAGAGTTATCTCTCCAAAATAGTTAGGGTGTCGGCTCACACTCCATAGACCTGATGATACAAAAACAGAGTTATCTCTCCAAAATAGTTAGGGTGTCGGCTCACACTCCATAGACCTGACAATACAAAAACAGAGTTATCTCTCCAAAATAGTTAGGGTGTCGGCTCACACTCCATAGACCTGACGATACAAAAACAGAGTTATCTCTCCAAAATAGTCAGGGTGTCGGCTCACACTTCATATACCTGATGATACAAAAACAGAGTTACCTCTCCAAAATAGTCAGGGTGTCGGCTCACACTCCATAGACCTTCCTCAATAAAATGTACAGTTCCTGCCCCTAAAAAATGATTGAGTCTGCGCACACTCATCAAAACTTGCCACTGAGGTTAGAGTCAATAAAATAATTTTTTACACAGATAGAATATAATTGTGTACAGTTGGTGAGTAACATTTATATTCTATTATATCCTTGTATCACAAATTCATCTCAACATTGTAGAGACTTCAGACACTTCTAACCTCTATAGATAGTTACATCTATTACAATTAACCATGGTAAATCAAACAAATTATCTACTTGATGATTTTGGTTGGTAATGACTACAGCATTTGACAACAGTCAATTTGGTCCTCCTGGGAAATCTAATTTGAGTTCTGATATTACTTAAGTCAGGTTTCCTCCCAAAAAAACACAATGGTAGGTGAGATAAACTCCTTAACACTGAGCAGACTGACAATATAAATGATTACTGATACACATGTACTTACCTACATACATGTACTTTACCTACATGTCCTTATCTACCTACATGTACTTACCTACACACTTGTCCTTATCTACATACATGTACCTACCTACATGTACTTAACCTACATACATGTCCTTATCTACATACATGTACCTACATACATGTCCTTATCTACATACATGTATCTACATACATGTCCTTATCTACCTACATGTACTTACCTACATCACACCATTTCCCTTTATTAGCAGGATCGTTTCTGAAGTTAAATTTCTCAATGTCAGCGATAGTCTCTGCTAGCAGACCAATGACGAAGAAAAGCCCCCCGACAATGTCCTGTGGTGTCCAGTCATTATCAGGGCTCAACTTGACAGCACTGGAGGGAGCATTTATAAAGATGACCGGTAAGCTGACAGTAAACACCCAGAAGGCCTGTAAAAAATGTTTCAGTATTGAGTCTAAGACTGACTTTCTCTTAGTCCACTTAAATAGTTAAAACATAACTCAGGTGCCATCTTCCTTTAAGATAAAATATTTACTACATTTTGGATGGAATATGTAATGATGTATGAATGTTATTGATATAAATATCAACTTCTGTGTAGAGAAGTTTACATTGTAATTTGTCATTCTACGTTCCTTTCATACTGAGTCATAGAAGATTGAAAATTTCATGAATTTACAAGGTTCTCATTTATTTATGTACAAACTAAAGTAGTTAAATATAATGAAGATTTAAGAATGAATACTCATAGACTGAAATCTACATTGAATAATGAAAATATACACGACAAGAGTGCCATGGGCCTTTATGGTCATCTGACTACAAAAACTTTCAGCAGGGAAAAGGGTTATTTTTTCTATTTTGATTGAAATCTTACTAAGAAACTGTCTTCCATAATGTAGGTGGTAGTAATGGTGAGGAATAGGTAACTGTAACAAGTGCTACCTATTTTTTGACAGTAAAGTTGGAGCTAAATTCAACTGGTGAAACCTGAGAAGAACTTTGAAAAAGGCAATGCACAGGAAAACCATGATTACACAATCATGTTTTAAAATGGCCCCCCTCGCTACCATATCGAAGTTTTGACTAGGTCGAAAACTAACAACACTTAGTTGGTTACCTTTTCTTAACATTCCCACCGAATTTGAGCTCAGTGGCACCAGTGGAACTGGAGAAAAAGTTTAAAATATATTTTTTCAAGATTTCATGCAAGTCTGAGTTCAATCCCATAGATGGAACTTGAGAAGAAGTTTGAAATGTCAAAAGTTTATGCATGGCGGATGGCGCACGGCAGACGACCAAGGGCGAAGCATGATGGCTATAAGCCATCATAACCCTTCAGGTCACATGACCTAAAAATATATATAAATATACCTGAAATGTCCAGAATCCAGCAAAAGCTGCACAATTTTCTCGTTTGTCATCAAATCTTTTGTCTTCTCCAATTTTTATGATTCTATAGAGAAGATATCCTGACAGTCTTATTCCCCAAATACATACAAAGACGGTCACACATATCTGTCTCCAATTGTAAGTCTAAAAATAAACAAAAAGATATAAAATATTACATACATTAACAGACTAACAGCATGTCTTTTGTTTCATGGCACCCTTCCATCATCTTATGATTATTTATACTAAACTGAAGCATCAATATTGCAGTCTTAACATTTTAGTAAATATACGAATCAGACATAATTTCAGAAGACATTTTGATGAGACGTTTTATATATTTATATATTTAAAATCAACAACTTACCTGTGCTAATAAGAATGTAAGTAACGCCAACACCACAAAGTTTGAACCTCCAGCAAAATCTGTTACTTTATCAAATTTACAGGTACATGCTACCAGAAAAAAACTGAACTGCATTGCAACAGTAACTATAGCACAGATTGCTAAGTTGTTTTCATCAGACTCAAACACAAGAACCATTTTGACCGGTGAATGTTCTGAAAACAGGAAGAAGATATTCTGCTTATCAATCAGTCAAAAACAGTTCTTGAATAAACCACTCCAATGTAAGAAACATAAGTATATAAGTCTACTGTTTTACTATCATGAGGCCCAAGGGACTGTCACCTTAGTCACAATGCTTCTTGTAATATTTCCAAGAAAATGCTTTGTCAAAAAATGTGTGATCACTTTGATAACATTGTACACATAATGCAAATGGAAACTGTGTATACATTAACTGCTGTCCCATGCTTAGACTTCAAACCAAGTTTGAATTATAAGAAATTACCCTCAAAATCTTAATTTTCCTATAAAAAAACCTTCCATTCAGAAAGAGTAGAATATCTTTGAAATTTCAGACCCAATTCTTGCCCCGCCCATCAGCCCCTGGGGGTCAGTCAAGGTCAATATGTACATCTCATCAAAGAATCAGTTGTTACAGATGAAAAAAAAATCCAAGCAAGTTTGAACTATTGAACCAATATATAATAAACAATTATGGGGAAAAAAACAAATAATGCTCAAAAATGTAATTTTCGTATATAAACAGTAAATTTTACCCCCCTCTCAAGGAGGGAATATGAGATCCCTGGGTAATAAAATTTACAATTTAGGTACAGAATCTGAAGGCTTTCCATCCATGATGAGTACTTGATTCTACCATACCTGGGATTTGTGAAGATATCTAAATTTCAATCAATTTGACCCTCTTCAGCCCCACCCCTGGGGATTGGGGACCATATAATTTACAATTTTGGTGTGCCTTTAGCGATGGAAGATTTTCGTAAAATTTCATTGAAATCGGTTCAGGAGTTTTCCAGTAGAAGTCGAAAATGTTAAAATTTTACGACACACAAGGCATGACACTAGACAAAACAGGATCACAATAGGTCATCCAAGACTTTGTCTCAAGTGACCTTAAAATGCAACCAGTAAACTGGAAATTCCATCCCAAGCATACGCTACAGAAATACCATGATAATGTTCATTCATTGAAAACCGTTTTGGAGTTCTTTTCCTATTACATTTAGAGGTAAACTAATAGACAAGATTTAACAGTTACAGAGACAATACAATTCACATTGTATTAAAAGTTGATCATGCCACATAAGTATTTATCAGCGACCATGTCAATGAAGCTATTCAAAAAGAACAAGTACAGACATAATGGTAGAGTGTACATGTTTATGTACATACATAGACACATAGATTTATTCTGACAAGGTACAGAAAATATGTACAGGATTAACAATCCTTTGATAGTCAGCTCTTTACATATATATACTGAACAAAATAAGTTAAGGATCATAAACTTGAAACAGTGCAGTTTTACATACAAATAATAATATGATTATATTTTAAATTTTAATGACAGAACATTCATTTTAGTCTTTAATTACACAAAACAAATTAATTTGTGGTAATTGCTACCAAGAGCAGATAACCCTGAGTAACAGCACCCTTGAAATCAAAGTGTAAGAGGAAGTAGAGCAAGTTAATCATGTAGACAAGGAAAACTCATCAAACTGCAATTGGCAGTTTAATAGGCAGTATGACCTCCGTTGACATCAATAACTGCCCTGCAACGTCTGCACATGCTCCTTATTAGTCGTCGGTGGCTGATCTGTGGGATGCGCTGCCATTCCTCTTGCAGAGCAATCATAAGCTGTTGGCGGTTCTGTGGCGGATTAGGTCGAGCTGAAACCCGGCGTTGCAAGGTGTCCCAAGCATGCTCGATAGGGTTCAGATCAGGAGAACGACTTGGCCAGTCCATGGGAACGATTGCTTCACGTTGAAGATAGTCGTTGACCACACGAGCACGGTGAGGACGAGCATTATCATCCATCAGAATAAAATCATGGCCAACAACTCCTGCAATGGGCCTTACTATAGGGTGTAGAATCTCGTCCCTGTATCGAACAGCTGTTAAAGATCCATTGTCTATGATGTAGAGGTCTGTATGGAAGTCAACACTGATCCCTGCCCAAACCATCACTGACCCACCACCAAAGCGATCATGCTGGACAACACAGCAGTCTGCATAGCGCTCTCCTTGGGTTCTCCATACCCTCCTCCTACCGTCATGGAAGTCAACACAAAACCTAGACTCATCTGTGAACATAACATTTCTCCAATGACGTAATTGCCAATTCAAATGATGAGTGGCCCATTGATGTCTGGATTGTTGATGACCTCTGGATAAAATTGGTCGGACTGCTGGTCTTCTAGCTCGTAAATTAGAGGCATGGAGTCTGTTTCTCATTGTCTGGGATGAAATCCTTAGATTTGTAGCACGCTGAAACTGAAGATTCAAGACAGGAGCACTCAAAAACCGCTGACGTCGTGCCGTGATGCAAATGAATCTGTCCTGTCGGGCTGTCGTACAGCGTGGTCGTCCAGATCTGGGGCGTTGACGGACGTTATTTGTCTGTTGATAGCGATTCCATAGCCTACTAATCACGCTCTGAGAAACATGAAGCTGTGCCGCCACATTTCGTTGAGTTTGACCAGCTTGAAGGAGCCCTATAGCTCGCGCGGCTTCCATATCATTTAAATGTCTTCGCATGATTAGTTTTTCAAGTTTTCGTTACAAATTGATTAAATGTTTCCAAATTCAACTTTTTTTAGCTTAGAAGTAACAGAATCAAAACCTGCAAGATTCCTCTGTAGTAATAGACCAGTCAGTTTTTCACACCACCATAGTTAACTAGAGCGGAACGGCAAGACCTTCAGATGCACGTGCTTTCACCTTTGACATGACTTTAGGTACATATTGGAGAAACTACGAGTGCAATTACCGGCAATACATGATTTGAATTTTTAAAGATATTATGGTCACAATTTATGATCCTTAACTTATTTTGTCCAGTATATATATAATTATGATGGTTGAAAGTCAGAAAAGTTCAGTACTCGGCAATTATCCTCACTAGGTGTATGGAATGAAGATGCACTTGAGTGTTACACATGAGTCTGAAAATATCTCACTATTATGGATATATATGAACCCTTATCACAATAATTGTACATTATTGACTCTACACGTACAAGCTAAAATAGATTTAGGCAAATTCAAATACCTTTTTTAGAACTCCGGACTACCCTAATGTTAAATGCTCCTGTGCGTCATGGGAGAATCAAAATCAATTTTAGATACTGCTTAGGAATTTTATCACTTGTAATCAGTACCAGACTCTATCTGTTATCTTAGATGTGTAAATTGTGAATGTCAACATCGCTATGTACGTTCAGTAAACACGCTCATAATACGATAGTTAGGCCTAAATATCATCAACATCGACCAAAAACCTGTCACAAACATAACTGCATACTTACATGGACCAATATGCTCCACAACTACAATTATTTTGTTCACCTCTATTTGAAGAAAACCTTTTGTAAGCCGACAATATGCAAAAGTTGCATAACGTTGATAGCACGTGCGGAACAGCGTGACTGTGACTTGTTTACAGCCGACCACTCTGATGTCGCTTAAGGTTTAACAAACAAATAAAAAAAAAATAACGGAACAAGATGATTAGTTACAAGTAAATATATACATATTTACAGGAATATGAGTTCACTATCATAATTTGATATATTTATGTGGAAGATAAGACTTTGTTTGTCAAAATCAGAAGCAATCGTCGGAATGATTATACCGGAAGTAGATTTAATAGAATGGGCGTGACGGAAAGGTTTCATAACACTAAAAACAGCCAAGTGCAGGCGCACTCTACACTGAGTTGGCCTATATACCCTAGGACTGAAAATCACATGAGCACCCTTTTACAACAAAGTGCGTATGAAGTACAAATGTACAAGGCGATACATGTATCAAACACTGCTAAATCAACTACATCAACGATATGTACCCTTTACCTATTTCCATACCCTGTACCTATGGCTATACCCTATACCCTGTACCCATGGCTATACCCCATTCCCGGTACCCTCTACTCCTTGTCCAAAATACAGTATATTGAACGTGTGTTAACAGGTTATGGAGACTATTGCGATCCCTTTTCTCCGTCGAGTGTCTAATTTTTCCGCGTTTTCAACTAGCAATGAAATTCTGAATTTACACATACCCCTACCACCTATCCTGTACCATTTACCCTCTAGCGCCTATCCCCTTTTTTCTCTTCTCCTAATTCAGTGCGCACCGATAGCAAATGAACGTCCTCACGATTTCCGCGGCCTCGGAACGCTTCTCCAGACACTAAGTTTACGATTCTTTCATATCACACGAGAGCGAGATTCACGAGCTTTCATGGCGTTGCCTGTCCACATTTGTATTAAATTTCCATCCTCTTCAAATTTGCCGTGTAAATTTGATTCAACATTCGACATTCTACACTTGTTGTGCTCTTTAGATTATGGACTAACAGAAATATAGCCTACTATCTTGGATTTGACCTTCAAATATATTTATTAATATTTCTTGGAAGAAATTTCAAATAACGTATGATGAATAGCAAAAACGAAGGAAAAGGACCCAACATTTAAAGACCAAGCAAACATCAAACAATGATGTACTCAAAGCTTTCTCTGTGACCTTTTGTTTGGATTTCTGTTCATATAAACTATGATTGATAAAAAACTAATAATTTTTCATCGCATATGGCAGTCATATCAACGTATCTTCTGAATATTTTGAAATATAATTAAAACCACACCAAACCTGGTCGGATATCCACTCCTTAATTGTCTTTGTCAATACAATTGGATAAAACAAATTTTCTTGATTGTTGAATAGAAGCAGCACGGATAAGATGTGTACAGTGATCAGACTTGAAAACTGATAAATTATCAACTTGTATTTTATTGAAATAAAAAAACACATTTTATCAGTAAACATTAAAACATTATAACACTATAAACATTATTATCTGTTTATGAATATATATATATATGTATGGAAGGCACATGAATAATGACTTGAAATCAAGACCAATCCAAGATTGTTCTGACATGTAATACTGTCAAATCTTTCAGCCAAGGTCATTGGTATGGCAAAATATGGAGGCAAGTCTCGACAGTGTCTTGGATCCGCTGCTTGACAAGAGCATGATATAAAATGACAGTAATCACCGAACAGAAAGAATAAGAAAGCACCTGACTTTTATTGTTAGATTATGTAGAATATTTTGGCGAGGAATTTATGGTTGTGTTTCATGATTGTTGTCCTAACACATTTATAAACATCGGTTAATTCGTTTTCATTCCAAGATAGTTAATAAAGTGGAAAATAAAAATATATGATTTAAGCGAATTCATTCCGACAGAAAAAGAGAAGTCTTCTCACAAGGCTTGATTTGTTAATTGATTTTTCTATTTGTTTGGATTCACAAATAAGCCCAGTCCTTTTACCAATATTTTGTCAAGAACTTGCGCATCTCGTGATCTTCTGCTGGTGAAAACCGTCGTGTCTATTTTTCATATTCAGAGTAAATTGGTATAACATCGTATAGATCATCACAACATTAACACACATTGACGAAGGTTTGTTATAAGGAATGCTACATCTGCAATAGTTTCATTAGCACTTGACAATAAACATATACATGTCTATTGTAAAGTGATGAACGGGGACCAAAGGAGTCAAATCAAACGAAATCCAACCACTGTAATCAGAGTAAATCCATTACCTGTAAGTTATTGCCAAACATTCTTTGATATGTTAAACAGGTAACGTCACATACAATATCATATGTCATTAATAACATGGTAGAATCATTACCAGACCTTACTGCTATTCGCCAGAAACCCTCCCAATGTGTGTGTGTGTGGTTTTATTATTATTTTTATTTTTGTCTTTTTTTTTGATAACTCGGTTAAAAAATCAACACTTGTATATAAAATGTTTCTTGATACAGCACGATAAAAAAACCTATAGCGTGTTTGTATAAAAATATTTTCTATTTAAAAACAAAATCATATCAAAATATTTCAATCAATATCCAGTGATTGAACATAGAGACTATTTGATAGTCGCGATCACCTAAAGGTAACACACGTAAATAAATTATAACAAAATATGCATACTTTGTACCTCGTTGGGACATTATTAATGAATATCACAGTCCTAGAATATGTAGAAACATTAAATTAGAGAATTATTACAAACTCTTACACACAAGCAGCAGTAATAGTAACTATATATATTTATATATATGCTTGAAACACGCACGTGTTCCTTGTCTAAGCAGAACACACTAATTATATTCATATCTTGATCATGTCATTCAATCAACTGACATTTCAATTGTTTTTGGTTCTTTTGCTTTTTTTTTTTTTTTTTTTAATATAATCAGTTTTTATTCAGATCACGAATTCATCTTACATATTCAGAGTAAACACTGCACGTTTTCGATACATTGCAACAGTAACATCTCTGAAGTATCGACAGACAGGTGAGGAGGCTTGTGTGGGAACGTTAGAATATTTGTAGGCAACCAGCACAAGGCATTATACAGGCAGTCAACATCTTGCATATTTTTAAACATACAGCTTGTGTCGGTACCCTTCGTTATGATATATAGAATACAGTTACCAACAAACGGATATTAGGTTAATGCTTATGTTAACATGTTGGTATTTTCTTGTTTTGTGCCATATATACTATCAACAAGTTCCTTTACTAAGTATTTCCGATTCTCAAGACGTGGATAAATAAAGTTTTTCGATGTTCTTATATGTTAACAAATCTTTGCAATGACAAATAAAAATATCTAAGCACGAATACATTTGTTTTCTACTCTATAACAGACCGTGTATGTCAGGATTGCTATACCATAAGCTTCTATATTCTGGATTAATGAAAACCAAAAGCTCTATACAAGATTGCATTCACAGAATAGTTTCTCTTCCGCCTAAATAAAATGCAGTTTTGTCTTATCAGCAATACTTCTAGGAATGGTTTAAGATATTTTCCATGTTTCCAGAGGTATTTCAGTTGTTAACACTTCCCGCTATTTTAACTGACTGGTCGTTGGAGCACTTTTTATTAAGTCTACAAACACGACTTTGTAACTTTATGGTGAGAAGACATATAGGACTATTTTCCGACTATGGGTAATAATGCTTCAAACTGGATATCTAACCACATATAATAGCTATATGTCACATTTTCATCGTTTAAAATTAATTTCTTAAGGATTATTAATAAATAAAAATTGTAGCCAAACTTGAAATGGCTTTGCACATTTTTTAAAACTTAGACGCTTGCAAAAATGAAGCGTTTACAAGACACATTAAGCGTTTGTAAAATAAAGACTTTAGACGACCCTGTATGAGCAATACATACCAAGATAATCTCGGGTCATTACGATACATCACGACAGATTCTTCAGAAATCGAACAATATTTCAATGACCTAAGATGGTATTTCATAATAGAAATCAACAATTGTTTTTTTTATTTCATCTGTCAGATATATTCCTCCTGTCAGATAAAGTCCTTCCTCCTATCATATATAGTCCTTCCTCCTATTAGATTTTCGTAAGGCTCAGCGTTAAACACGTCTGGGAAATCTTTAAGCAACTCCTCAGCGAGACAATGATGATCACACCGTCTCAGAACTTTTATCAGTATGTCTGGTGTTGCGCCATTGTCGCAAATATACTTCATACATTGGTAAACCTGCTCCTTTACGTTATGAGAGAGATTTGTCTTCATCTCCTTTATTTTTGCGTCAGCATTAACACTGTTGTTTGAAGCTAAAAAAATAAAGCCATTCATTTAATTGGCAAATAAAACAACAATACTCACAACATCAACGTTTTAAAGTAGTATAAAACAAGGAAGTCACTATAAACCAACTTTTCCTGTAATACTGGAATTTTCTCAAAGTGGCAAAACATACCTTCATACAGATCCCGAATAAAAAATTCCCATGATCCCGTTGTCATCAAGCCTTCGCAAACTTTCTGCAAAACAGTAAAGGGATATCTCCAGGTCTGAGGAAGACTTGGAGATGATGGCTGCAGAGATGTTTGCTGTGGAGATGATGGTCGTGGAAATATTTGCTGTGGAGATGATGGTCGTGGAAATGTTTGCTGTGGAGATGATGGTCGTGGAGATGTTTGCTGTGGAGTTGATTGCCACAGAGATGTTTGCTGTGGAGTTGATGGCCCCAGAGATGTGTGCTGTAGAGATGATGGTTGTGGAGATGTTTGCTGTGGAGGTGATGGCCCCTGAGACGTTTGCTGTGGGGGTGATGGCCCCTGAGACGTTTGCTGTGGAGGTGATGGCCCCAGAAATGTTTGCTGTTGAGATGATGGTCCCAGAGATGTTTGCTGTGGAGTTGATGGCCCCAGAGATGTTTGCTGTAGAGATGATGGTCGTGGAGATGTTTGCTGTGGAGATGATGGTCGTGGAGATGTTTGCTGTGGAGGTGATGGCCCCTGAGATGTTTGCTTTGGAGGTGATGGCCCCAGAGATGTTTGCTGTGGAGATGATGGCCCCAGATATGTTTGCGGTGGACCAGTGGCTTGAAGCTGGTGTTGTGATAGATATTGATTCATTCCCTGCGAACTGTAAAATACATTTATTTAAGTGTATGCCAGCTCACAACCCAGTAAAATATCGCTATCTCTAAGAAACACTAACGCACAAAGCAAAGGATATGAAAATACATTTCAATTCGAAATCAACAAGAAAATTTAATGTGTTCGATTAAAACATCGAACGCCCATGAAATAAGCCGCGATTACGCTCTAAATAAAGTTTACAATTACATATAGCTGCTGTAAGTGTAAATATATCATAAATATATTAGGAAAAAGCCAGGCAAATAGAACAAAGCCAGGTAAATAAGAAAAATCCATGTAAATAGGAAAAAGTCATGTAAATAGGAAAAAGCCTTGTAAATAGGAAAAATCCATGTAAATAGGAAAAAAGCCTTGTAAATAGGAAAAAGCCTTGTAAATAGGAATAAGGCATGTAAAAAGGAAAAAGTCATGTAAATGGGGAAAAGCTTTGTAAATAGGAAAAAGTCATGTAAATAGGAAAAAGTCATGTAAATAGGAAAAAAGCCTTGTAAATAGGAAAAATTCAGGTAAATAGGAAAATGTCTTGTAAATAGGAATAAGCCATGTAAATAGGAAAAAGCCAGGTAAATAGGAAAAAAGCCATGTAAATAGGAAAAAGCCATGTAAATAGGAAAAATCCTTGTAAATAGGAATAAGGCATGTAAAAAGGTAAAAGCCTTGTAAATGGAAAAAAGACAGGTAAGTAGGAAAAAGCCAGGTAAATAGGAAAAAAAGCCTTGTAAATGGGGTAAAGCTTTGTAAATAGGAAAAAGTCTTGTAAATAGAAAAAAAGTCATATAAATAAGGAAACGCTTTGTAAATACGAAAAAGCCTTGTTAATAGGAAAAAGCCTTATGAATAGGAAAAAACCAGGTAAATAAGAAAAAGCCATTTAAATAGGAATTGAAAGTTAATTATTTGATATTCATGGGTTTTTAACCTATAACATAACTACCCGAGGATTGATGCAGTACAAAGATAACAACCTTCCTCATTTCTCAAAATGACCTTTACTGTCGATTGGAGTTAAACCTAGCAAACCAATGGGGTACTGAATTGTTGAAAGGTGGAGGATTTGGGGACATCGTGAGCTTAACATTAGTATAGAGGTTCAACCTCATGTAGCCAACCATTTAAAAACGTACTGTTGTGTTATTTACATGTATCTATACATGACTATTTCTTTTACCTGTTTTGTTTACATGTATACATGTTCCCATACCGTGTACCACTTTTTTTAGCCACCTTGCCTGTGCAGCCAATCCGTGTACCTGTTCTATTCATAGCGTACCTAGTTAAGTGGCCACTGGTATGCAAGTTATCTTCGTAGTAGTGTTCCATTGTTTGGTCTGACAGAGCCTTGCTATTCGATCGTGCAGACGTGATTTTTACAGTCTGCTCTTCTACTCGATGCGTTGTAGAGTTTCTGCCTTGTTCATATCTGTACACTTAAATGTAAATCCCCTTTTCTGAATACAGATTTTAAAGTACACATATTGGTCTCCTCGTCATGTTCACCCATTTATTTGGGGTTTACTTGCCAAATTACAAGAGCTTACTGCGCGAGCCACAAACAGATAATTGTTGACGAAGCTATTTGTCACAACACAACAGCAGCAAGCCAACGTTTTGTTTTCTCATATTTCCACACGGGAGTTGGTATGATCACACCTGGATGGCTACATCAGAGGTATGACCAATGTCCAGTGTTCAAACTGAAGAATGTTCACATATTTCCACATAGTTTTCCAATTTAGTTGAAATTTTAGTGCAACAGCTAACATGGCTAACACACTGATGTTAATTGTATAGAAAATGGAAGAGGAGGGTCTTATTTACTCTAAAGTGTATTCAAGTCTTCGATACACACCAGAAAACATGAAAATGTATATATGAGATGTGTGGAGACAGACTGTTAGAAATAATATTCTAAAAGATATGATGTGTAAAAATCTGGTAACAATAATTCGGCAAAAAGACTTCAAAACTTTCCAACAATCAACAAAAAGTCAATCTTATCAGCTTATTTTTGCATTGTAAAAATGATTAAATCATTGTAGGCAACTAATGAGGTTAAATCATCCAGTTGGCCTGCTGTCGGAAACCTAGACCTAAATAGAGAAAATATCGCCGTATTGATTTGTGCTTCAGTCAACCCAAAGTAAAATTTCTAAATGAACACATATGTGTTATCGAGTATCCAGACAGCGCATCTGATCTGTTTCATTTAGTGTGAATGTATTCTTTTCTAATGTGTCACTTAGTAGTCTTTCTATGTTCCTGGTTAGATACTGAGTATATATGTGAAAGACACTTGAGTTTCAATTTAACATTATAAATTGATGGTTTTCTCATTAAAAATGCAATGATACCAAAGATATTTTTTTTATTTTAAATTGACATTGACATTAAAATGACATTATGTCATTGAGAAATGGGAGTTTGCAATAAAAAGGTGATGGATTTTGTTTTATTTTTTTTTGTCAAATATGATGTTAACATATGTGTAGATTTATGATCTACATGAGATGCACCTTTTCTCAACTTGCTGATGTTTATATAACGTTATAGTCTGTACACCTAGTCTCAGACCATATATCCGAACATTTCAGTACTTAAATTTGAAATGGTTGGCCAAGTGGGGTGACACCCTATAATCAAAGCAAACCTTATGATAGCGATAGAACGAATTAAAGGTGCAGTTACATTTACGCAGCGGAGATCAGTTAAACAGTAACCTGGATAATTACAATCGGTTGTACTGTGTATCTAATAAAAGACTAGCGTACCTGACATCATCGAATCCAGGTTGCTTCCCACCACCTGACTCATGGTCATGTTTAAAACACAATTTCTTGGTCTTCCACAGACCAACCACACCAGCTACAACTAAGACAGTTACAGATCCAATGACAGCGAACAGGATCTCATTGGCATTATCTGAAAGTAATAATACCACAATTATAGAGGAGACATTATAAAGAATATTTATACAATAGCAAGTTGGTCGAAAGAAACAAACCTCAACATTGTTTTCTTGTTTTATTTTCAGGACAGAAATTAGTAACTTACAAGGTTCTTTTTTAGAACATCACAAATTAATATCAAATAGATACATACAATATCAAAAAGTGAATAAGTACGGAAGTATTGAATAGTTGTCTACAGACCATATATGACTGAAGTTTCAATAATCGCTTTTTTCAATATCAACAGAATCTTAATTCAATCTGAATATTAAGGGATGTAAAATGTAAATAAAGGGAAAATTCACACAAAAATGGTACCGGGATACCTCCCAAAGGAAGATAATTAAAGTTGGACTCCCTTAATGGAAGAGTATCCTGGTTATGAGCAGGTTCTTCTTACAACATCATAGTTATACTGTCCTCAGTTTGCATTACAAAACATGGTCATGCAAATAAGATATATGACACGGCAGATACTTTGTAGAGATTTGGTTGGAGTAGAGTATGTGGTTAGCTATTCAATAAGTCATTGACTCGATAACAGGACGATGCCACTTTTTGAATATTTTCTTGTACTATTAATACTGTCCACACGGAAACTATGTGTTACTCTACTATCATGTATATTTTCCTAAGGTCCTGTTCTAAGCGTGGTTCATACCAAATTGGAAATCAATTCTGACATTGCTACATAAGAAGACGGAATTGAAACATGTTGCTCCATTTCCCCTATTGGGCCTCGCCCCTCTCGCCTCGAGGACCTGCGACCTGAAATTGATTTCCCTTCATTGAAATGCTTCAGACCAAATTGGGATAAGATATAGGCATTAATACAGAAGAACAATTTTAAAGAATTTGCTTTGTTTTCCCTATTGGGTCCGCCCTCCCACCTCACGGTCCCGAAACCCACTGTTTATACAAATTAAATTCTTTTCAAGCACGGATGCTACTGGCAAAATTGGTCCAAAATCCAATAATTCGTACAGAAGAAGGGGGATTTCTCATTTTGGGTCCCGCCCTCAGGCCCAAGAGGGATCAGATTCACTTTTTTTTACAAAGCCGAGTGTTCTTCTTATAAGGATGCCTCTGACCAAATTTGCTCAAAATCCGCTCAGTCGTACATGACTAGCAGTGTTTTGTTAGAAAAAGTTGACGGACGAATATCGAATCCCCGAGGACGGAAGCCAAGCTAAGGCATAAGCTCATTGGTCCGTGGGAAGTAACGAGCAAAAAATCTAAATATATAACAGAATGCAAATATAGCCAAAACAACCAAAATTTACCTCGTGTAGAAATATTATGTACATCAGGAGGCAACTTGGCACAAATCCTGTCCTGCGTTAAAGTGCACTCATTTAGGATGTCACGTATGCCACACTGGGTGCATGGCTGACATTCATCAGTTGCTGACGTACTCGAGGAAAATGTCCTTCTCGGTACACATCGGACACATTTAGGTTTTGCATCGGATGTTCCTGAGATGAAGAAGAATGAATCATTTATGATAAAGTTTTGTTATAGTCGTTTTCGGAGATTATTGGTAATCAAACGTGATAACTCCTCCGTATTATAGTTATCATCAATAGTTATCTAATTAAGGAAATCAATAATTACTTCACAACATTGATAATTATTAATCGTTAACCTGTATAATTTAGATGCAAATATATAACAATCTGAATTATCTTATATTGCTAAACTAAGCAAACTTTACCCCCAACAAGCTGTAACAGTTTGTACATATACATTGTTTATGTTAGGAAAATAGTTCAATATGATGAGCATAGTATATATATATTTAGTTACCGTTGTGAAGAACACCATATCCAGCGGGACACAAACCAAACTCCCGACAAACAGCGTGGTATTTGTCCAAATCAGGAAATAGATTAAACGTTCCAGTTGGGCATTCGCATACTAAATTTGAAGAATATGTGCAATTGCGGATAGGAACTAAAGCGCTGGTTTCGCATGCTGTCATGCAAAGTTCACAATATTCGGCAGTATTATAGTCTGAAGTGAAACTACCGTCTTCACACAAACCGCATTGCGCATTTGTATGGTTAGTCTTACAATGATGTAGAAGATGAGTACCAGGAGAACACTTGATACACCACACACCGTCGTGGGTCTTGTATTCTATATTCAATGGCGACTGAAACGAGAAAAAACAAGATTTTTTAACCATAGTAATGGATTGCGTAATAGATGTTATTTCCAAAGAAAAATCTTTCACTGATGCATTTGTATACTGAAATATCATAACCTGGTCACTGTACGTATGTAGCAGGACAACCCAGGCTCGCCACTTTTGTCTTTCTCTCCCGAGCCAAACAGCAGCTTATATTTTAAGACATTGATCATGTATTATTTTTATCCAGAAACAATGATTGAAAATCAGACAATCAAAATTTCAACATTTTGTTGTTTAACCTTTGTTAACCTGTCGTTGACGTTACGTTGAATTTTGCCTCATGGCGTACCTTGTACGCCAAAATAATTGCTCCGCTCAGACATCTAAAATCACTTATTTATTGATATTGTTAATCGTAAAGTTTGAGTAAATTCAGAAAGTAATTCCGTCGAATTAACGCACGTGATAAAACCGTGCCGAATACAGCAAATATTATGTGTATTCGGACAGTGGCAGTGCTAGTTGCAGGATGAAAAGTATATTTTCATATGGTTAAACGTCCTCACCAAAGTCAGGGTTACATAAGGATGGGTAACTAGAGTTAATGCAGGAGTGAAAAATAAAGCATAATAAGAAAAAACAGAAAGCAATGGAAGGGGTGTCCGAAGTGCTGCAATAGGATGAGCGGCTCTGTTCTGTTCTCTGCAATGTTACTTAAGTAGATGACAATGCATTTGGCTCACATTCACAGCTTCCTTAAATCACAAATATATATTTCCCTAAACTGTATCGTAAACGCTCTACGTTTTTCCATATATAGGACGGGTTACAAATAATGAAATTAAGGCTATCAGATAACGTTGGACACGTAATTAAGAAACTAATAATAAATATTTTCATAAGAACAATTCATCACATTTTTGTTAGTGAAATATAAGAGAAATATTTCATTGATAATAGTGTTATTTTTACTAATGAAAACTTTGCAGGTTTACATCAATGAAAAGAGAGAACACAAATCATCTGATCAATTTGACGTATCATAAATCCATGTACTTAAAATCACAAAACCAGACATCTGAAGCGTTGTTTACACGACATTCAAGTACATGGCAAGATAGAATTTCCATAACAGTCAGCAAACAATGCAACCCAGATCACCTAATCAGATATCGAACCTAGTTTCTTAGTGACATGAATAACTAACATTTTCTATCTGAATATAAAATTTAATTTACATTGAAATTTATTTTTGTGTGAACATAGTTATAATTATTTCTTAAAAAACGGCCCTTATTTTGTTGCGTACTGCGAAGTTATGATAAGTGAGTAGTGTCCGCGAAAAGCCTAGTCAGCTTCCTCCTTTTAAATACAGGTATGCCAGTAATTCGGATATTTTACTTGTAAAACTGTAATAAATACATGTAGACTATTTAATAATGTTTCCAGTAACAACAAAATTTCACTCGTTTGTTTAACATTTTTTGTATCTAAATATATTAGACACACTTGTGAAATATATTTGTTGTTACTGATGACACTAACAAATATCCTCTATATATTGAGGTTTGTACGATGTCTACATTCTCAGCCTATGGTATTTGCATGTCGCAGTAGATTCGATATTCACGGGCCTGTTCCCAGTATCAGGATTTTCTTGCGCAATATGTCGACATCTGAACAACACAGGGCTTCAAGAGATGTAGGCTGATAAACATTTCACACTTAAACACCTAAAACATAGTCGTGATATTGTTATATCCCCGTCTACATACTACGGAGAATGTTACCAGTCGTGCTCGACACAAAGAGAGTAGACATTAAAGAAAAACACACACCTTGATATATTTCGGTCAAGCGACATGCACATAACCTTCCCCTTTCAGGCAAAGTCAAAACAAGGTCAAGGAAAGTGTAAACAAATAATGAACAAGGGAGAGGAAATATGAAGATCGATTTATGCTGTGACTTTTTTTGGCATGGGAAATAATCCATTTATAATTTTGCTGTTCTCATTATGGTTGTCCTCAATAAGCCGTGGGTTTTACAAAGCACACAAATTAACATGACAAGGTATACAAATACTGTATATTCAAACAGTATGATACAGGTGACTTCCCAGGATTTGTCAATATCGGTAAAGATATAAAAGATTACAAGCTGGTTCCGAAAAAAGATACACCAAAGTGAAAAGATACATACTTTCTCCACATATATATGTATATTTTATGAATAAATTAAAAAAACATGCACTTAAAGTAAGTCGCACCTACCTGTACAGGAGTGACCGCTGAATACAAGGCAACGGTCATCAAAACTATTATTGACACCGTCATATCAGATCCTGAAATGGAAAATGGCCTCTACATCATACAGTTTATAGTGAAAATAAGTGTTCCAGCTTTTATTGAATAATATTTTAACATTTCAACATGTTGAACTTTCATTATGGAATTCATCTCCTGAAAAAACACCCTAGTAGTTCTTAAAAGTGGGCTCAAATAGTATAACGGTAACACATTTAAAGTAAACATGCATAACCAAATTATTGAAACGAAATTGAACATCGAAATGAACGGATAATGATATATAACTCAAACTTCGAGTCGGTAAGTGCGTGATAGATTCAAATCTTTGTCAAAAATTGAGAAATTTGATAGTTCGAATGTGTCTATATAAGAAGATGATTTTTTTTATATTGTGTGTAATACAAATACATATAATTGGTTCCTTACCTATTAATTCTAACGTGCGATACTTCTCCACTTATTTCTATAATTCGAAGAATTCTCACCTGATGACGTTAACTTCTATTTATAGGACTTGGTTTTCCGTTTTTGAATAATGACAATAACGACAATTTTACAACCATTAATATAATATATAATCGAAATTTAACATAAACGTAGGCAGGAAATACACTTTCGAACTGTTGAATTCATTCATAGTTTGATGTAATCTGGCTCAAGCATACCTGTACGGTGTAAACGTGGGGATTTCAATTCGCTATTTTTAGACGGTTTCTTCGAACATCGGTATTTCTAGAAGATTCGTTAATCTATCTAAAAAGTTGATATTTCTTAATTAATGACGACAAACTGACAAATGAAGAAAACTATTAAATATGCCATCTTATTAAGTATGATTTGCAGGAAGTTGATGATGATCGTGTCGTTCATACGAGTGGTCTGCTACTCATCACTTCACGTCATATCACCATTAAACATGATACACAGATTTAAATCACTTGTACCTAAACAAATAAACAAAAGTGCCTCACTTACCGTTAATGTTTTGATGTGATCCAGATATACAAGTCCTTAAGGATCGGACATGTGCTTAAAATTACAACGGGTATTGTGTGTGCACTCGACTCACCTGTGTAACTATAGTGGGTGCATACACTTCGTACTTATATATATATATATGCAGAACACGACTGTGATTGTTTAGGATATAGATAAGCGGTTACCGCTACGATCTTAAAACGATCAGTAATTTCATTGACAGTGTATGGTGGCATGTTACTGCTAAGTCATCGCGACAAATCGTCATATGAACGCGACTTGTCATGAGAATATCATGTTGAGACGTCTAATTAAGTCGACTAGTCCTGATTATTGTCGAGACAGTGAAGACGTGACATCAGTGTCTTGTGTTCGTATATAGAACCGTCTTGTTTACTACTTATAATCTTAAACACATCATTCAAGTTTGATATGATTTCTCGGTTGGATTAATAACTAAGTTACACAATTGATAAACATTTATACAACATTGTATGTGATGTCTCCTGTATAATTTCTAACCAGATCTGAATTTAATAGATTTGCAGAATTCTTGCTGTGAATTGTTCATTTTTGAAAGTCCTCAGCAGATGCTGGCCGTTCCAGAAGTTGGTAGTCACTAGACAGAATCAATTGTTGTCATGTACTGTACATTATATATTTTTGTTACATTTAGTAGGTCAAAGTGTATGAAATCTTCAAACGAGTTCTGATTTATCAAGACTTTGGATGTCAATTATATGAAATCTAGATATATCTGTGAAAAGTTTTAATACCAAATGCCTCTTGAGCCTCTTGTCCATTAAGTTTGTATTCAGGTATGTTTTTTTGTAAATATTAAAGAGATTTTCCGCACAAGTAAGACTTCATATGTTGCTTTTGAAGAAAACTGTACAAAATTACTTGTTTTTACTGCAATCGTACTCCCCAATTTACCATGTAGACAAACACGTGATATTTAATTCGATCTTGTGATATCGATTTACAAACGTTCACGCGGTCTGGATTGCATCCTAACAGGTTTGCTTTGTTATCTGTCAAACAGAAAGAAATCGTTGTGAAAACTGTAAAATTAATCCACTGACCTGCAGTGTTTTGATGCGCTACATTGAAACGGTTAAATTTCAATTGGCTTTGATTTTTTCCACCAATTTGGACTGTCCAAGCTGACCGCAGGAGTGATGCTAACAATAGTTATAAACAAATATTAGAATAAGTTCCAAAAAACTACAGATCAGCCATAAATTTTGTAATTTGGGTGGAATATCCCTTAAATATGAACAATTCATTTAGCATACTCCCTTAAAGATAAGCCAACATAGTTGTGAATACACGTGACTATTTTCCACATTTTCAAGAACTGTTTTTGCCACCTAACGATTTCTTGACCTTCTTAAATGTTTTTTTTCCCCCTATACAATCATATAAATTGATATTTGACAAGCGTATTGTATTTTCAATTAGTAGGTTAGTTAACTAATTTTTCTTTCCTAAGTGCTGTTTCATATGACATCCATTCTTTATCATCAGATGTTACTGTTGTTTAATGGGAATGCACTACAGGTCTTGTTAATTGATAACATTACAAGGCAGTTGCTGTAGTCATTACTATTGTGTGTCTCGTAGAAATCCAATTACACAATTTCTGTTCATTTTCTTGCATAGTGTATTTCCCGAAAAATGATATTTCTCATGTACGTTTTAGCTTTAACTACATACATAAGGTACTGAATAGATCTGACAGTGAACACAACAAAATAGGCGACAATACAACATTTTATTTAAAAGTAAATAGCAGTATAAAAGTATATATATATCGAGGATGGATGTATACCTGTAGTTTTACACAAAAAGCTTATATTATTTTGTCATTAATCTACCAAGCTATTCATGTGGTTGTAATTTGATCATGTTTACATCATTACCCAAAATTAAATATAGGTTTATGTTACAACTCTCTAACATCTGATGTATCCCAGTAAGCATTTCTGGTCTGTAAGTATAACCGAGACGAAAACGGATTCGATGTGAACATGCAACCATTTATGGTTCATCAACAGCATGAACATTATTTTTATGGAAAAATCAACATCTCAGCACCAGAATCAGACCTCCGGTTCAATCGACCATGCAAGTATTTATCTAATGAAATGTCAGTCTACAACTTCAGGGGGGAATGAGTTTCGAAAAGACATACACTATTGTACTCTTTTTGTTTGTTTGTGTGTCGTTTTCTGCTTTTCAAGTATTTTTTCTGTTGTTTTTATTTTTTAATGTTGTAAAGTTCAGGTACCCAATGATTTACATGTTGTTCTACAGCGTTGTCAATCAGGAATCATATACGAATAATCAATGGTAATTTTCGTGGGGTTTGACTATGTTGTAAAAAATGATTTTTATATAGCTATATTCTTGAGAATACCATTATGTCTTCAATACAAATGAATTGATAGATACTGATTTATCAAAGATAAATTGGTTGCATACACATGGCTACACTCAGTAAAACTGTTTTCAGTATGTTGGTATACATTTTAGTGTAATTTACTACACAAGGAAGATTGAGGACCTGGTAGGGCCAATGATAGTTTTCATTGATAAAATATGATATTGTTAATGAAACATTTATTTCATGCAAACTTAACACAGAAAGACATACAACAGTAAGGCACTGATATGTAACAATACAACACATTTGATTAAGCACACTTATCCCGAGATGAAGTGTTAGCAGGAAATTAAACGGCATTGATCAAAGCTATTACTAAAGTGTGATTCTATGCTATATATCAGAAATATATCGAACGTTTTAAGATATCTTTACTTCATCATCGGGAAGTCCCGCAGTAAACGTTGATGATATATGATATTTCAAACGACAGAAAATGATGAAAATTGTCACAACATTATAAATAATGGTTGATGTTACATGTATTTGCTTTATGGCACTGGGATATCCTTTAGCTGGAATCTCCCTGGACATCTATTCAGTTCCCATACATATTAAAAACATACAGGGTCTCATGTACTTTCATGTAAATTATTTGTAAATCGATATATTTTATCTTAGCAGCATTTCCCGTTTTTTTTTTTTTTTTTTTAATTTTCTGGTTTTGCGACAAAATGGATTTTGGAAAATATATCCCTATGAAACCACGGCTCACACACGTCTTTATCATGAGTGATTGTAGTGTAAGCAATGTTTATTTCTTTCAGAATTTAAATGCTTCATTGATGGCGTGATGCAATTGTTCTTCATTGCAGCTTGCCATAACAGTAGAAGGTTTGGGAGAAACATGATCAGATATGTCTATATAGGTTAGATATATATCGACACTCGACAAAGGATATATATCCTGCTGATCGAGTGATGTAATACATGATTAAAACGACCACTTTAACAATTTCTCAAATATAAACCTTCACATGATAATATAACCCATGAAGATTCTTTTATTTCCTTATGACGTCCACCTGAATCCCGATACACGCACTTACTCATATCTCACCTGCTTCAGTAAAACCTGATGACACTGTTAATTAAAACTGATTTCTTGCTCTATCGACTAAGCACCTAATTCGATTTCCCTGCTCTTCTTATACTTAAAACCATAAGCTCTCTTTTGTACAACTGTTTTGTTTGTTTGATAATGTTTTACAGCCTATCGACAGTCAAGTCATTTTGCGCCAAACAACACGAAAATAAATCTCTTTTATGAGTTCATTTTTAGACCACACAAATGGACAAAAATTGAGGTCAATACTACTATATATACAGGTCCGACTTTCCCGCTCTACCGACTTCATATCCGATGATCTTGAATTCACATTAGACACGACCTACTTTATGTCCTGACATTTCATCTCACAACCATCATACAACTAACCAATAGTCATGGTACGTTCACGGGAGGCTATAAGGTTATGCATTCGAACTTTGTAGACATAGCGGAAAAGGCTTGTGATATCTCCGAGCAAAATGACTCCGAACACACCACTTAATACACCAGCTCCAAGAACCATTCCTATACCCTGTGCACTAGCTCGCTCGTCTGGGGCACTAGTAAGTTTGCGAATATACAGTGATGTTTTCGTTTTGTCCACTGTCAGTTCTTTCTGAAGGGTTGCTATCTTTTCTTCCAGCGAAACATTTGCAATTATTGTACAACGGCATATGCATGATGCCGTAACAGACGCAGAAGGAGACACAGATGTGGTTGATTGTGACGTAGTCGCCGATTGTGTAGTATTTGTGGTTGTCGGTGGTTGCGTTGTCGGTGGCTGTGTAGTAGTTGTGGTTGTCGGTTGTTGAATTGAAGTCGTAGTTGTCGGTGGTTGCGTAGTAGTTGTGGTTGTCGGCGGCTGTGTAGTAGTTGTCGTTGTCGGTGGCTGAGTAGTAGTTGTGGTTGTCGGCGGCTGTGTAGTAGTTGTGGTTGTCGGCGGCTGTGTAGTAGTTGTCGTTGTCGGCGGCTGTGTAATAGTTGTGGTTGTCGGCGGCTGTGTAGTAGTTGTCGTTGTCGGTGGCTGAGTAGTAGTTGTGGTTGTCGGCGGCTGTGTAGTAGTTGTCGTTGTCGGTGGCTGAGTAGTAGTTGTGGTTGTCGGCGGCTGTGTAGTAGTTGTCGTTGTCGGCGGCTGTGTAATAGTTGTGGTTGTCGGTGGCTGTGTAGTAGTTGTAGCATGAACCAGATTACAGTGGCGGACGGGGTCGTTTGACCCTGAAGATGAGGTGCTTGGAATAGAGGTGGTGTCCTTATTGGGATCTGGAAAAATCATATAAAAACAGGAAATATAGAAACTATGTGAAACAGCTGAAATATTTGCTTCTTAGCTTATTATTTTCAAATTGAATCATAAGGTAACTAAACCAGCTCTGGGTTTCATAACCGTTATGGAGTTGTTGTTTTTTCAAAGATATCTACACAGTTTTAGAAATGAAAAATGGATGATCACAAACAGTCATGCATAATTTGTAAATGTATCAATATTAACTAATTAAGTTCGTGCGGAAATCTGTACCTTTGGCATGACATCCCTAAAAACGAAATATATCTTAAATGTATTCAGTCAGATCTATAATGTATTAACAAGAAGGTGATTAAACATCTTTACTTTATAAAAAAATCATGTATACTTGTATTGTTTGCACATATTAACGCTCAGATTTGTAGCATGGTGTATACCCTCCATCCAACATACATCTCTTTGTTTCATACATTTATACAGTAGAATCAAAATACGAGAAATCATCGCGTGACATTACATCTTTACAGTAACATCATTATCAATCATACATTTAAATTATAACTCCTTCCAGTAATGATAAAGAAAGTTGACAAAAACCAAAAATAATATAGCATGTAAATAAAAGTCACAATTTTAGGCAACAAAAAGACATGAAACGAAGCATTACTTTGGAAACATCTTTTCCAACTGACAAAACTACCCGATCCTAGTCCGGTAATGGAAGCTTCGCTGCAGGGTGCACTGTATCTTGAAGTTCCAACATCAAAGTAGTAAGGCTTTCTATTAATCGACGGAACACAAAGTTTTGATGTGCTAATGTAGGTAACTGCCCAACACTCGCCATCCGCTTGATCATCAGCATTTATAGAGGAACAGTATCTCTCACAGTCGTCCTTGTCGGCAACTGATTTCATCAGCGAGGTGACTGTAAGCGTGGTACACGCGCCTTCTTGTGTGTCTCTGTCGTATGTACATGGCCCTGACGAAATATCAGAACATGGAAATGCGTATTCGAAATCATTTTGTATTGTCAATTTTACATGATTAATAAAAATACATTGATTTAAGTTGTGTTAACGATAAAAACCACATATCAACATAAACCAATACTTAGTATATCCATTTAGTTGAAATTAAAACTAAACAGCTCATATTCATTTCCGCGAAAGGATAAATAATAGTTCGACAGGACACAAGAAGGCTATAGTTTTGCACTTCCTATTATCAGAGACCTTTACGGATTCTAGATTTGGGACTTCAGCATAAACTTACCTAGATTTGTCTGACAAATCGCAACGTAATTGATGCTGCATTTCTCGAATCGCCATTCTAAGGTGTCTTTCTTGGCTACCGCACATTTTTTTTCATCGTCCAGATCACTACTTGACGGAGGGGAACCCTCAAAGTGATTGTAAAGGTTGGTATTCGCGACCGCACAACTTCCGTCCCATCCGTATCGTACAGAAGAGATGTCCTCTATATATAGTCCAAGCCAGTAATCGACTCCCCTAAAACAATACGAACCATTCTTGTATTTAGCAGAGATAGAATTCAAACACTCTATAATTTAGTTCCGGATAGTCTGACAACACAATATTCTAATGTACGCTATTCTAAAATTATCAGATATATGAAGATTACAGAAGTGTTGACTCATGATGCTAGTGAACCTTTTTATCCTCTAATTTCCTACAAATACAAAAGACACATAAATATCACATCTAAATACAAATTTAGAGAAACATACAGTAGAGTCAAACAATGAAACAGCACCATACAGCTGTTTCGTCCTTCTAGGACTCGTCAGTGATGTTACATCATACAGATGTTTCGTCCTTCTAGGACTCGTCAGTGATGCTACATCATACAGCTGTTTGTCCATCCAGGACTCTTCAGTGATGCTACATCATACAGCTGTTTGTCCATCCAGGACTCTTCAGTGATGCTACATCATACAGCTGTTTCGTCCTTCTAGGACTTGTCAGTGATGCAACATCAAACAGCTGTTTGTCCTTCTAGTACTCGTCAGTGATGCTACACTATACAGCTGTTTCGTCCTTCCAGGACTCGTCAGTGATGCTACATCATACAGCTGTTTCGTCCTTCCAGGACTCGTCAGTGATGCTACATCATACAGCTGTTTCGTCCTTCCAGGACTTGTCTTTGATGCTGCATCATACAGCTGTTTCGTCCTTCCAGGACTTGTCAGTGATGCTACACCATACAGCTGTTTCGTCCTTCCAGGACTCGTCAGTGATGCTACACCATACAGCTGTTTCGGTCTTCCAGGATTTGTCAGTGATGCTACACCATACAGCTGTTTCGTCCTTCTAGGACTCGTCAGTGATGCTACACCATACAGCTGTTTCGTCCTTCCAGGACTTGTCAGTGATGTTACACTATACAGCTGTTTCGTCCTTCCAGGACTCGTCAGTGATGCTACACCATACAGCTGTTTCGTCCTTCCAGGACTTGTCAGTGATGCTACACCATACAGCTGTTTCGTCCTTCTAGGACTCGTCAGTGATGCTACACCATACAGCTGTTTCGTTCTTCCAGGACTTGTCAGTGATGCTACACCATACAGCTGTTTCGTCCTTCCAGGACTAGTCAGTGATGCTACACCATACAGCTGTTTCGTCCTTCTAGGACCCGTCTTTGATGCTATCCAATCCAAAGTCATTGAACGTATAGTCAAAATCCACGTGACAAAGGACACCATTCCCGTAATACAGTTAATGTCGTCATTTTCATATATCTGATAATTCAAGAATGCCAAGCAGGTGCGGTACGTGCGTATATTCTGAACCATGGTAATATTAGGAAAACATTTTAAGTGGGCAGGAAGGTTAATATAAAATTGTATTTCATTTCTCCTTACATAGTATCAGTAGTAACATCAAACACGTGATTGAAATTGGATATGGAAACAAGTTTTACAAGTTATATAAATCCGTCTCTAGTTAGAGAAAACGTTATCAAAATAAAGAACATTAACTATAATGATATGTGAGAAGAGGATATAACAATAATACTGATAGTATATTGTCTATAGGTGTAGAAGAAAGGGCACTGGACCACTCAGATATACCATCAAACTATTTCAAAATATTTGCCAAGTTAATGAATGACCTGGACATGCGTGTATTGAAAGAAAATAAAGAACACTTATTTAATTTTTTTTTATCTAAGGATGGAATTTTGCATACATGAAAAAAGTGAATGCATTTTCATCATATGATAACTCATCATTACCGAATAAGAGCAAATGAAGTTGGGTGATCCATTGCACATACACGGTGTTCATGGAAAACACTGCAATGTAACAAATAGAGTCCATCAGTCTCTTCGTTTTCTATACACAAACATAACTGGCTATCAACGAGATTTCTACAGTATGAGTAGAATCTTACAGAGCTTCACTCCACACTCAATCTAGAGTGGTGGATTTGACCCATCCTGCTACCGATATCATATAAAGGTGGTACTTTGTGGGAATGATCAAAGAGGTGATTTTTCAGTCTAAGAATCCAATTTTTAATTAAGTCTGGCAAGGAATTCCAAAGTTCAATAACAGGAGGCAGAAAAGATTTACTATCTCAGGTCGTACAACAGGGAATGATAAGGAGTACACGGGTATGGTGATCGTTGATACAGTTGTTACGTTGAGAAAGAATACCTTGTAGGTATTGCGAAGCAAGACTTTGAACCGTTTTAAGAAAACAGATAATTTTATGATATTTGTTCCAATGGCAACCAGCCTGTTACCATATATAATTTTTTTTATTGTTATCCTTGTGTCACCAGTAACTATTCGCGTTGCTTTTAATCTACCAATAAGTCTGACTGGGATTTAGCTAGGTTATCCCAAACAATAATGCCATGCACGAATGTAGGTCGCATGAGTAAGAAATACATAATGTGAAGACATCTAAGGTAAATTAAATTTCCTCAAAATGTTAATTTTGGGTGAGATCTTAGATTGAATATAGTTAATACGTTCGTTACAACATCAGTTCTCTGACAACAGGCCAAGACTTTTGCAAAAGTATTTTTCATTATGAGAGTGGTGGGGACGGTGGAGAAGGGGTACTACATTTCCTGCTTATTAAAACAGTTTCAGTTTTAGCAGAGATAAGATTTACCAACCACTTCTTGGACCAATCATGGATTTTATTCAGGTCGAATTCAAACTGTCGGCACTGATTTTTGGGGGATAATGGATAATGGCGTACAAGGAGGTGTCGTATGCGGATGATCTTGTACCAATATCATTGATAAAAACCAAGAAAAAAGAGGCCGAAGAATGGAGCTCTGGGGAACACCAGCTTTCAATTTGAAATTTAATAACTACTTTCTGTTTACGATTATAAAGATGATTTTCAAACCACTGAAGTAGTGAGCTCCGAATTCCAAGCTTGAAAGATTTAGAAGAAGACCCTTGTGCAAAACCTGATCGAAGGCTTTGCTTATATCACAAAAGACCATTTGTATTTCTTTACCGTTATCTAGAGAAGAGAACATATCGCGAGTGATACCAAATAGTTATCTAATAGAGAGGAGAATCGCTGTGTCTATATCCAGACTGGTGAGCGGAAAGAAGGGAACTGACTTGCAGGAAATTATATACATGTTTACAGACGCACGTTTCCATCAATTTACCAACTATAGATAATAAATAAATAACTAGGCCTTTAATCAGTTAAAATGGACTTGTTGTCTTTTTTATGTACAGGGGTGACATTTGCATTTGTCCATTCTGATATACATCAGAGTTTAGAAATCCATTAAAAATGATACAAAGAGGGTTCATAAGATATCTGCAGTTTCTTTAAGTAACAATTGATTAACTAGATCTGGGACAAAAGCTTTAGAACAATCACGGTAAAGTTTAGCATCTTTTACATCGGCAACAGATATTTTGATACAAGATAAACTATTGTTACACTCATCAATAATATTAGGGAGGACAGTATCAGATTCATCAATAGACGAATCGGCGCAGAAGTCATTAAATCGTAAGTTTGCATAAAGATCTGAAAGGGTTGAAACTTTTTTTGCATAAATTATTAACATATTTGACTTTACTTTGTTTTATAGTATTAACACATTTATTACGGATACGGCAAAACTTTGCCCAGTGAGTATCGCTAAGACTACGTTTGGCTTTCTTATGTAACGTTTAACCTAAGCCTTAGACAAGTCTCGGTGAATGATAAGATTTTACAAGTGTTTAGTTCAGTAAATGTCGAGCTTTTGTTTGAGACTGTGAACATTCAGATGAACAAATGAATAGTTTGTATTGGTACCAATATAGTCAGTGGTAGTTGAGGAGAAGGACGAGTCAGATGTACGTGTAGATAAGGGACCTAGGTTTACCTCGACGTCACCAGATTATGTCAAATGTCGCTGAATTAGTGCACAATATAAGTGAAACATGATATAAACGGATATAGTCCAAAACACAGCATGTCAAGGACGGTCACATAAATAACATAACATGAGGCCTGAACACAATTATCAAAAGCTCTAGTTCAGGCACGAGTTAGTGACGAATTGATAGGCATTCAATTTACCCTAAAGCGAATTTGTTTTAAAAAAGAGCAGTGTACACGAAGGGGTGTTTTAATAAGATGAGTAAGTTGGATATACCGCGCAACAGAGGGAGAAAAAGGTCGGACATTGATATAACTAACAACAATATCACTGCGCAACAGAGGGAGAAAAAGGTCGGACATTAATACAACTATCACACATACACACACCATCACAACTAGCTACATCGTGGTATAAGCTTATAGTGCTATATCTATGATTAGATGTATCCGTAGGGTCGACATCTGTTATTATATATATGTCCGAGCTTTGTACGTTGTTTACTCTACATTTACGGCTGAAGTTAAACAGAAACAATGACTATTAATGTCACTTTTTCCCTAACTCTAAATTATATTTGAGTTATCGAACAACGTCTACCCGTCCATAACAAATCAGGGTGTCAAAAAAAGTGTTTACTTAATATGTCATTACATTTGTCTCTCCGCCATCACGTGTAGACATTCGGAATGTTCGTTTAGGAATCGACTGTGAATATCGAGATATCGTTACTAGAAAATTAATAAAACACGCCCAATTGATTAAAAGAATGATGGATCTTTAATGAATTAAACAGCACCATGCCATAAGAAACAGAAATGATATATTTCCTTGAATTTCTATTATTTATACAGAGATATATTAACCCTGATAACACTAAATATATCATCTTCCAGTCTTATAATCGTATCAATAATAGATACTGGTAACAGTGATATAAGTGGCACTCTTGAATGTAAATATCTAGGGAATATTTTAAATGCTGAGCACAAAATCCTACCATCTGTTAAAGATTTATCAAACAAAAGGTTTTAAGCACTTTTATAAAATCAATAATTGAACCATTCTAAATTAAAGCACGATGTCAAAAGTTAAACTTTTGACTATCTTTTATTGATAAATCGTCATCGCCATTTTAACACGTGCGTGTAAAGTGTTGTAAACACACCTTAGGTATTGATAGAAGGGCGCTTAACTTAGGTCAGCGTTTAGGTCAGCACCCAATAGATTGATACACGAATACAAATCTACAAATAAGAAAACAGGTATCGATCCTCTTAATGTAGAGACACTAGCCTTAATCAAGATATTGATACCCTTGTTGTAGAGACACTAGCCTTAACCAAGATATTGATACCCTTGTTGTAGAGACACTAGCCTTAACCAAGATATTGATACCCTTGTTGTAGAGACACTAGCCTTAACCAAGACATTGATACCCTTGTTGTAGAGACAATAGCCTTAACCAAGGATATCGATTCTCTTGTTGTAGAGACACTAGCTTTAACCAAGTATATAGATCCTCTTGTTGTAGAGACACTAGCTTTAACCAAGTATATAGATCCTCTTGTTGTAGAGACACTAGCTTTAACCAAGGATATCGATCCTCTTGTTGTAGAGACACTAGCTTTAACCAAGGATATCGATCCTCTTGTTGTAGAGACACTAGCTTTAACCAAGGATATCGATCCTCTTGTTGTAGAGACACTAGCTTTAACCAAGGATATCGATCCTCTTGTTGTAGAGACACTAGCTTTAACCAAGGATATCGATCCTCTTGTTGTAGCGACACTAGCTTTAACCAAGTATATAGATCCTCTTGTTGTAGAGACACTAGCTTTAACCAAGTATATAGATCCTCTTGTTGTAGAGACACTAGCTTTAACCAAGTATATAGATCCTCTTGTTGTAGAGACACTAGCTTTAACCAAATATATAGATCCTCTTGTTGTAGAGACACTAGCTTTAACCAAGTATATAGATCCTCTTGTTGTAGAGACACTAGCTTTAACCAAGGATATCGATCCTCTTGTTGTAGAGACACTAGCTTTAACCAAGGATATCGATCCTCTTGTTGTAGAGACACTAGCTTTAACCAAGGATATCGATCCTCTTGTTGTAGAGACACTAGCTTTAACCAAGTATATAGATCCTCTTGTTGTAGAGACACTAGCTTTAACCAAGTATATAGATCCTCTTGTTGTAGAGACACTAGCTTTAACCAAGTATATAGATCCTCTTGTTGTAGAGACACTAGCTTTAACCAAGGATATCGATCCTCTTGTTGTAGAGACACTAGCTTTAACCAAGGATATCGATCCTCTTGTTGTAGAGACACTAGCTTTAACCAAGGATATCGATCCTCTTGTTGTAGAGACACTAGCTTTAACCAAGGATATCGATCCTCTTGTTGTAGAGACACTAGCTTTAACCAAGTATATAGATCCTCTTGTTGTAGAGACACTAGCTTTAACCAAGTATATAGATCCTCTTGTTGTAGAGACACTAGCTTTAACCAAGTATATAGATCCTCTTGTTGTAGCGACAATAGCTTTAACCAAGGATATCGATCCTCTTGTTGTAGAGACACTAGCTTTAACCAAGGATATCGATCCTCTTGTTGTAGAGACACTAGCTTTAATCAAGTATATAGATCCTCTTGTTGTAGAGACAATAGCTTTAACCAAGGATATCGATCCTCTTGTTGTAGAGACACTAGCTTTAACCAAGGATATCGATCCTCTTGTTGTAGAGACACTAGCTTTAACCAAGGATATCGATCCTCTTGTTGTAGAGACACTAGCTTTAACCAAGTATATAGATCCTCTTGTTGTAGAGACACTAGCTTTAACCAAGGATATCGATCCTCTTGTTGTAGAGACACTAGCTTTAATCAAGTATATAGATCCTCTCTTTTTAATTCTTTATTTCTGCTCATGTTAGCCATCAAAATTCACATTTAGATGTAATTGTGCAAATAAAGTTTAGTTGAATATGACTGAAATCCATAATATATTAATGTACATGTGTACCATATGGCTTGAGATCAAATCATACCAAATTAGGCGAATTCGATAATTCATGGTGGCAGACGTTGCATTAGAGCTGCTTGCCCTCCTTCGTAATGTAAGAATGTGGTTTAGCGGCTTATCTTGGAGAGTTCAAACACATTCGATCAGCTATGACAACATTCACTTCTAAACCCACACCAAATTCAGATGATAAATCCAGCATGCGAGTTATTCACATACTGTAAACATGCTGTCATATTTTTGTGCCTTACATGTATCGTCCGGCCATTTAGTTCAGTTGTATCCATATGTTCTGTTGTTATTGAGTCAAATTTTAATTCATGCATGATTAACGTTGTACAAAATCAACCATCTGAAAACAAGAGGCCATAAATAAAAAGTTGAAAAGAGAAATCTCCGAAAATATGAAAGATGACGACGGGCGGACAATGCCATTACATAATACGTCATTGTAAGTGGCATCTGAAAAACAAACGCTTATTAAACGGGGTATTTACCATGAACTTGACCAGTTAAGTCCCCACTTAGGTTATAGATGATGTTATGTGTTAAGTCCCCGGTTAGGTTATAGATGATGTTATGTGTTAAGTCCCCAGTTAGGTTATAGATGATGTTATGTGTTAAGTCCCCAGTTTGGTTATAGATGATGTTATGTGTGTAGTCCCCAGTTTGGTTATAGATGATGTTATGTGTTAAGTCCTCATTTAGGTTATAGATGATGTTATGTGTTAAGTCCCCAGTTAGGTTATAGATGATGTTATGAGTTAAGTCCCCAGTTTTGTTATAGATGATGTTATGAGTTAAGTCCCCAGTTTTGTTATAGATGATGTTATGTGTTAAGTCCCCAGTTTGGTTATAGATGATGTTATGTGTTAAGTCCCCATTTAGGTTATAGATGATGTTATGTGTTAAGTCCCCATTTAGGTTACAGATGATGTTATGTGTTAAATCCCCAGTTTGGTTATAGATGATGGATGCTGTTATGTGTTAAGTCCCCAGTTTGGTTATAGATGATGTTATGTGTTAAGTCCCCAGTTAGGTTATAGATGATGTTATGTGTTAAGTCCCCAGTTAGGTTATAGATGATGTTATGTGTTAAGTCCCAAGTTAGGTTATAGATGATGTTGAGTGTTTAGTCCCCAGTTAGGTTATAGATGATGTTATGTGTTAAGTCCCCAGTTAGGTTATAGATGATGTTATGTGTTAAGTCCCCAGTTAGGTTATAGATGATGTTATGTGTTAAGTCCCCAGTTAGGTTATAGATGATGTTATGTGTTAAGTCCCCGGTTTGGTTATAGATGATGTTATGTGTTAAGTCCCCAGTTAGGTTATAGATGATGTTATGTGTTGTCCCCAGTTAGGTTATAGATGATGTTATGTGTTAAGTCCCCAGTTAGGTTATAGATGATGTTATGTGTTAAGTCCCCAGTTAGGTTATAGATGATGTTATGTGTTAAGTCCCCAGTTAGGTTATAGATGATGTTATGTGTTAAGTCCCCAGTTTGGTTATAGATGATGTTATGTGTTAAGTCCCCAGTTAGGTTTTAGATGATGTGATGTGTTAAGTCCCCAGTTAGGTTATAGATAATGTTATGTGTTTAGTCCCCAGTTTGGTTATTGATGATGTTATGTGTTTAGTCCCCAGTTAGGTTATAGATGATGTTATGTGTTAAGTCCCCAGTTTTGTTATAGATGATGTTATGTGTTAAGTCCCCAGTTTAGTTATAGATGATGTTATGTGTTAAGTCCCCAGTTAGGTTATAGATGATGTTATGTGTTAAGTCCCCAGTTAGGTTATAGATGATGTTATGTGTTAAGTCCCCAGTTTGGTTATAGATGATGTTATGTGTGTAGTCCCGAGTTTGGTTATAGATGATGTTATATGTCAGTTTGGTTATAGATGATGTTATGTGTTAAGTCCCCAGTTTGGTTATAGATGATGTTATGTGTGTAGTCCCCAGTTTGGTTATAGATGATGTTATATGTTAAGTCCCCAGTTAGGTTATAGATGATGTTATGTGTTAAGTCCCCAGTTAGGTTATAGATGATGTTATGTGTTAAGTCCCCATTTAGGTTATAGATGATGTTATGTGTTAAGTCCCCAGTTAGGTTATAGATGATGTGATGTGTTAAGTCCCTAGTTAGGTTATAGATGATGTTATGTGTTAAGTCCCCAGTTAGGTTATAGATGATGTTATGTGTTAAGTCCCCAGTTAGGTTATAGATGATGTTATGTGTTAAGTCCCTAATTTGGTTATAGATGATGTTATGTGTGTAGTCCCGAGTTTGGTTATAGATGATGTTATATGTTAAGTCCCCAGTTAGGTTATAGATGATGTTATGCATTAAGTCCCCAGTTTGGTTATAGATGATGTTATGTGTTAAGTCCCCAGTTAGGTTATAGATGATGTTATGTGTTAAGTCCCCAGTTAGGTTATAGATGATGTTATATGTTAAGTCCCCAGGTAGGTTATAGATGATGTTATGTGTTAAGTCCCCAGTTTGGTTATAGATGATGTTATGTGTTAAGTCCTCATTTAGGTTATAGATGATGTTATGTGTTAAGTCCCCAGTTAGGTTATAGATGATGTTATGTGTTAAGTCCCCAGTTAGGTTATAGATGATGTTATGTGTTAAGTCCCCAGTTAGGTTATAGATGATGTTATGTGTTAAGTCCCCAGTTTGGTTATAGATGATGTTATGTGTTAAGTCCCCAGTTTGGTTATAGATGATGTTATGTGTTAAGTCCCCAGTGAGGTTATAGATGATGTTATGTGTTAAGTCCCCAGTTAGGTTATAGATGATGTTATGTGTTAAGTCCCCAGTTAGGTTATAGATGATGTTATGTGTTAAGTCCCCAGTTTGGTTATAGATGAGGTTAAGTGTTTAGTCCCCAGTTTAGTTATAGATGATATATGTGTTAAGTCCCCAGTTAGGTTATAGATGATGTTATGTGTTAAGCCCCCAGTTAGGTTATAGATGATGTTATGTGTTAAGTCCCCAGTTAGGTTATAGATGATGTTATGTGTTAAGTCCCCAGTTTGGTTATAGATGATGTTATGTGTTAAGTCCCCAGTTTGGTTATAGATGATGTTATGTGTTAAGTCCCCAGTTTGGTTATAGATGATGTTATGTGTTAAGTCCCCAGTTAGGTTATAGATGATGTTATGTGTTAAGTCCCCAGTTAGGTTATAGATGATGTTATGTGTTAAGTCCCCAGTTAGGTTATAGATGATGTTATGTGTTAACTCCCCAGTTAGGTTATAGATGATGTTATGTGTTAAGTCCCCAGTTTGGTTATAGATATGATGTTATATGTTAAGTCCCCAGTTAGGTTATAGATGATGTTATGTGTTAAGTCCCCAGTTAGGTTATAGATGATGTTATGTGTTAAGTCCCCAGTTAGGTTATAGATGATGTTATATGTTGCGTCCCCAGGTAGGTTATAGATGATGTTATGTGTTAAGTCCCCAGCTTGGTTATAGATGATGTTATGTGTTTAGTCCCCAGTTTGGTTATAGATGATGTTATGTGTTAAGTCCCCAGTTAGGTTATAGATGATGTTATGTTCCCCAGTTGGTTATAGATGATGTTATGTGTTAAGTCCCCAGTTAGGTTATAGATGATGTTATGTGTTAAGTCCCCAGTTTGGTTATAGATGATGTTATGTGCTAAGTCCCCAGTTTGGTTATAGATGATGTTATGTGTTAAGTCCCCAGTTAGGTTATAGATGATGTTATGTGTTAAGTCCCCAGTTAGGTTATAGATGATGTTATGTGTTAAGTCCCCAGTTAGGTTATAGATGATGTTATGTGTTAAGTCCCCAGTTAGGTTATAGATGATGTTATGTGTTAAGTCCCCAGTTAGGTTATAGATGATGTTATGTGTTAAGTCCCCAGTTTGGTTATAGATGATGTTATGTGTTAAGTCCCCAGTTAGGTTATAGATGATGTTATGTGTTAAGTCCCCAGTTAGGTTATAGATGATGTTATGTGTTAAGTCCCCAGTTAGGTTATAGATGATGTTATGTGTTAAGTCCCCAGTTAGGTTATAGATGATGTTATGTGTTAAGTCCCCAGTTAGGTTATAGATGATGTTATGTGTTAAGTCCCCAGTTAGGTTATAGATGATGTTATGTGTTAAGTCCCCAGTTAGGTTATAGATGATGTTATGTGTTAGGTCCCCAGTAAGGTTATAGATGATGTTATGTGTTAGGTCCCCAGTTTGGTTATAGATGATGTTATGTGTTAAGTCCCCAGTTAGGTTATAGATGATGTTATGTGTTAAGTCCCCAGTTTGGTTATAGATGATGTTATGTGTTAAGTCCCCAGTTAGATTATGGATGCTGTTATGTGTTAAGTCCCCAGTTTGGTTATAGATGATGTTATGTGTCAAGTCCCCAGTTTAGTTATAGATGATATATGTGTTAAGTCCCCAGTTAGGTTATAGATGATGTTATGTGTTAAGCCCCCAGTTAGGTTATAGATGATGTTATGTGTTAAGTCCCCAGATAGGGTATAGATGATGTTATGTGTTAAGTCCCCAGTTTGGTTATAGATGAGGTTATGTGTTAAGTTCCCAGTTAGGTTATAGATGATGTTATGTGTTAAGTCCCCAGTTAGGTTATAGATGATGTTATGTGTTAAGTCCCCAGTTAGGTTATAGATGATGTTATGTGTTAAGTCCCCAGTTAGGTTATAGATGATGTTAAGTGTTTAGTCCCCAGTTAGGTTATAGATGATGTTATGTGTTAAGTCCCCAGTTAGGTTATAGATGATGTTATGTGTTAAGTCCCCAGTTAGGTTATAGATGATGTTATGTGTTAAGTCCCCAGTTAGGTTATAGATGATGTTATGTGTTAAGTCCCCAGTTAGGTTATAGATGATGTTATGTGTTAAGTCCCCAGTTAGGTTATAGATGATGTTATGTGTTAAGTCCCCAGTTAGGTTATAGATGATGTTATGTGTTAAGTCCCCAGTTAGGTTATAGATGATGTTATGTGTTAAGTCCCCAGTTAGGTTATAGATGATGTTATGTGTTAAGTCCCCAGTTAGGTTATAGATGATGTTATGTGTTAAGTCCCCAGTTAGGTTATAGATGATGTTATGTGTTAAGTCCCCGGTTAGGTTATAGATGATGTTATGTGTTAAGTCCCCAGTTAGGTTATAGATGATGTTATGTGTTAAGTCCCCAGTTAGGTTATAGATGATGTTATGTGTTAAGTCCCCAGTTAGGTTATAGATGATGTTATGTGTTAAGTCCCCAGTTAGGTTATAGATGATGTTATGTGTTAAGTCCCCAGTTTGGTTATAGATGATGTTATGTGTTAAGTCCCCAGTTAGGTTATAGATGATGTTATGTGTTAAGTCCCCAGTTTGGTTATAGATGATGTTATGTGTTAAGTCCCCAGTTTGGTTATAGATGATGTTATGTGTTAAGTCCCCAGTTAGGTTATAGATGATGTTATGTGTTAAGTCCCCAGTTAGGTTATAGATGATGTTATGTGTTAAGTCCCCAGTTAGGTTATAGATGATGTTATGTGTTAAGTCCCCAGTTAGGTTATAGATGATGTTATGTGTTAAGTCCCCAGTTAGGTTATAGATGATGTTATGTGTTAAGTCCCCAGTTAGGTTATAGATGATGTTATGTGTTAAGTCCCCAGTTAGGTTATAGATGATGTTATGAGTTAAGTCCCCGGTTAGGTTATAGATGATGTTATGTGTTAAGTCCCCAGTTAGGTTATAGATGATGTTATATGTTGCTGTTATGTGTCCCCAGTTAGGTTATAGATGATGTTATGTGTTAAGTCCCCAGTTAGGTTATAGATGATGTTATGTGTTAAGTCCCCAGTTAGGTTATAGATGATGTTATGTGTTAAGTCCCCAGTTTGGTTATAGATGATGTTATGTGTTAAGTCCCCAGTTAGGTTATAGATGATGTTATGTGTTAAGTCCCCAGTTTGGTTATAGATGATGTTATGTGTTAAGTCCCCAGTTTGGTTATAGATGATGTTATGTGTTAAGTCCCCAGTTTGGTTATAGATGATGTTATGTGTTAAGTCCCCAGTTAGGTTATAGATGATGTTATGTGTTAAGTCCCCATTTAGGTTATAGATGATGTTATGTGTTAAGTCCGCAGTTTGGTTATAGATGAGGTTAAGTGTTTAGTCCCCAGTTTAGTTATAGATGATGTTATGTGTTAAGTCCCCAGTTAGGTTATAGATGATGTTATGTGTTAAGTCCCCAGTTAGGTTATAGATGATGTTATGTGTTAAGTCCCCAGTTAGGTTATAGATGATGTTATGTGTTAAGTCCCCAGTTAGGTTATAGATGATGTTATGTGTTAAGTCCCCAGTTTGGTTATAGATGATGTTATGTGTTAAGTCCCCAGTTTGGTTATAGATGATGTTATGTGTTAAGTCCCCAGTTAGGTTATAGATGATGTTATGTGTTAAGTCCCCAGTTAGGTTATAGATGATGTTATGTGTTAAGTCCCCAGTTTGGTTATAGATGATGTTATGTGTTAAGTCCCCAGTTAGGTTATAGATGATGTTATGTGTTAAGTCCCCAGTTAGGTTATAGATGATGTTATGTGTTAAGTCCCCAGTTAGGTTATAGATGATGTTATGTGTTAAGTCCCCAGTTAGGTTATAGATGATGTTATGTGTTAAGTCCCCAGTTAGGTTATAGATGATGTTATGTGTTAAGTCCCCAGTTTGGTTATAGATGATGTTATGTGTTAAGTCCCCAGTTTGGTTATAGATGATGTTATGTGTTAAGTCCCCAGTTTGGTTATAGATGATGTTATGTGTTAAGTCCCCAGTTAGGTTATAGATGATGTTATGTGTTAAGTCCCCAGTTAGGTTATAGATGATGTTATGTGTTAAGTCCCCAGTTAGGTTATAGATGATGTTATGTGTTAAGTCCCCAGTTTGGTTATAGATGATGTTATGTGTTAAGTCCCCAGTTTGATTATAGATGATGTTATGTGTTAAGTCCCCAGTTAGGTTATAGATGATGTTATGTGTTAAGTCCCCATTTAGGTTATAGATGATGTTATGTGTTAAGTCCCCAGTTAGGTTATAGATGATGTTATGTGTTAAGTCCCCAGTTAGGTTATAGATGATGTTATGTGTTAAGTCCCCAGTTAGGTTATAGATGATGTTATGTGTTAAGTCCCCAGTTAGGTTATAGATGATGTTATGTGTTAAGTCCCCAGTTAGGTTATAGATGATGTTATGTGTTAAGTCCCCAGGTTGGTTATAGATGATGTTATGTGTTAAGTCCCCAGTTTGGTTATAGATGATGTTATGTGTTAAGTCCCCAATTAGGTTATAGATGATGTTATGTGTTAAGTCCCCAGTTTTTTTTATAGATGGTGTTATGAGTTAAGTCCCCAGTTCGAAATGAATACTCGCACGTAAATAATAATATTGACTCAAACTGCTATATGTATTGACGATAAAGCAAAATGACGTTCAAGAGACGAGTTAAAAGCTGAAAGGAGAAAAAACTGTAAATGTTTTAAAAAAAATACCCTTGAATCAAAGAGAGATCGGCTAAAAACTGAGAGAAGATATATCTGTATCAAAATGAGCCTAAGGACAATGATTCCTTCAACATGATTAACAGTATAAAACTGCGAGGAACTCCGTATACAAGTAAATCCAGGGCTAGCTCTGGGTCAAAATTCAGTTTCGCCAAACCAAATTTTTTTTGCTATAAGCGCGTGAACAGATTCCGGAACTTGCCCTCACCCTCACCCGACGAGCCCTTAATTCCCTCATATAATAATAACACATATGCTAATTATATAATTACATTATTTATTCACTGTTTTAACAACAATACATCAAAACATAATACAGTATATGGTAAAAGAGTTTATAAACATGAAATTATTACAGGCCTTCTGCATCTCGACAGTTTGCTGTTGTGTTGCCAAAGCAGCAGAGTGAGAGTTCTCATCTGTAAAATTGAAAATAAATTTAGAATAGAATTGGACGTTTGCAGAGAGATACAGGATTACATTGAACCTTATTTTACACCATCAAAGTATTATACTTATTACAGTAACTTCCTAAGTAATATATCTCTTAAAAACACTTCAGAGATAATAAAGACATAATCGTTAAACTAAAAGATTGTGTTTCTAATTCATGTGCCAAGCAGGCTGTAATGAGTAACTATATTGTACCATCCTCTAGGCATTTCTGAATTACTTAATCTAAATTTACATAATTTTCTGTTCATAAATGATGAATAGTTGTATATACCTGATCCTTTCTCATGCTTAACCAAGCACTCTTTCTTACTGCAGCCATCGTGTTGCTGTTTAGACAGGTAAACGTTGCTGTCAAAAACACAAAAGAGTTCCGATAGCTGACCTTGCCCCAGCTGCGGGAGTCAGTCAGCCGTGACCGTGTAGTACACAACGATGTCGGAGCAAAATTTACCTGTGTCACTCGTTACAAATAAGTTAAACGCCAGTGATTTTTCTCTATACAGTCATCGGTGACTGGAAATGTCTCTAATCGGCATTTTCGCCAATAGAAATTTGAAATCGCCAATCTCATTTCACTTTCGCCAATGGCGCCATTGGCGATCGCCAGCGCGAGCCCTGAAATCTGTGATTTTGTGTAATGATGATTAAGCTTACAAACTTTGAAAGAGATGGTTTAAAACTTAAAGAAATCTCCTGACAAGAATTACCATTACAATAAAAAGTCAGTAATTGTTCTAAATATAGTCAAACCAGATAACCGCTACTAACCAGAAACATTTCATCAGCTAATATTACAGTACCAGCATTGACAACCGCTTCCATGTATAAATTATCCTGTCACACATACACCGCTGTCACCCATGTCTGCTATATTACAATACAACACAGAGTCACCACTACTTAACACTTCCTGTCGCAAACGTTTTTGAAAATGATTTGACGTCACATTGTGTGTATCATTTAAATACTGAACATTAGTTTCACCAATACAATTTGAATTTAAACAATGTTGGTTTATCTTTGGCGTTACAAAATTCCATTGAAATAATTTCAAGTGTTTTGAGATGTCGGAAAAGCCAATTGTACATGGACGGACGACGCACGGCGACTGACATAAGGCAATCGATGGCACTAAAGCAGCGTGCGCGTTTTCTGTTGCAGTTTAGGCGTGGAGTTTCCGTACTGTTTCCGTAATACTACCTCAACATTTCCGTAGTTGTCAAAAGCCGGTCATAACAGACTGAACATTTCACATAACGAAACCATACAACCGTGAAATCAATACAAAAATAAAGGTAAGATCAAATCATTTATAATTATGGGGAAAAATCCAACACCTCAACATGATCATAATCCAAACTTAAATTCAATAATACTAGGGTACAGTATGAACAAAAGAAAGATTTAAAGGGAGACTCCTTAATAAGGACTATAAGAATATGACCAGGCGTTGCAGAAAAGTAAGCGCTTACAAAGTGCCACCGTGACCAGTCTTAGTGTACAGGCGCTCATAAACATTATACAGTATGTTTATGTAAACATTAAATGGACGTCTCCTTTCTTCTCGGTAATAAATCATCTAAAATCTCATACTGTAAGAAAGGTTATTTTATTTTCATTACTTCTAAATTACTCTAATTCTTCTATCGTTTGGTAAACAAAATATAGAGACTCCGGTAATTTAATAGTGTTGTGTTTGCTACCTGTGGGACCTAGCCGGTACCGATCCGGACCTGTCACTTATACAACCGTACAGAGGTAATTTTTGTTACCCGAAACACATCACTCACCACTCTCTGAGGTGCGAAACTGTACGCTTGAAAGACTAATGAAAGCAGCTTTCAATGTTATCTTAAAAGCTGTCTAATTAGAAATGCGATTTTCTTTGATAATCACATGTTGATTGTCCTATTACAGATCACTGCAAATAAAAAGTTATTGAAAGAACAGAAACAGTCGCCAAACAATAATCGTGGCTAATGTACTCATGATATCCGTGTTCATAACAGATTTACGCCGCTTGAAGAAGACGACATTGTACAGCGTAATCAATGTGTCAACGAAAAGGAAACTGTTCCGACGAATTCAAATGCTACACCACACCAGCGAGACTACAATGCTTGGAACAACGGACCACCCGTCATCTCGGGGAGTAGTACAAGTAATCCAGACAGATTTGTGGGATACAAAACCGCTCAGAGATAGAGGATTAGTAGATTTTATATCCATGACATCAACAAACGAATCGCGTCAGAGTCAGCAATGAGAGACTTCCTGGCTCAATCCGGTGTTCGTGTGACTCACATTAAGTATTTCCAAAGTAGGTGGAAATCTACAGCATCAGCTCAATTAAACATTCTAACCGATGGTGCAGACATTATACGTGCTACTAATTTCTGGCCAGGCGGAATAGGGATGAGAGAATGGCTACCAAGGAACGTATTCTTTAATCAAATCAATGACAACTGATTCTATTAATTTGATATGTTGGAACATTGAAGGTGTTATGTCTGGCACTCCGTACCTTCTAAAGTGTCTCAAAATTTATGACATTGACATTTGTGGTTTGTCAGAACATTGGGTTAGGGAATACAATATTTCCTTCTTTGACATGTTCAATGATTATGGTTATACATGTATAGTCAAACCTGTTCATGAAATAGACCACTTTCGATATAAATGTAACATAAGAGGAGGTGTTGCGATACTTTTTAAATCCAACACTCTCATTGTCACTGAAATAGAGGTTGACAGTCCTAGAATCATTCGTGTTGAGATCCAAACTCCAAACGGAGAATATATTTATTGTTTCTCAGTATACATGCCAGCCTCAACGAGGCCAATTGAAATGTTCATCGATCATATCGAAACTCTGGAGGCACTTTTCACAGTTTATTCTGAAAAGGGAAAAGTTTTTATCATTGGTGACTTAAACATTGAGATACGTGGTGATCGATATCAATTTGAAAACAATGAAAGGTCAGACTTATTTCAATCATTTTTAGACAGAGTAAATTTATTTTCGGTTAATGTACAGCCCAACTGCCACGGTCCAGTATATACATTTTACCCCCAAACAGAAAATTGTACATCCATCGATCATATATTAGTTCAATCAAACACAGCTGATCTCATCAATTTCTGTGAGGTTTTAGACGAAGATTTGCACAATCTATCCGAGCACAATCCTGTAATATGTTCTTTATCAGTGCCTGTCTCTCCACCTCTTAATGTACAGTCTGGTTATGTGAAGTATAACTGGAAGAAGGCAATAACTAACGGTCTTCTCAGAGAATATAGAAGATGATAATTTAAGCCTCGTAAGTATACCTGAAAGTGACACAAGTAACGAAGATATCGATGTATACTGTAATAATATTGTATTAGCAATGAAGAAAGCCTCTGATGCTGCATTGCCTAAAAGTGTGTATAAAAGTTATCTAAAGCCATATTGGAATAAAGAATTGTCTAGAATTCATAAATCGATGACTAATACAAGACAAATTTGGATTTCAGAAGGTAGACCAAGATCTAATAGTACAAGTTTTTTTTAATTATAAAAAGTCTAAAAACAATTTTCCGTATGAACTTGAGAAAAGCTTTCAATGTGTATATGTCAAAGCAGTTTTCAGAAATTGATAGAAGTGGAGAAGTAGATCAAATACTGTTTTGGCAATTATATAAAAGAAAGTCACAGAAAAAATCCCATGTTCTAACTGAACTAAAGTACAATGGGGAAACATTACGTGATCCAGAAGAGATTGTTAATGCTTGGGCGTCACACTTTGAAATTATATACCAAGATAACTCTGATGAATGCTTCGATACAAATTTATTGATATATAAAGCATATACAGTCAAACTGGAAATTTGAACAAGATAATTTTCTTGGAGATGTGATTACATTTTCCGAAATACAACTGTTGTGTAAAAAACTTAATTCTAAAAAAGCTGGAGGCCATGATGGTTTAGTTTACGAACACATTAAGTATGGTAGCAGAACTCTGTCTGAACACATAGCCAAGTTATTTAATGTTATAATACAAAAAGGATACATCCCTAAGCCATGGAAAAAGGGAATCATTGTAACGTTGTATAAAGGTCAAGGGAAAGTAAAAGATGATCCCAATAGTTACAGGGGAATCACCCTTCTGCCTGTCATGTTTCAACTATTCGAAATGGCTATTTCAAGTAGAATAGACTCGGTACTGTGTTCAAACACGTTTCCGAACAAGCAACAGTCTGCATACCAAAATAATCTTTGTAGCGTGTGTACATCATTTAACTTACAAGAATGTGTGAATTATAATATAGAAAATGGCTCAAACGTATATGTCGCCTTTTTAGACAGCAACAAGGCGTTTGATACAGTTTGGCATGCTGGCCTTTGATTTAAACTACATGAAATGGGTTTGAGGGGTAAAATATGGGTCATATTACAAGAAATGTACACACATGTTGAAAGCTCTGTTTTATATAATGGTTTCACCTCACCAAATGTTAAAATGAAGAGAGGAATCTTACAAGGGGGAGCTCTGTCTGCTAAAATGTATCTTATCCTTATTAATGAATTATTGAATGAAATAGAGACATGTAGGAAAGGAGCAATGATTATTGACAATAAAGTTAATATACTAACTCAAGCAGACGATATATGTTTAGTGAGCACGAATCATCGAAGTCTTCAACAAATGGTCAGCATGTGTGAACATTATAGCAAAAAGTGGAGATTTACCTTCTCTTCTACAAAAAGTAAAATAGCATGTTTCTCAAAGAAATGCAATCCATATAATATACCAAATGTTTACCTGTACAATTGTGTTCTGCCAGTAGATAGTGAAATTAGACATGTAGGTATACTGTTAAACGGTAGATGTAATTCAACTGAAAGAACAGAAAGAGCTTGCAACAATTTAAAATCTGGTACCATGTCTCTCCTTAAATCTGGTGCTCACCCCAGTGCACTTAACCTCTTACTGTAGCTAAACTTGTTAAGATTAAAGTGTATCCGTCTGCGTTGTATGGTTGTGAACTATGGATACTCTCAAAAGCTGAAATAGCCATGTTAGAAAGAGCACAAAATTTTATTGTTAAATCCATCCAAGGTTTTGAAAAAAGGACGAAAACCGATATGTGTAACTCATTATTAGGTTGGACATCTATTGAAACTTATATTGATATAAGAAAGTTACTATTTTGAGGCGAATATATAGTATGAACATTAGCACTTTGGTATATAAAATATTTGCCACTAGATTTTTTTATGTTTAATACGAGTACTGCAAAACAAAGTGGGTTCATACCAGATATTGTACGGATCCTACGCAAGTATACATTGTATGGTATTTTTTCAGATTGTATAAGAACGGGCTCGTTACCTGGTAAACGACAGTGGAAAACATTGGTAAATAAGTACGTATATATATTTGAAGAAAATGAATTGAAACAAAGAATGTCAAATGACAGTGACTTCTTCCGGTTCGCGTCGATTCATAACAAGCTAGAGTCACATTGCTTATGGACACTTGCTGCAAATTATCATCAGTACTCTAGATCTATACATTGTATTTTAAGATGGTGTGTAACCTCTCGCAGGTCTACGAATACGGAATTGTGTCATGTTTGTGGAAAATTTTACAATGATTCTATAACTCATATTTTTCTAAATTGTGATGCAAATGCAGGTATTAGAGACGAGTTATGGTGCTATGTTATTAACATGTCAGATATTCAATTCAGTGTCCATATACATAACTTATCGGATTTCGAATTAACTAATGCCCTGTTAGGCAGTCTATTAAAGTATGATTTATCTTCAGAGAAAATGGAACATTTCAGATTAGGCGCTATCTCATATGTATGTCAAATGTTGAAAAACTATTAACAGTAATCTGATTTTCTGGTACATATAAGTACCAAAACCCTATATCTTGAAAATGTGTTGAAAGTAGTGAAATACCTCTAATTAACTATCAAAACATATTGTAACTGTATATATATGTATGTGCGTGTTGGTGTGTACGTGTGTAAATTTAAGTAATTTATTGCTGTTTATATAGTTGTCTTTGTAAATCTTCATATTTGGAGGAAATAAAGATAATAATGACCGAGACACATTGCCATCACTATCCACATTGTACTGGTTAACCATCATTAACACAAACAGCTGCAACAACTCAAACATAGTGGTGGAAAAGCAATCATGCATATCGTTCCAGCCTTAACAACTCAAGCTGAAAATTACTTACATAGACAGCAAGTGGAAATATTTCCTATTTTACCGTTTTACAACCTAACACCAAATTATTCATTTACAAGGGAGCTTAAAAGAGAAACTTCTATCGAAATCCTAAAAATCACTTTAAAAACAGGATGATTTTGCTCGAAGTATCATACATTGCAGAAAAATCCATATTTGTGGCGATTTCACCACACATGAATACACAAAGTTCATATTTCGTTGTCGTTTACTAATGCAAATTGATAGAGAGTAAGACAAATGTGATATTTGACATATAAATAAAAGCTACGTAATGCAACTACAGTTGATAAACGGCATAGAATAGAATCGATATTTCAACAGCTCTGAAATTTTAATTATTGACAGTTTGGTAGTCTATTGAAACTTCGTCTTTCAATGCTTTGCATATCTGTTAAATTATCCGTTGCAGGCCATGTATACAACTGGGATAATGAAAAGTTCATTTAATTATCTAAATTGGTGAAATTTAGATAAAATATGACGTGTATATCTCCGTAACAGCTTCGAATTCTCAATACAGGAAGACACGGAGTAATTGGAAGAAAATAATTCAGTCTCCAGAGAAATCAATTTCCTATCAGAGAATCTCTTTAAGAAAAAACGAATAATGTACTTTTCGATTTTCTGACTTCAGTTCTGACGTTCAGCCCTCCCAGCTCTTAGCTAAATACAAGAGTCTTAAAAAGGCTTCGGACTGTGGGTACAGTGGTGGTGGGGACAACCAAGTTGTTATGCTATATTAATTTGACTCGTTTTGAGATGTTATGCTTTAATATCAAAGTAACAGCCAAGGACATATACAGATGGTATCAAGAGATAGTTTCAAAATGACATTCAGACGTTGACTGGACACCAATCATGGGTTGCAGGTTTTGTTCGATTATATCAAAAGAGAGTCGATGACTAATTAACTGTGCAAAACTCAATCTAGAAAGAAAATGTTACTGCTATAATGTTATGTAGTTTATTGTTTGCTGCTAAACGTCTTAACTGCATGAAATGGACGTTAATTGATGATTGTATATCTCTGACATGTACTCAAACTCGTCCAGGCTGGTCAGACACTGACGCCAACACATTAATTGAAGCTGAAAATCAACTTTAAAGTAGTCCGACAATGGTATCAATGATATTTAGTTTGGTCCTGTCTCTCGAAATGCTAATGTTAATCTATGCTGATTTCTCACAAAAGACCTCCAGGATATTTGTAAATGATTTTTGTTTTTGTTAATGGAAATGCCAAAATTATCAGATACGTTTTCATCCATTTCACATTCTCCGGAGAGTACAGAGCCGTTTTCACTTGTAATTTACAGAACTCAAAATAACATCCACGTATCTTCAAAATATCCTGGTGAGACATCGATGTAACTAAATGTTTCTGATTAGAACAGTCCGATTATACAAGGTGCCTACGTTAAGTCGCCTCCTTCGAACATGTTAAAATCTACCCTGTCATCCCGAATAGTCAATGGCTGTTCGCTTTCCGTTAATGGAACTAACCAGAAAGCCATCAAACAAAACGATAGGTCTGTTTACTCCTTAAAGGCGACGTTATCGTAACCATTGGCTACAGGATCAATTCAGTTTGAAGACTTTCGAAATTTTACTGAAAATATCGGGAATCCATTGTTCTTAAATTGCGTTGTACTGGCTTTATTTGTCCCTTTTTATAAAAAATAGGATTTAGGCCATACGTTTCCCAGCGACCTTTTGACGCTATCTATGATACCTCTTAAAGATATATATAATAAGGCACAAAGAAGTCTATTTATTCTGTTGAAGCTTTGTCTCTTTGTTCATCCAAACTACTCTCAGTACCATTAAAGCAGGAGTGCAATTTATCTGCATCATACAGTTGTTAAGGAAGACATTAGGAATAGAAGAAATCAGGTCACGTATTTAATCGCCTTTTACTTATAATTAATTAAGACGGAATTGCAATTAGTACGTCCTACTTGTAGAGAAATCTTATACGTGTATTATTAATGTTTAATCAACCTTTCCTTTAGACGTTTCTGCAATATCTCAGCCAACTGTTTTCACTATTTTCACGGGTTTAGCTTCTGTAATAATAATTAGGTTTATTCAAAATCAGTTTTATTTTTGTGGTGTTAGTTTGTGAACTTGGCCGTTGAATGTACTAGTGAAGATTAACTGGTGTAAATCGCACATGCATCTCCATAATATATATTTAAAAACTTCTATAGTTTCAAATTTGCTGAAAGGTAGCCATCTTGGAATTTGACAGTGATTGTTTGCTGTCGCTGTTTCAAAAAAAGACTGGAGAAATTTGCCTTATTGTTTCATGGGAGTTACCTCAGTTTTGATGAATAGAGATAATAAACATCTATCAAAACAACGCTGTTTGTTAAAATCTTTAATATTTGATCATTAACGGAGTTTTGAATTATGCAGCAAAACTGATCGCGTAACTCGAATTCTACGAAAAACCCTGAAGTATTCCGAAATAATTATTACAATCTTTACATATCAAAAGTCCTTCATTGGAGGCCATCTCGCATACTGTAAATACTAACAATAAAATAGAAAATCTTTGTTTATTTTTATCATTATAATGATAAACATCCCCACTCTTGTTCCTGGAAATTACCACAGGAATTGTTTCAAGGAAAAAACCAAAATATGTATTAGAAATGGCCATCGTCAGATACTACTTGGTATATAAAATGACACAAGCAAATTCAGGAAAACAATGAAAACTATGGAAATGTTGATTCTATCATTGGAAGATCTGTTGACAGTGTTGGGAACGGTAATTTTATCTTCGAAGATATATTCAGGGTGTTGTAGCATTTTGTGTATGTCGGTATTTATTCAAGTCTCAATATGTACAATAAATCTATAAACAGTAAGTAATAGCATAAGTCGAATTAGAAATAAAACGATATGCGGGACCTTTCGGTTCATTGGTGAAAATTGGCTACACTTGATTAGGCGCGAACAGTATCATGATTAATTTATTCTGCCTTACTTGTGTTGTTCGCTGGTGTAATATTATTTAATATTCATAGATTTCATATCGATAGCAATGGGAGCGACGAAAACCCTTCAATAATCCGTTGTTGCTATGATAAACACACCATGTAAATCCTGTTGTCAAGGAATGGTATTGTTCGTTAGGTATTTGATGCTTTGAAAAAGAGAAAAATCACAATTAATCATTAATTTCATTGAAACGCGGAATGGAAAAAGTCAAAAGATCCTGTCTTAAATAAACAAATAGGAAACCAGGATTCAATTTCAAATAGAATATCTCATCGTGGTACGTTTTTTATAAGCAATAGGTAATAACGTTTGAGTGTCATCAATAAAGAATGACATTGAAAATTAACAATGAAGTCACTTACGCCGCATAGTCGACAAATAATAAAAGCGACGAAGCAGAGGTTTGACAAACAACTGGCCCTGGAAAATATATGACATTGCTCACCAACGGTAGTTAACAGTCTCTTGTGTTTAGTTTCTTCACTACCGAGTTTTTCTACCTTTAGTCGAAACAGTTTTCCCTCTCTCGATTATAACGTTAAATCTATTTTGCTAATAAAAAAAAAGTTTTAGGGATTCAGGCAATAACCAAATTATTTCAAATCACCAAGAAATTCTAGACTGCCTAACCATTACCACCACGACATCTTCAACACCCTCTTCTTTCATCACCATACTCCATTCTTATCTGAAAAAATGCATTCGTTCTCTTATTACGAGAGCCTTCTTTTCCAAGTAGGGTGAACAGCAGGATAATTATTTGGTCGTGAACTTTACTGAAGCGTATTTATTAAGAATTACGTCCAAATTAAATATACGGTAGGTTGACATCAATTTCGTCGAGTTTGGTGATAAGATCTTCCAATGGTCATCGGCATACCAATGGGAACTTGATGTGCCCATCTGTTGCCTGACTTCTTTTTGTTTTCCTTTCAGGCTAAATTTATCAGACCATATCGAAACAGGCCATGGAGAGCTTGCAAAGTCCTTTATTTTCACTTCCAGTTATAATGATGACGTCTTGCTTTAAATAACAAGACATTTATTGACCATATCGATCGTGCATACCCAAAGGAAGTGACAAGGACGCGACAGACTCTTCTACATCAGCCGCTCATCTCGATCATTTCCTACAACAAAACTAACATTGAACGCTTTCCACCAAGTTTTATGATCTGCGTTATGAATTGTCCATTGCTGGAGAGAAACATCCCTGCATCCCAAATATATGGTGTTTAGATGTAACAGTTGAATCGATATTCAAGGGCCAGTTTCCGTTATCGCGAATTTCGTGAAAGAGGTCATTAATTGTTGGAATACCTTTAATACCCTCGGTAGGACACCCGTCCACATTATGCTGAATACACGCAGGAAGTAGACAATGTCACGACCATAGCGGCAGAATCTTACGCAAACATTCATAGACATTTAAGGACGGCTTCCTTTTGAACGCGAGTTTATTACATATGTTGATCATAAGCAATGGAATATTCCTGAAAGCTCACTTGTGATAGTGCCGGAACTGACGTAGAGATGGATTCAAGCATTGTGGAAATGTAAAGGCTGGTATGACATTTACAATGTCAATGGGTAGGAATCATATAATTCACAATTTGGTTCTCCTTATTGCCCACGTTGCTTTAGAACTTTTATGAAATTCGATTTTTTTTTTTTTTTTTGATTTTTTTTTGCTTTAGAACTTTTATGAAATTCGATTATTTTTTTTAGAGAGAGAGAGAGAATTTAAAAAGTCATTTTTTACAAATTGCAGCTTAAAAAGATGACAAAAACTTTCGAGAATAAGGACGATGCAACCGACACAACACAATTGATTAACTTAATCATTGTCACAACGTCCACGGTCGAAGGTACATTAAATATTAATGTATATCATATCCTGTATTTAGGATCCTGTCTTCAAGATAGGCCGTAGCAATTTCCTGTATTGATTTTCGTTGTTAATGATTCATATTGTGCAAACATTCTGTTTATCGAATCCAAGATTAAAACATAGATAATCATATAAGGTTGGAGGTTTTCCTTGGGAATTTCTCTCTAACGCTTACCTTGACAATATACCGCTTCTTGCATAAGTGTCAAAGCCTAAAAAAATCGATACTTTTTCCTCTGGACATGCAGCGCAGCGCAACTGAAATAGCTTTAAAGACCGGTTAACACCGGTCCAATTATTAGAGTCCCCCCCTTCAATCCCTCTTGTTCGATTTTGGAACTATTAGAAAAATCAAAATGGCTGACAGGCAGTAATATTAGATTTTATTAAAAAAGGATTATTATCTTTTTTTAGAAGCCCGTAAATGATACTCTCCGATTTCGTATGTACACTTATTTTTGCACCTTGCTGTGTAATTAACAATTTGGGGACTGATAAAGAACCATTAAATAGTACACCATTCCTCTCTGATCTCTTCTTTATTCAACATGGCCTCTGCTTATTGAGTCCACTGGTTTACAGCGGATAACCCAAGAACACATACCATGAAGCTCTTTGTTTTATTTTTTATCATTAAGTTTTTATGAACAAAACTTGGCTGAATAGAACATAAATAACATATTTTGGAATTTGCATAATGCTTAGGTTGATGAGAATGTAAAACAATAATCTAAGTCTTACTAGCACTGAAGAGTGCTTTAAAGTAGAAACATATGTGTGATGAAGTATAACTTATACCTACCTCATGTCTAACTAAAACAAGGCTGTATTGAAGTCTTTAATTCATGTGTCTACTGTTCAATGTTTTGCGTGAAAAACTGATTTGTGGTTACTGACTTAATATGCCCTTTGCCGTTGCAATGGCGCCAAACAAGAAATCAAGTTTACATAGCGGGTTGATGATGTAATGAATGCTGGAGGTGAATGCATGTGTTGGGTGCATGTGTTTATGGTGAACTGCGATATGTCTGTTTAAAACACCTCGTGATATTGGCTGAGTGATGCCGAATTCATTAAGCTAACACGCTGAAGAATACGGTCGACAGGACACCCAAGGATACCCAAGACTATCAAAAACCAGTCATTATACTACTACAATGCACACCATTTTAAAAAGACACTGGAATTATTGAGGTATCATTACAAACGATATCAGTGATATTGATTTCAAGGTCAACACAAAGGCTGATCAGATTGAACAATTTAAATCAAATGAAAGTGTGAAGATGACCCCCAAAGACGATATTCTGGCACATGGAAATGGCCTTTGAAGCTATTGACGCGTTATTGCCCAAAACGGAAGTCCAAGGACAGGAACCCAGCAGTGCATAACAATTTCTCTTCAGACATTCATTTATACTTTCCAACTTGCTTTAAATCAAACGTTTTCTTCGACTTCATTCAAATTCCAGTGTTGGGGTCTATGTGAGAGAAAATTTATATAGTTCAAGGTCTTTTTGCCATAATATCCAAACTTCAAAACTTACCATATTCTTAAACATGAAACACACCAAAATGCAACTATCAAAAATTTGCATTAAAGAAATGAGAAGATCAATATAGCATAGATACACCGCAAAATCAAGGCTGATTTTTAGATTTCTAGATAGACTGCGTAAAAAGCAAAGAAATTCAGATTTCCCCAGGTACGGGTCTGTTCGGACAAATGACAGCCATTGGGATGTCTCCCAAAAATGGACGCTTGTACTCTTGCTATTTTATCGTAGGCGCAAACGATACGGAAATTTTACGGTTACACTACAGAAATGATACTTAAATGGTATGATGGGATGAGTTTCATGTGGCCTACATTCTATGAGGGCAGGGTCGGGGGTTTCGCATATCTTCACATGTTCTACTATTTGATACACGGTCGTTTTCGCGTTATTCCAAAAATCAAATTCAGACCTACTTCAGAGTCATGTTTAATACAATTCCCCAGAATAAATCGACCCACTCCTCATTCCAAAATGTACTATACTTTGGAAATACAAGTTATTTACACTGTGTAAAACAGAATTTGGATTGGTGTTCAATAGTTTGATAGTATTAAAACATTCATAATCGTAAAATTGACTTGTTATTTTGTCGCTCTATCATGTCTTTCCTAATTCTGCTGAATGGGAGAATCTTCAACTTCCCACTGTAGGTCAAGTCCTTCATTGCAGGGAAGCACTTAGTAGTTTTTCTTTGAACTCCCTCTACCTTGTCGATGTTTTTTGTAAGTATAGTGCCCACATAGGACTCGTATATTTCCGCTGCACTTTTAATAAGCATTTTTACATAAAGGAATTAATGACTTGACGCCCTTGAATTGAAATCTCCTCATGAGAAGTGTGAGTATAGTTTCCTTTTTTAAAAGTTTTCTGACATGTGGTCATCGAATGATAGATCAGAGTCTATTATTGCACCTATATCCTTTTCTTGATTGGATCTGTGCATGTATTTTCCACTGAGATAGTGTGATGGTTCATTCTGCCTTCTGGTCCTTTCCTTGCCTATTCACACATGTTTACACTGGTCTGGATGCATCTTAAGCAGCCATGTGTCAATCCACTTCCACATTGTCTCACGATCATTTCCAAGCTCGACACTGTCCTGTTTGTTTTTCATTATCTTTAATATGTTGATCTCGTCTGCAAATAGGTACACACCCAACTGAACCACTCCTGAGAGGAGGTCATTCACAAAAAGTACTAACACCAATGGAGCCTTGAAGGATTTCTGATGTAAATTTAGCCCAATCTTCTAATTTTGCTTTTAATTTATTGAGGTGTCTGATGAGTGGAAATAAATCGAAAACTTTCTAATAGTACATATAAATATAATATATAACATGTCCTTTATCCAGGGTTCCTGTCCATGTATTCAAGACTTCTAATTTGTAAACATGTCGGTCTTCCAGAAATGAAACCGTGCTGCTTGTTCGAAAAGTACTTGTTGGTTCTCGTAGGTTTTGCAAAATGTTCCCTCACAATTTGACGTTAAACTGACTGGCATGTAGTTTCTTGCTTCACTTTTGTTACCTTCCTTGTAAATAGCACAAAACCGAGATTTTTTTGTTACAGCTTTCGATAACATGACTTTTTCTTGAAAATTTAGCATAATCTCGTAAACATGTAACATTGGGTTTATTCAAACTTTCAACTAATTTTCAGAATAACAATCTTAATAATCAGATCTGGCCAGGTGCACAGAAGAGGGAGGATTGTTACGTGTATATTTCAGTATAAAGATCAGTTCTTACGCTCGGCTTTGCACCAGAGGCATGATTGTAGATTGTTATGATCGTATCAATAACGTCTGGTTCTGAAACACATTAAAATGGTTGTGTTGTTACGCATAAAACAGCGCCGATTACAAGTATACAGAGCGTTTAAAAAGTAAGAAGAATATTAGGGTACTTTACATAATTCCCAAATAAATGTTAAAAACTCCACCATCCGTCATTAAACAATTACCACATCCGGTACGCCTAAATTACCGATATATCTTGACTTTACAAATGCATGTGTTCTTTTCCATTCAAACTAGGGTAGGTTTTAGACTCTTATCAAAACGCGTGATCGCAAATACAATTGCAATCAATAGTTGTTTTTCATAAATATGTTACGGCTATTCTACCTTGATAGAGGACGGGTTCTCGTTATGCTCAATGAAGAAAGCACTCAGCACCAGGTCGCTACTCACTTCAAAATTCACAAATCGACTATACGTTGGTGAGTTTTAAATGTCAGCTCCATGGGAAGATGCCAGACCGAGATCCAGACGTCCACGTGTAATGCCACGACGTCATGATTGGTACATTCGGCGGTACAGGAGGATATTAACGGCACGAAATTTCATTGGTAATGGAAACCGTCGAATCCAGAGAAAAAAAAAGAGAAATAAATATAAGTTGTTTTGCAATTGTTGTAATTTTTTTTTAATTTATTGTCCAAAATTGCGAGAAATGGACTGAGGCGAATGTACGCCCATGTTGCCAGTGCGTGTGATTGCCTCTGATATCTCAACGTCCAGTACGTCGAATGAGATGTTTAACACCTTTCCATATCAGACGATTGAGGTCCATGCTCTTAACAGATCAATGCTGATACACAGTATTCGATCAGATGGCCGTCAAAGTGTGTACCGGGGTCTAGAGTGTCTTTAGTCTTGTTTTGGAGTACGACCGATTTAGGGATGGATCGGTTATGATTTGAGGAGGAATCACCCATGAATCAAAGACCCTTTAAGAGATCATTATCGGGAATTTAACAGCTGTACGCCATCGAGATGAGATCCTTGAGTCTCATGTTGTGCCTTTAATTATAAGCCATCATTTGACCTTTCAGCCTGATAATGCTATGCCATTTATTGCAAGAGTTAGTAAGGACTCCCATGGAACCCGAACATCCTCCCTATTGACTGGCCTCCATACAGCCCCGCTTTTAACTTCATGAATGAAGTCTTCATTTGTTAAAAAATATCAGAACATTTGAGGATGATTGGTCCAATATTCGAAGTTAAGTATCATTTTATTAAACAATGAAGTTGCGTTTCGTTTTCTTCTTATCTTCAAATCATTTTTATGCAAGAAAAAATATGCGATTGAAATGTATTCGGAATGTAATTACACTAACACCGTAAACCATAAATACGATTACTAGTAATGGAAAAATATTGAATTACCAATCACTTCAAAATTTGTTATTGATTTCAATCGATTGTCATTACCCTGTACCCGATACATCTATCCATCTCTCCGTCCATCGGTCCGTTCATCCAATCAGTCTTATTCATCCATCCATCCATCATCCATCCATCCAATCCAAGTACATATACACTACAACACACACGCTTACATACATACATACCTACATACATTTACATGTGTTATGATTATAGAATAACAGTGATATTAATGATAAGTGTAAGTCGTCAGTTATTTGTTATGATAAGTGACTACCATTCGATGATGTAATGATAATAGTTCTATTTCATCACAACTTTCAGAAAAAACATCCAGGGATAGGTAGTCATGATTTTCCTTTGCGATATTTTAGAGAAATACGGAAACCAGTATATCAAAGAAGAAGTGAGATGCAGACTTTATCACAAGGACATGTGTGTTGAGCAGAAGGGATATTGTGTAAGTCTTAATCTATATTACTAGCCTTATTTCTTAGCTGACACAGATTAATTCACAATTTTCTAAAAATGAAAAATAATAATAAGAGGCCAATGACCTCTCTGACAGCTTATTTACGTCTCGATGCAGTAATCCCTATTATAACATTAAGCTCATTGCTAAAGGGACAGTAGCTTTAATTGTGGACTTCGCTGCAATGATGACATGCTTGTCTGTAAGATACACACGTTACATACACGGGACAGTGGATACAATTGTGAATATGTCTTCAAATGAATCAGTATACAATCACCACACGTTACAGACGTTCACGTCGTGATGTGCTGCTTTCTATCACATTTCAACAACTCCGTCCTCCTTTTTTGTAAGCAATAGTATTTATACAATATTGCACTGCCTGTTTACATAAACCTCTACCAATAATGTAAAGCAAGTCAGAGACCTAAACCAGTAGTTGTTTTTAGATTTGTAAAAAGGTTCTGTGTTATTGTTTTTTTCAAGTAAACATCTTAAAGATAGAAACTTCTGAAATCATCGACTGTTCCGCATAAAGGAGGACTCATTTATCTATGAGGGTATTATAAAGGGCTGGATCACAGAGATGTGGTCAAATAGGATTCCTTAAACAATCCGGTGGCTCCGTATGTAGAATTTTCAACATCGTGAATAACTTCAGAGAGTTTGATTGTTTTATTTGGTTTAACCCTACATATATTGTGACAGGCTACACACTACCATGTTGTATAGATCTGAGATAGGGTTCAAATCACTTTGGTGTCACAATACAGATTACGTAGCCTATTTATTATTTATCTTTTTTATTGACGGGTTTTATTTCCAATATTACGAGAAAAGATGAGAAAATAGGAAGTAGGGGAGAATAGGAAGTGATGGAAGAGAATGGGATACAGAGATGAGGTATAAACAGGCCGTCTCTGCTACTTGACCTGTTCTTAAACTATAATTTAGAACAGGTGTCCTACTAATTATGGGGAGCAAGGTAGGGGCATGATGTTGTGCTTCTTTTGTAAGTCCTATCTTAGCCTTTATATGGGGACATAATGTGTTCCTTTGACTGTAAGTATGTGTCTGCTGTACCTGTGTCCACGTAAAGTTACAGTCCCCCACTTATAATGGTAAATAGCTTCACCTGACGAGGTGATAAGTCTAAAGTATGCATAAAATTTTGTTTTGTTGAGTGTGGCGTCATGTTTCCTTGTGATTTCTCTGTTTTCAAATATGTGGTGTATATGGTTTATGTGATAATACTGTAAAAAGACAACAAAAACTATGTCTGGATCTACGGGGGTGTGTTGATTGTACGGGTCCTTGCAAAATGCTGTATCTCTATAGTTAAATGTTAAAGAAATGATGTCCCCTGTCTGGAGCCGCAGTGGTAGTGTTTTATAAACTGCCATGTGGTTATGCAAGTAATGTATCGGATATTGATAATTAGAAATGGCGCCTTACTGTGTAAAGGTATTAATCACTTTGTGGCATGCTGTAAAAATAAACAGTAGTATAGGAAAACTATTCAGAGTAAACACAGGCTTTTCAGAACCATGGAAGATAACTTCACCAGCGCGTAATTAGTCTTTGACATTAATAATAGACATAGTTGCTGACATATCAGTAATGGCCGAAATGACTTACAATTCCTGGAAACAAGCTCAAACTTATTAACTCATCTCAATGTTTTATTATATAATCATTGGGTATTTATAATAAAATAACCCAATAGAATTATTTTATAGAATAACCTAATATCTTTGTCATCTCTACATCTTGTTTATCAAGCCAATCGTGTTTTTCATTGGATTGTATGTTAATAAAACACATTAACACCCGTGTTTTTTGTATCATAATTGATAGCCATATTGTCTCCATATCCATGCTAATTAAAAATAATTCCTCCTTTTGAAACAAATATTTTATTTATATGAAATAGGAGACCACCTCCACATTTAACTGTTTGTCATTCTTTATAGACGATTGTAAAACCATCTATATTTAGTTCACGGTTTTTAACATTTCTATTCAGGAATGTTTCACAAAGACATACTTAATCAATTTAATTTCCGTTTGAGAATGTTAGTTTCACTTCATCAAGTTTTTGTTCTAGATGACAAATGCTTGAAAATTATATACTTAATCCCTTTCGTTTTAACACAAATGTATCAGTTTTAGGTACATTACTTCGGTATTGGAAGGTGTCGAGGCGATAACAGACGAAACTTGCTATTTGGCAAGACTGTTGAAGAAAATGACAAACGGCTTTAAAGAGTAATTGATAGAATTACAGCCTGAGGTCTTAAGCTAAAGAAGGAGAAGAGTGAATCTTGGAAGTATCGAGTACTTAAGTCACGTGATTAGTTCTGATAAAAATTCACCAAATCCGAAAAGGAAAGTGGCAATACGCTGAAAGACTATGTTGTTTAGAACATTTGAATTATATTACTACAGGAATTCTTTATCCAGGGGCAGAATGGACCTGTGTTCCTGTGGGATTTGGGCAGTCTACTCTAGGTAACAAGACATCATTTGTTATATCATTACCTGGTATTCCTACATGTCAAGGAACAAAAACAACCAAACATTTCAGGTAATTTCTTGGTATTAAAGTGTTACGAATGTAAATTTCTATTTTTACGATGATAATGTTAAGAATTCATATAAAAGGACACCAAGATCGCCTTCCATGGCCGGTATATATGCAAACATGTACGTTAATAGTTCTTTATTGATAAATTCTGTCGATGCTTGTCAGAACAAATATCAAAACAATGAAATATCTTACATATAGATCACGGGTTTCCGTCATTGTAGAGAGCTCTATTCAGAAGAATGACCGAAGTCTCATATTTACTTAAAAGTAGTCGAATTTAAAATCGATGACACTCGAAAATATTTACAAAACAAATATCTAAATGGTTCCCTTTGAACTCGCGTCAAAAGAAGTCACTTAGGGTTAATGTTTCTGAAACGTTAGGTAAGCTCAAATACAACCATTTTGCCTGAATAAACTATTCAAACATTGCTGTCATTGACGAAATGAAAAGGAACAGTCTATTATGTACTCTCTACCAGTTTCAAATATACATTGGTCTAAGTTTGGCATTTGCCTCTGTGAGAAGGCTCTGTCCTTTGGCCAAAGAATCTTTAGAAATGATATATGTAATAAAAGCTGCCTGCTTAACATTCAGCATCATCGTACCGTAACAAATGACCAGGCCAGGTGTACTGCTGAAGGTCTTCGTCAGTATACTTCAGTATGACAGCACTATATAGACGACTTCAGCTCCAAACTGCACTATTACGAAATGGCTTAAACGAACAAATCGCAATGTTACAAAAACCTACACATTCAACAATGCCTGGACTCCCACCGAGGGTCGTCCTTCAAAGCTCCTAGTTGTCAAACAAACCCAGCCAATCGAGCGTCAAACGCTCGATGTACTGATGGGTTTATGTGCTAAAGGTTGCCAGCTGATCTGCTGTGCAAGTCTCATTTTATTGGCAATGACAAATGACTTGCCAGTCCTTGTCAGTAAAATGAAACCGGCCGGGATATTATATCACCGCGTGCAAATCAAATACATTTTTAAAAATTGAAGCATGACAGAACCATCAAAACGTCTACCAGTGACCAGATATCTAGTTTTCATCATTCTGGGTTTTATATCTCCAATGTCTTCAAAAATATATATATCAATTCTTCAAGCCAATTGACATTTTACAAAACAGGTCAACACAGAAAACCGTATGTAATGATATTATGTGCAATATATACCTCATATTTACCGTAATCGGGTTTGATGACTGGTCGAGAATGGAGTGATTTTTTTCGTTCGGAATCAGGTAAAATGATTTTTCCAAATTCCCATTTTGAAAAAAAAAACATGGTCACGGCCTGATAACTCGCATATAGTTCAAACGTATCTGGAAATGTCTACAGTTTGAAAAAAAATGTAAAATCTGTTATATTTCTTAATGTAATTGTTCGGTTTTTGGTTTTCGGTTTGTTTTTTTTTTCTGAAGAGGGGGAGGGAGTTATTAGGTATCAAAAGCTTAAGGGAAATCCAATAAAATTGAATGTATTTGACGAATTCCTGGTGTGTTTTTATGATTTTATATCATGTTGCGGGAACTGCATTTGACTCGGTTTGACTCTCAATATTCAAGATACAGAGCCAAAAATCCGAACGCATAAGTAAGTGGTAGCGATGTTGGCTAAAAAGAAAATATCAACATGTCAATATAAATGATACAGGGCTCAATATGAACACCCTTCTGATATTCAAACACTTTTCACAGAGACTCACGATAACGAAAACTTCAAAGTGTTCCGGAAGTGTAAGCGTCTTATGCTTTATCCACGACACCGCCAAATAAATCTTGGCTAATCTAAATCAGTAATGTCACGTTCTCAAATGAGAACAATGTACACATATGTTATGATGTACAAGAGTGTTTGCTCTCAATGCTGCTTTTAAATTTTATGAAATGTAAGAAGTAGTGACAAATTAATTTCCTATGCTTGATAGCCATGTGCCTTGTCTCTACAAACCGTATTTTAATCCAATTTTAATTGTCATTGGACCATAAACGATATGAAACTAGAAATCAACTCACCTATCCTTACCCTACTTTTGCCATAAACTAACTACATTTCTTTCCTCTTTCCTTGCGGAAGCGAGGCATACCTGTTCCACACATTATGGCTCACATTACGGCCTAATTACTGACTGTCATCAGAAAAACATGAAAACCCGACTCAACTATAAATATCGAAACAGTTAGTTCATCAATACAATCAATACAATTAAATACAAAGTACGAACACAACACTGAGATTTCTTTCAGTACAATAGTCCACGTAATAGATGTGTTAGTTTTTACTCGATAAGTACTGAAACTAGCTAATCATCTTATTACAGTTTACTTCAATTAATTGTGTTAGTACTTACCATTATTGCTGAGGTGTATAAAGATTCAGGAAAAAGCCATCTTTCCTTATATGAATAAAAGCTAACTAAAACTAATGTTAAAGCACATGTGACGAAATACAAATGTCACAATGAAACATACAGCTGTCACCAAGTTACAAAATGTGTCTATTTCGTTAGCTGCTGCTTCTAACAGTGGTACTGGGTTCTGACACGTAGTTATTTCTGATCACCAGACCGCTATGTATTGATATACCCGTAAGTGGTATCCGGTTCATAATTCATATCATAACAATAGGTCATTTATTATCACACTGCATGTTCCTGTTCATTTCATCCTACTAATGAAAACAAGTATACTGCTTAATATTAGATATACGCGTGTGGCATGCGAAAAACCAATCATCTAGTACAAGTGCCCTTAATCAATATCTACTAACTCATGTATTCTTAATCCAATTAATCGTGGAGGAGATGCAGTGATCGTCGTTGTTCCCATGTGCCAATTTTTACAAAGGAGGACATGTTGCGTTTTCTATTTTTTTTTTTTTTTAATTTTAATTTTTTATCATCAATCAATTCCTACTACAGATTTCAATAAGACATTTCAGATTTAAAAAACACCAGACATATGTATATTGTGGTACATTAGAATGCCTATTGATACACAGAAAAGTTTAAAGGTAAAAACTTGTGTGCATTTCTAAATTGTTCAATATTGATTTTTTTCCCATTTTGGGGTGAGCGGACTTTCCCTTCTGGTTATCTTACATCCATCAACAAAAAAATTTTTTCACTAAGGAGCACTGAACTCAAGTTTTATTTGACTGATATTGCTTCCTTTCTAGTAACAAGGTGTTTGTCTGTAGTCCAATGAGAAGTCATCCGACCACTTCAGTAACAAGGTGTTTGTCTGTAGTCCAATGAGAAGTCATCCGACCACTTCAGTAACAAGGTGTTTGTCTGTAGTCCAATGAGAAGTCATCCGACCACTTCAGTAACAAGGTGTTTGTCTGCAGTCCAATGAGAAGTCATCCGACCACTTCAGTAACAAGGTGTTTGTCTGCAGTCCAATGAGAAGTCATCCGACCACTTCAGTAACAAGGTGTTTGTCTGTAGTCCAATGAGAAGTCATCCGACCACTTCAGTAAAATTGTGTTTGTCTGTAGTCCAATGAGAAGTCATCCGACCACTTCAGTAACAAGGTGTTTGTCTGTAGTCCAATGAGAAGTCATCCGACCACTTCAGTAACAAGGTGTTTGTCTGTAGTCCAATGAGAAGTCATCCGACCACTTCAGTAACAAGGTGTTTGTCTGTAGTCCAATGAGAAGTCATCCGACCACTTCAGTAACAAGGTGTTTGTCTGACCTCCAATGAGAAGTCATCCGACCACTTCAGTAACAAGGTGTTTGTCTGACCTCCAATGAGAAGTCATCCGACCACTTCAGTAACAAGGTGTTTGTCTGTAGTCCAATGAGAAGTCATCCGACCACTTCAGTAACAAGGTGTTTGTCTGTAGTCCAATGAGAAGTCATCCGACCACTTCAGTAACAAGGTGTATGTCTGACCTCCAATGAGATGTCATCCGAACACTGCATAACACCTTATATTATTCATTGTGTGCAAATATTTCTTTATTAGAAGTTCCTATCACACAACCAGCAGAAGATTGTAGTGCATTGTGGTTATATATATTAGTATTTTCTTTCGTCCATTTTAAGCATGTCATTTTAAAATGATACAGAACTTCCCATTCTACAAATTTTTTTCGACTCGGTTAAGTTTCGTTAGATGCATAAACATATCTTGTTGAGTTGTTTTTTCTTGGTGACAGTAACGAATATTTAGCCCAATCGGAGATAAGGGTGAGACCTAACTAGGCCAAGTGGATACGTTTGTATTTCTTGTATTTGTAGGTACGTGAATGCTTTATTTCAAAAGCGTATTTCGCACTGAAAGTGTGTGAATGGCTGTTAGTAAAGTTTTGAAAGTTTTGAGGACTCAGTTTGTAAGTGTTTTATTTTATACGGATTGAACATTAAACGGAAAGCTCGTGCTGTTATGATTAAATAACGACCATTGGCGTATTAAATATTTATAGATGGTTATAAAGGTAATTTCTAATTTGACATTTATCGAAATATAACCGGACCCCTAATTAGTCACTCTAATTAATAATTTCACACCTCAGAGAGAGGCGAGAGGTGTAACCCGCGCAACAAAAAATAGATGTGACATACCTGCTAGGTCTTCAGTAACACAACGTTTAAATCTTACTGGCGTATATCTGTTTTCCTTATCAAATGATAGAAAATGAGCGTTATACAGAAGTACATATACTTTCCGGTCTAATGGTATCAGAGTTTAAATGATTCGAGTAAGCCGGGTTTACGCCAGGTACGCCATGGTTACGACAGTGTTGTCTTGTCTCCGGATATGTGCCATCGGATATTTACGGCCACACAATTAAGAGTTGTTATTTTCCTGTTTTGTATGAAACAACATGCATGTTGATATGTTACCAGCTGGAAAACCAACCAATCGGAAAACACGTTACAATTCCTTCTGGGAATGTATGTATATGTAAGCATTGTTAGATCAGATGTCAAGATAAAAGTCAAATCTAAGTGTAATCGTTCACTTTATACCTGAGCATAATTCTATGAACCATTTCATGAAATCCAATGTCTTGACTTACAGACAAGGACAGATACTGCCCTTCAAGGTCATTTTTGCGGTCACTGTTTCATTATAAGAGGTGAAGTCCAGGATTCAATTTACTAGCTCTACAAGGTTAATAATCAATAATGGTATAATGAATTAGATATGAGTTAAGTGCGGAAACAATGTATAACCTAGGTCTAGATTATTAGTGGTACAGAGTACATGTGTATGTTCTAAATCACACCACTGTTCAGGTGAAAACGTACAGGTAGCACACAGAGTAAGGTAAACCTTGGGACCTTTATCACCTGATAATATGTATTATTCAAAAGCTGTAATTCAGTACAGATTGCGCAAAATCATTTATTTTAGCAGGAATGAATCAGGTATCCTGAACCTAAAGGATAATGAACATAACATAGAAAGGTGACGAAAGTACAGGTCATCAAGTTACGTAATTGATAGATGGTCAAATTGCTGCTGATTTCAAAGCTGAATCTTTCTCAATGAACAGGGAATCAATCTTTCTGAGACATCTCGAAGGCGGACAGATATCTTTACAGGCAGTCACCGATTTTACCTCATTTTTAATGTTTCGCTGCAGATCTTTATCCTCGGAACTTATAGTGTATTTGTTTTAATTCAGTCTGTGCCGAAGAAACATCTCGTTGACTTTTTGTAATCCACACATCGCCGCCAAAATGGAACTTTTTCATGTAAACAATTTTCAACAAGAATATGTTATTTTATCCGCAAAAACACAGACTGTCGATTGTTCTTCAACAGTCTCTGCTAAGTATTCAATTACGAGAAGAAGTAATCTGTGATAAATAGTTTACCCTTTTGCTTGTATTTCGTTCCACTGTTGCTCCGGAGAAAATGCTGCAGGAAGCGTTTTCCTTGTGTCTAAAGGTTTCATTTTTTAAAGAAAACAACAAGAAAATACCAACATGTTGGCTATCTGTTGCTACCACACTCAAGCATACTGCCGAAGGCACCCAGTAGGACAAACCTCCCTGACACATATTACACAAAGGAAAGCCCACAAGAGAGGCAGTTTCAAGAGACATCTCAGGAAAATAGTTTATGATGAAGAGAAACTACAACAGAACGTTAAAACATGTACTCATAATCTGCATTCACCTCACATATTTACTGAGGTCAATACCAAATAACGTTTCTCTGAATTTGTCTCTGAATATTTATTCTACTCGTTCCTGTAAACCGATGGTAGATGAGTAACACAGCATGTGTTGTTGGCAATGTATTATCTTGCTATCGTCTACAGATCAAAATAATGCCTTTGCCTATATCAACGAAACAATAAGAAAAAATAATTCAGCCGATTGAAAAAACATACTATGTTGAAATTCTGCTAGGGTCTATATGAACTTAATGGTAACACCTCTACTGATGATTGCTAAAGGTAGTCATGTAAACTCTTACGTTAGGCGACGAATTAAAAATAATACACATAATCACTGACATAACACATGTTGATTGTAATATATACATAATTTCACCTCAATAAAGAAAGCAATTATCTGGTTAGACATATCAATACTTCAAAATATTATATATCGATTTTTTTACAATGATTTTCTCGTATACACAATATGTTAATCGCGTGTGGCATACTATATTGTGCTTCTTTGATTAGGTTTGAATGAGTAGAGAGAAAGAGGCTGCTAAGGCGTACCATACTACCAAACAATATTATTCCTATTCTATACCATTAATCAAAACTTGTATAAAGATTGGTATCAAACAAAAAACAGGTTTCGTGAGATTAAACATGAGGGTGCATGCATTATCACCTGAACAAAACGTAGACAGCTATATACTACATATGCTAACCTATTTGTCATGTATTCATGGCGCAAATGTTGATCCGGTATATTACCAAATCGTCCGTCTGTCTGTCCCTCCGTCCGTCCCTCCGTCACCTGTCAACATGTCCTTTAAATTGCAACTAGTCATGAACGACTGAGCGGATTCCCCATCCTTGCGAGTAGAGGAACCAATTTTGTATAGTCGGTAGGTCTCGACCCCTTGGGGCCAGAGGGACGGGGTCAATAGGGAAAATCTATCAATTTTTATAAAATCTATCTTGTTCTTACGGAATTGCAGGGTGTTTTCTAAAATTGGTCTGAAGCATGCTTTAGCGAAGGGCAATCATTTGGAAATAACCGTGGGTCTCGGGGCGGAAGCTATCCATCGCTTTGAAAAAAGGAACCAGGAAAGCTTCGAAAAAAGGAACCAAGCAACGTTTTTGTCTCTACTATAATTCCACGTACGGTAAGGCAACAAAATAGTGTGAAGAGATGGTAAACAGATTATAGACAAAAAGCATACACAAGATGATAACAATGAACCGTAGTAAATGCGGCTACGCTTTGCTTAACACTTGGTCAGGGTTGTGCTCGACACCCGCACTCACTTTCCATACCTATGGAGACCGTCCTTAAATGACCGTATATGACAATGGCCCGTTGAGCGATATAAAATGAACATGTAACCAATGATTAAGTCTTTGTTATGACATTGTCTATGTCTACGTCATGAGATCATTTTCTGCCTACACCGCCCGCCGCTGGTTTTCGTCTCACAAGAGTTCATTTCAATGACCTCATTCAATTAAACAAGGCAATATTGATAGATTATTAGTACACATAGGTTAAACAAGGCTAACATGGTTTTTTTTTTTTTTTTTTTTAGCTCAGTTGTGATTTCGTGCCTTCAAATCGATACTAGTCATAAACGACTGGACGGATTTTGACCAAATTTGTTTAATTCATCATTGTTTGACTCTGTTGTATTTAATTCTAATTAGGATTGGAAGATGCACGTGCGTGTCTTTTGTACAATGTTGGGGGAAAAGATACGAGCATCAAACACGTCCAGCTTCATATCGTACAACGGAACCAACAGGTAAATTAACGAGCATCAAACACGTCCAGCTTCACATCATGCAACGGAACCAACAGGTAAATTAACAAGTATCAAACACGTCCAGCTTCACATCATGCAACGGAACCAACAGGTAAATTAACAAGTATCAAACACGTCCAGCTCCACATCATGCAACGGAACCAACAGGTAAATTAACGAGTATCAAACACGTCCAGCTTCACATCATGAAACGGAACCAACAGGTAAATTAACGAGCATCAAACACGTCCAGCTTCACATCATGCAACGGAACCAACAGGTAAATTAACGAGCATTAAACACGTCCAGCTTCACATCATGAAACGGAACCAACAGACAAACTAACGAGCATCAAACACGTCCAGCTTTATATCGTACAACGGAACCAACAGGTAAATTAACAAGCATCAAACACATCCAGCTTCATATCATGCAACGGAACCACCAGGTAAATTAACAAGCATCAAACACGTCCAGCTTCATATCATGCAACGGAACCAACAGGTAAATTAACGAGCATCAAACACGTCCAGCTTCACATCATGAAACGGAACCAACAGGTATATTAACAAGCATCAAACACATCCAGCTTCATATCATGCAACGGAACCACCAGGTAAATTAACAAGTATCAAACACATCCAGCATCACATTATGCAACGGAACCAACAGGCAAACTAACGAGCATCAGACACGTTCAGCTTCATATCGTAAAACGGAACAAACATGCAAACTAACGAGCATCAAACACATTCAACTTCATGTCATAAAACGGAACAAACATGCAAACTAACGAGCACCAAACACGTCCAGCTTCATATCGTAAAACGGAACAAACATGCAAACTAACGAGCATCAGACACTTCCAGCTTCATATCGTAAAACGGAACAAACATGCAAACTAACGAGCATCAGACACGTCCAGCTTCATATCGTACAACGGAACCAACAGACAAACTAACGAGCATCAGACACGTTCAGCTTCACATCATGCAATGGAACCAACAGGTAAATTAACGAGCATCAAACACATCCAGCTTCATATCGTAAAACGGAACAAACATGCAAACTAACGAGCATCAAACACATTCAGCTTCATGTCATAAAACGGAACAAACATGCAAACTAACGAGCACCAAACACGTCCAGCTTCATATCGTAAAACGGAACAAACATGCAAACTAACGAGCATCAGACACGTCCAGCTTCATATCGTAAAACGGAACAAACAGGCAAACTAACGAGCATCAAACACATCCAGCTTCATATCGCACACTGAAATAGAATTGTTCTCAATGAGATCACTATGGCGACCATAAAACTTCCACATAATATTCAACATTCAGCTTTTGAAACCCTGTGTTACAAATTGTCTGTCAGTTGATGATTTCTTACACGAAAATTGTGATAATGGGAACAAGTCTTTCAATATCGAATCAAATGCGACATGTAAATATCATAAGTGTGGGATCTAGGAGTGTCGCTATCCAGAAATGGTAAATACACTACAAGATAATTGCTCAGTTAGTTTCCATAAGTATGCCAATAGTCTGTTGGAACATCTTACCATCACTCGGATCTTGAATATCGAATCAACTGCGACATGTAAACAGCATATAATTGGGATGCAGATGTTGTTTTCCAGAAGTAGAAATTGAAATCATCACGCTTATCATACAGCTTGGTGGAAAGCTGTCTTATGTTTGTTATGTGAGGTTTCGTTGAAGAAAACAATCGAGATATATGTAAGCGGATGATGTAGAAGGTACCATGATCGTGATAACACCTTCAATATTAGATGCTTGTTTGATATCTTCCATTCATTTCAGAATACTTGATCGTCAAGATTTACCTAACAAAAGGAATACGACAACAGGCATAGCCTATCAAAGCCCTGTCCTTGCTATTACGAACAAATGTACAAATCAATCAGATAACGAATGAATACAGTGATAAATACTAAGTACTATTATTTCAGTGGTAATGAAATCACTCAATGACTGGCACGAGAATCATTCCGAAAGTCAACTTGCGTGGAATGTAAGAAAAGGCAATTGTCCAATTATATATTTACCCTCCTTTGCTGAATTCATACAGATAACGAACATACAAAAACCTGACACAACATGAACCGGATATTTACTTTAAAAAGACGTCTGGTATCAATAACAAATCTCTGGATCAACTAAAAAATGAAATTATTCGTAAGTGCATCTAGCAACCATTTATCTTACATTCCAGAAAGATCAAAAAGCGAGAAAAGGCTACTCAACGCTATACTTAACAGCGGTTACCGATTGACACTCTCGGGGACATAAAAAAACATCTATGAAGCGCTTTGAGGAAAGAGCGTTTAGCCTGTGAAGTTGATATAGAAATCTACAGCACAATAGGGATTTGAATGAAACAATGATCAACAAGCGGGCAATTGATATCACAATTAGCTTACAAATGGCAACAAAACCCTGCTAGCTAAGGGTTTGAATTTTGCCATCGTCCCAGAAAAAAATTCAGTCGATTTTAGTGAAGCAGAATATTCTCATGAAAGTAACGATGATGAGACTGGTCAACTGAGATCACAAGTGACAGGTGTCTTCCAAAATATCAGGAAACAACATATCGAAGAACGAACGCATTGCACTAACAAACTATTGGTCTTTAGGAACAGACGCGCACGGACCAATACCTCAACGTTCGATCGCACGTGCAACGTTCGAGCGTTATTCGATCTTTTCCCAACAAATGTGAGAAATTTGCCACAGAAGAACTGGAAGAAACAGGAACAAAATCACATTCATAGCGCCATGACTGTAGATACCATGATCAAAAAATCAAGAAATAACAACGAAGTTGGTGAAAGCAAAGAAAGATCTAAGAAAAGTAACACAAAGGCAAGTAACAAAATGAAAGGACATCCCTTACATCAGAAACCACTCACAGGCTTTACCTTAGTCCTGGTATTGAAACCTCACAAGCCTCTCTGAAATGTTCTAGTCCATCATAAGGATAGACCATCTGAAAAGAAAAACGCATATCCAAAATCAGATGCTAAAACTGCAATGCATCATCAAGCGAAGAAACAGGCTGGGGATCCGTGGTCCTATTGAATGAATATCAGAAAGCAGCGGAATCTCAAGAAGGCATGAAATTCACCAGATCAGAGCGAAAACAGTCCTTGATCAATAAGTCAGATCATTACAAGCAGCAAAATGACATAATGGCTGAAACAATTCAAAAATAATTGTAAGGGAAAGCAACGTTTTCATGCGAATGGCCAGTACCAACTGGGTTGTGGGACAAAGACTTGCACATCTACGACCAAGTATTAAACAAAGCGTAGCCATAGGTTTTATTCGACTGGTTGTGTTATTAGAACTTTTATTTTATAAATGATAAATCTGTTTCTGCACCTTTTCATTTGAAAACAATGGAAACAATAGTAGAAACATTTTCATATCGGTCTGAGTACAAATTATTGGAAATAGTAATTTTGGTATGAATTTACAAATTGCCGAAGTTTTCGTTTTTCAAAACGCAAACACATGCTATTTTCTGTAACAGTTTCGTCATGACCACGACTTTAAATGTCAAAGCTGTGAAATGTTCATTTATTGGGAAAACGTTGAATACCAGGTTACCGATTCAGACACTTTCGGCCTCTTGTTGTAGAAAGTACATGCGTATTAGATCATTTTAATGAAGATTGTACAAAAGACATAAAAAAACAGACTGTACACAATAAGGATATGCAATTTCTTATACTTAAAGATTGGTCCGGTAGCAATTATCTATATTTCTGTCACGTCGTATGTATGTATATGTTGTTGTCTACGTTCGGTATTTTCGTTATCCCTGTCGAGCGACCGTACTTGTGCGTGTGACCAGGTGAGTGGGAGTTCATGGAGGTCGCGTGAATTCCGCAGGGGTTGTTTACGGGTTATTTACCCGATGTAACCACTACAAGGAAAATATACAGGCACAGATTGCAGACTGTGGTAAGTCTATCTTAATATCTCTTTCTTCGCATTATTGCTTTCTTAGCCTTTTTCTTAATAAATATCTTTGATAAACACTCGTTGTTTGTGCGGCTCAGTCATGCGTAGCATTGTTGTTTTTATGTATAAGGCTACACTAGGGTGTCCTTTCTTAGATTGTATCTTAGTATTTGCTAGGAATGTTATTATTGTAGCTGTTTCTATAACTTCTTCCAGTTATTATAAGTTATATGTATTTTATAAGCGTATAGAATACTCAGGTGAGAACGTATGCGTGTTTGAAAAAAGTATGGAAGCCGTGAGTTGCCGTATAATGTCTCATACATTGTTTGCTAGATGGTCGTTATGTTATTCTGAGCCTGCATTAGTCGTTCATTATGTTATTACCTTTATAACTCTTCGAAATGTATCATGTACTGTGTAATTTATGAGTATTTCTGGGGATAATTTCATTTATAATAGTAGTTGATTGTGTCATAATAATGTGCAAGTGTTGTATGCGAGTCAATCTTCGTTACTATTCTTTTAAGCTTTTCCCACCGGTCACAACGACACCAGCTACCTCATCAAGGCCACGACGGTTTTATCAGTGAGAGTCGGCACCAGGGCCTTAGCAGACAGTAAGGTCAGCCAATCACGGGAACTACAGGTTTGGCATTGGGGTACACGTTCCGAGGAGCATAGCGGTACAGATATGGCATCTATAACTGTGAGCTCTACTCTGCTTGAGATTTTGTGTGGCACGCACAGCGCCAGAGTACTAGTAGTTCGTCAGTTGTCTGGATAGGAATCCTCTGTCTCCATTGAATCCAGTATTTGGGGGTTTTCTTGAACTTTTCATTCCTGGTGTGAAAGACCGTTGAGGGGTGATCAACAGAGACTTTGTGTAATACTGAAGTGTAATCTTTTGTGTGAATCTGAGGGAATGTGTGAGTGTGCTTTGTTTACGTTCATGTTGTAAATAAATTGTTAATCTTTATAATGGTATTGTGTTTCATTTTCCTGATAGCTTCTCGCCGCTCGTCCTACGTTACAATTTCTATATTGGTTATTGTGTGTTAACGGCTTCCCCCATCCCCAAGGGAAAAGTTATGGTTGGTCGACTTATTTCTGTGATGTAGTCGTTTCAATTACTTCCATATAAACAACTTAATGATTAGAATATGTATGAAAATAGTCCCATGATAATCATCAGCTGTATGTGCGATGTAGTGAGGAGGATTGTCATGTTTCCAAGGTTGATAGAAAATGGATCGTTTTCAGTTGACTTAAACGAGAGAACTATAATACCTCATTCCTGTGAAATAATGAACCGATAAAATATCTATATAATTCATAATTGCCGTGCGAACAGGACCGTTACTGAAAATGTACAGGCTGACTGCCAATTGCCTACAGCTTACTGTCTACAGCCTAGTGTGTTCTGTTTTACAGTATCTAAATTTACATCATATGTAAAAGTCATCTTTCTATTTTGTTTAGGTTATCGGAAATCACCGCATGTGAACACGAGAAAATCGATAAATCGTAATTTTTAATTATAATTATAATGGACGCTGCAGACCCCACTGACTCAGTTATTACAGAACAGTAAACATGTACAGATAGATCACACATAGTTTTGTCAATTATAACAGAACTACAGAGGGAACTAACGAACATCAACTACGTCCAGCTTCATGTCGCAAAAAAAAAAACAGAATATTTCTCAATTAGATCACTATGACACACATAATTTTCATTGAACGGCATCTTTTGAAAACCTGTGTTACGAGTTTGTCAGTCAGTTGATGATTTCTTACACGAAAATCGTGATGATGGGACCAAGCCTTTAAATATCGAATCAAATGCGACATGTAAATACCATAAGTGTGGGAACTAGGGATGTCGCTATCCAGGAATGGTAAATACACGAAAACAGAATTGCTCAGTTAGTTTCCACAAGTATGCCAATAGTCTGTTGGAAGATCTTACCACCACTCGACTAAATTGTTGTTAACCAGAAACTCGATCATTTTTATGATTTCGTCCTCCATATATGTCTTCGTGGATTTGGACGTTTTGTTTTTGTTTGTTTATTAGGTTTTATTTCTTTGAAATACGCTTCAATGTATTTCACAACCATATACTTGTATCGCCGTTCGCTCACTTTTCCTGGAAAAAGAAAGATCTCAAATCAAGACAACGAAGGCGTTCTTTCAGTTTAGAAGGGGTATGATGGTGTGAAGAATGGAGAAATCAAATGTTCTTATAGAAAACATGTCCAAAGAATTTATAAAGACTCATTGTAAAATACGACTTCTCTATCAACTATAAAACCCATAAATTAGAACGCCCTAATGGAATAATGGAAAGGACACGTCGGTCATTTACTGTATGTTCATACATAGAAATTATACAGACGTCTTTCAGATGTATGTCACCATAACACTGGGTGAAGTGCACCCGGATATCTCTTATGATTACGTCCTAGTCTCAGCTAGAATACAATTTAGCTTGACCCTAATATAGATCAGCTACTGACTGTCAACAAGCCCCGAAAATAAAATGAGATAGGTTGGACAAGACTAGCTATCATGTTATATTTACATGGATGAATATTTCTTCAAAGAGCAGTATTCTGTCGATATACTTACAAGTTACTTACAACATATACATACTCCACTTAATTAGTGGTGAAAAGAGGCACGTGTGAAGCGACGTCATAGCCAACGCAACAAAGGAAAACAAATCTGCACTAGATGCCTGGAAGAAAGATGAAAAATAGCAAGCTGGTTCCCAACATAGAGCTGGTTACAAAAAGGTACTTAGGACAGCAAGACATATCGAAATTACCAACCACAGAAACTCGACCAAATCATGGAATCGCGCCAAGACGACATGATTGATATCGGAGAAAATATATATGATTCGTATCAGGATAGAAGGATGGACAGAACACTTCTCTCGCTTTCCAACCACCTTCTTAACAATAGGGACAGAAATTCTGTCCAGTTCGCCGTGGACACCATCAAAAACATATGTATAAGGTCTAACACTGACCCAAAGTCACTACATTGGAAATCGACGAAGCTATAACTAACCTTAATACCAACAAGTTATTTGATTTATAACCTCTGAACAAATGCGATGTGTTCTCAAAATCGTCAGCTCGTCCACCACGAGACTATGCAACAAGATTCTGACAAATGGTGCTCTCCAAGATGATCTCAAGATCGATCTTCAAAACGAAAGGTTCCATGGAGGATTTAAAGAACTATAGGAGCATCACTATGCCTATGGCTTTAGGAAAAGTCATTGAATTTCTCATTTGGTCCATTACAATATCCCTTACAACTTGGCTTTACTCAGCAGGTAACTACAGTCAGAATGAAAGAAGTACCTATAAACCCAATGGGCTGTCTTCCTTCATGCAAAAGCTGCGGTTAACCATAATCTCCTCGATATCAAACTGTTAGCCACATGTGTCAAGTAAAAGACATGGATAACTCTACAGGGGAGGGATAACGAAGGCAAAGTAGGATGGACAACTCTAAGGGAAATGGGTGGAGGGGGGCTGCAAGGAGGAATCACCTGGACTCAATAACTAGGCCAAGCTACGGGGCAACTTTTGGGACTATACCAACCGCCGTACCTACTTGTGTGTACGATGTGGCATTGATTGCTGGCTGATTGTTCTCAGCCATCACTCTAAGGACCTTGTTTTTCTAGAAGCTTACACGGAGGATGTGTTTAATGCTTCTCCACGAAAGGATCAACTCTCTGGATAACTGTGGTCTAGTGTAACATATTAGATAATCATAGTAGAAACTAACACTGTGTCTCCTAAGTGTCTAATACTGCTAGTTGGACATTAATACCAAACCATTAACAAAAAGTGTATTGGTGTTACTCATATAATCGCCTGTTAGTGTCTATACTGCTGTAGTCGTGTTGTGTTCGACATGAACTCCCATTGATATGTGTCGCACCTACCAGCCAATACTGATACTCTGTAATACAGGATATGGATATTCTTTCCAAAGGAGGAATCTTCCTAGAGAAGACAAGTTAAATATTCTATACACGATGGACATACACATGTACTTGCTAAATATCCCCAACCCACAACTCCTTTCTGTGTGTTATCAACACCTGTCAAACGTCAAACTTGGTCATGTCAATCCTCCTTGTATCTCCTCCCTAGGCGCATCACTTGTATAACACACTTGTTATGTTCTTATACTGACCCTATCGACTGTCAAGCTCATCGCTATACCATCTGACGAAGTGAGGCAAAGGGCAGTAACTCTGGGAGATCACAATGAGTCCTGTCTGGCAGGCACAGTCCAAGGTCGGGTCCCTATCTAGTGGCTGAAATAGTGGTTATGTGACATTTATCCCTGGGGTAAATTTTACTTTAGTTCGTATTTAAAGAACAGTTTTGAGTATTTTGTTTAAGTTTCATTTTAGTTCATAAGAATTCATTAGAATTATTGCATTTTGCTAACTATAGTCTGACCGGACTCGAGAGACTGATCCTAATCCTCTTCTATATCACACTTAAAACCTTAGGCTGACTTTGCTTCTGGTGATCGCTGGTTGGGCCTGGCTCGATCATAATTCTTTGCCATTTATGTACTTATCTAATCGATTTTTAAATTGATTTCTGTTCCATAAATTCTTAATGCGTAAAATGAATGCCTACACAAGTTTTAATTGGCCCTTTGTGGATACAGAATATTGGTGCTTCCTCTGTCTGTGTTCCTATCGGATATGTCTCTCCAGAACTTGAGCTCAGGGCATGTTACCAATTATCAATGTAAATAGCTCAGCATGTCGCCTCTTTATATTGGTGATTTGAGTGTTTGCAGCGTTTCTGCGTAAGATAGATTCTTCATGTCAGGCAGTTGCGAAATTGCAACATACATCACTGATGAGGACAAATCTGTGTGGTCTGGCTATCATATGAAAAGTGCAATGTAGAAGCACGTATATATCTTGCATTATGAAAATGTACGAAAATAAGGAGATCAGATAACAAATCAATTTCAGTATTAAATAAGTTTTATAACGCTAATCATTTTTTTACATGAACAAAAACAATGTGCGTCGGCCGGGAGTCGAACCCGGATCGACTGCTTGGAAGGCAACCATGCTGACCGTTACACCACCGACGCATTAGTTTAAGTTTTGAAATTGTTAAATATAAATCCAAAAATCCGTAACATTGCATGGTTTTCGTAATATTGTGGGACGATTTTTATTTAAGATATCACATGTTCTAATTATTCAATTTTACACCTTCTGTCATTGTAAACGGACTTAAGTAAAATCTATCATAAATACCAATCTACTTGTCACCGGTGTTTTTACTTCCGCCGAATTCCAACATGGCATCCAATTTTGACGATGACCAGGCGGGTAAGTTGTTTTTTACGATTATAACCGTTTCTTCTTGCGTTTTCACATTTATTTCGACTGTTACATACGAATTTCAGGAATCGGAATGTGAATACATATAATTGATTAATCTATCATTCAAGTTAAGCTCGGTGGTTACCTCTTATTATAGAAATGCAACATTGTTTTGAGAAAATCATGTGGCACCACATGAAGATTCGCATTGTATTCGCTACAGAACTTCTTATACCAAGCAGGCCATCATTCAACTCACAATTTGCAAGTGTTATTTTCTGATGAATGGTGATTGGTACAAACTCATCAGCTGTATGGCTAATATTCATTAGAGACCCCAAGCTAAGAGTAAATAATGGTTCCCCAGTGTATATGCTGGGGTGTTCTCAAAAGTCTTTTCACGCCTGCAATGCTCGCTTGTAACTCTACTAATTAGGTGCGATTTCCTGAATGAACTTGTTCTGGCACGAGCTTAGCTTTAACTGGAAAGAGTTCAAGTTTGGTCAAACAGTCGTGAAAACAAACCGTCTTTGAGAAACAACTTGTCAAGGAATCGTTTCCATATTTTTGTGGGAAAACAATTACTTAAACATGAGTGTCGGCGTATGTTGTAAGTATATATTTAAATTACAGTATAAAAGTTTTAAATTGATATAATATTGGACGATAAGTCCATTTAATCGCTTTTTTCATGGAGGTCTGACAATACATGTAGCGTTACAATAAAGATTATAAATTCAAATGAAAGAGATGTAAGTATTTGATATTATAAATATCACTAGAAGAAATGTTAAAAAGTCTTTCTTTTGTAAATCAGATCACCTGTTAGTTATAATTAGTTGGCAGTACCTCCTCTAAAATTGCCAAGTGACCATTATTTGCCGTGTTGATCAGCTGAAGTTCCATTATTACACATGTATATGACTACAGCTCTTCAAATCATATACAGACTGAGGACATATTTTATTAGAATCAATTTGTTGAAAAGTTAATTAGCATTGTGAAACTTCATTGAAATTTTCATTACTTATGAATACTATCTAAAGAATTACTTTGTTCAATATCTTGATTTACCATTAATATTCTTTAGTTTTCATTGTCTCTCTCATTGACTTGTAAAATTGCTATTGAGTATGTAAGAACAGGTCCCAAGGGATGGGGTATCAAACTAGTTGTATGAAACATATTCACTGTAGTAGAAGATTATTATACCTTATAGTTTAGTGTAACTTTTTGAGGATTGGTTTGAGGTCCCAGGGCTCTCACACCCCATTTTGGGACAGGGGCCCGGGGCCCTTAGTATTGGGGAAAAATAACGTTGTTTTCCTTTGAATTGGGAAAACTTGGGTTCTAAATTGGGAAAAAAAGATACTATTTTGCATTGGGAATTCGGCCCCAAATCTGGCAGATCGAGAGCCCTGGGTCCTATTTATAATGCAGCCCATGATTATTTGTCTAACTGGAAGCCAATGGGAATATAAAATAATGGTGATGATATAAAAAATATAAACAAAACAAAGAAAACATGGGATATTGGGTATAAATAACATTGCATTTAGTTACTAGGTACTAAGGTAACCAAAATGTACACCCCTCTCTAATCTGAAATCATAGATTGGGGCTTGCCATTTCATGGTTAGAAGCATTTAAGCTTCTCTAGTGTAGATCTAGTGTAACAGTTATCTTTAGGTTAGGTTATACATTTGGTTCCATTCATTAACTCTTTAACAGAACTGTAATTGGATATGTAGTTGTAAGAATATGCAGATCAAGTTCTGATTTGGTTGTGATTTTTTTCTTCAAAGTTAAGTTATGGCCATTTATCTTGAAGAATTCTAATTAAAAAGATGAATATTAAAGGGCCTTGCCCAATTCCAGAGGCCATGAATTGTGTTAAACACCACTAAACAAAGTCAATAAAACAAATCATTTTCAACCTTCTCCTTAGTAGCTGGTGGTGGGGGGATTTATGTCATTGAAATATCTAGTTATGATTGATATTTTTTCTACACTACTGAGAGAACCAGCAATATAAATATATGTATACTTAAATATAAAGTGCATATTTTTCCATTCCCAAATTATTACAAATTCCTTAAAACATGTCAAGTTTATTTACATTTACATCAAAAAGACTATTGAAAATTGTGTCAAAGCCAGTGAATAGGTATATGAACTAAAATAGAGTTGATTGATGAAGAACAGGTAAGTATAAACTAGTACACACAACTTGTTTTTCTCTAGCTTACTGAGAGTTAATTGATAATTTCAGATGGTATAGAACCAATGGACTTCTCTTTCCATGAAGATGAGGATCTTGCAGTTTCTAGGTATTTCTTCCTTAATGCATATTTCTGTACTAAGTTCATTGAAAATCAGGTTTTTAAAAGTTTTCGTTTGTAAATTAATGGATACATATATAAGATATTTTTGGAGTGAAAAGTTGTATATTCATGTATTTATAAGCTAGTTTCTAAAACATTATGCATCTTCCTTACAGGTTGACTACAAATTAAATTATGTATGCAGAATTATCTGAATGTTTAAAATTTGGTTTGAATGTCCATGCTTGTTTTGCTTGTATATTGATTTTATTTTTGTTTTTCAGTTCTAATTCTGTAGACACAAAGTTTGACGAGACAATTGGACATGTTGAAGATATTATTATGGGTAGGTCATACAACTGTAAAGCGAATCCCTTTTGATCATCTCATTTTCCATTGATATTGCCCTGGTACTACATTTTTGTGTCAAGCTTTTGTTCAATATTTAAGTATGTGATTTCGTCTACCAGATTTATGCAATGATATTAATGACCTAACTGCCTTACAAAAAGATAAGTAGCTGTACATGTACAGTATGTACCTTAATTTAAGGTGCTTCAGGGTTAAGTTTCTGTAAAACTGTTACCTTTACTTTTTTCACAGATGATGATTTTCAGACCATACAGAATGGATTTTTAGAAAAATATTACCAAGAGTTTGATGACACAGAAGAAAACAAATTTATATACACAGACATCCACAGAGAATATGTAAGTTGACAAGAAGGTATTATGATAAATATAATGTATAAATTAAAATTTTTATTTCTTATGTATTTATATTTACTTTTATATATGTTGTACTTTTAAAAGTGGTTTCTTCTAAAATACATGAACTGGAGAAAAGTGTCTTTTTGATAACTGGAGTGAAATGTCATTTTTATTATACTTCTCGGCTTTCAGCTTTGTGTAATGGTTGTAATTGATGATCATTCAATTGTTGGTTCTTCAATAATTTTTCGGATTTGGTTTTTCAAAGTTCTTGGCACATATTAATAAACATTATGTCTCTTAGTGCTACAGTCAGCCATCATATAGTAGAGCAGATACAGTTTAAGAAAATGAAAACTTCTTATCATCTCGGTATAACTCAATCTAAAAACAAGAAAAAAAAGAGAACTTGATATTATGTTCAGTTCATTTTCATGGTCTCAAGACCAAAAATACATGTCAATCTGATCACATCTTTTGTTCATTTTTGACAGGTTCAATTAATAGAAAAACATTTAGATGACGAGCTCACAAAACGCATGCCAGGTTTTTCCATGGGTGAATTTACACATCAAATTATGTGAGTACAAATTCTTAGAAAGGTCTTCCTGATATGCTTACAACATAAAATTTTTCTTAACATTATGTGTGGACACTGGTATAGTGACAAGAAAAACTAAATGTATGATTAACCCCTACTTTATTAACAGTACTAGGGATATTCTGGAACCAGGATGTCTATATATCAATGTCAGACTATTTCACTGACTCACAAAATTTGTTTTGCCTCAGATGTTTGGTCCCCTTGTTATTGAGAGCCTCCTTGATCAGCTCCATATGATCTGTGAGAGTTTTAGGTTGTAGCTAATTAGTGGACCTTTGGCTAACACTTCTTGTTAAAGAAATGAATTCTGACGCCAAGCAATGAATTCTACCATTACAGTGGATCAGAGATTTCTGTTAACGAAAGAAACATTACAGGTGGCAGTGATTTGTAATTCAGATTCTAGAATATTTTGTAACCAGTGATAATAAATAAAAAAGAAAAGACAAGCACTTTTTAAATACTTGGATGTCAACTACAGGAATATAAGGAGGGCATGGGGAGGATTTTTGGCTTTGTCTGCTTCTTGATCTGCAATCAAAATTAAGTTATATTCAGTATTCAGACTTAAATACCATATGTACAATTTCATGAATAAAATTTGTGTTTTACTTAACAGGGAAAGAAAAAATGAATTGGAAGGCGAGATATTTGAGATGCTTCTTACATTTAGTGACTTCATGGCTTTTAAGGAAATGTTTCTAGATTTCAAAGCAGTAAGTATTGAAGCTTGTATGTAGTAGATGCTGTTGTTGTTAATGGAAAAATGATAGAGTGACAGGGTTTCCATGAAATTGCAGACAATACATTTTCTTAGGTAGTACTCAGTATCTGTTATCACCTCTGCTTTGAACCTCAACTTGCAATATCAAAACAACTGTAAAAGACTGATTTCCACACAAAGGTTTTTAACTTTCTGTTTTAGTATGTTGGTTTAACTGTATTTGTTTGTCTCAGGACAAGGAAGGACGAACAGTGGATCTGAGTGCAGGGATCATGGTAACATCCATGCAAGGAGGCGGTGATGATGGCACAGATGATGGGGGAATCTCACTAGATGACTGCACGTTTTCTCTAACGGGACATTCATTTGGAGATGGACCGGAGCAGAAATGATATGTCTGTAGCTAGTGAAATAGTGCTTACTGGAATGTGATCATGCTTGTCACGAGTGAATGAGTACTGCCTGGAATGTGTGGATCTGTCCAATGGTGGAGTATCCTACATATCTTTCTGCCAAAAGTCACGTGCACAGTGTTGAATCGTTGTAAACATGGAGTTCAGACAGACATGCTCATTTTGAAAAGTTGCTGTTGTTTTTTGTAAACCATGAAGCTCATCGTTCCATGGAAAAGTCCATATTGGATCAGTGTTGTGTTGTATATCTTGCACCTTGTAAAGTTTTAACAGGTAAAGACACTCATTATTTGTTTATTGCTGTGCTACAGAGGATTCAATTCCTGTGACCCAGAAAAATGGATATGTCAGGTTTCCTGTAGTAACATAATTGATAAAATACCTAACATCTGATGTTATCCAGATAATTGATAAAATACCTAACATCTGATGTTATCCAGATAATTGATAAAATACCTAACATCTGATGTTATCCAGATAATTGATAAAATACCTAACATCTGATGTTATCCAGATAATTCAAAAAGGCATGAATTAGATTTCATTTACTCGGATTTAAATGTTAAAGATACTTTGATTCTGAGGAAGTATGCTACCTTTAAATTCTGATGTCCATAAATCCCTCTTTTTTTACGTTGGTTTCATGATAAAAAACGAAAATCTGCTCAATGTCATTGCTATTAAAGAAAAAGGTTTGGTTCGATGAAAAAGTCTTGAAATATTGAAAAACAACTGAAACAATGGGGAACGCCAGTCTATCATAGTTCCTCTAGGTGTCACCTGTACATTTAATATAAAGTACACTACCTCTTGTTTTTAAATTATAAATACAATTACCATTCGGTATGCATATCGTAAACTTTAAAAAAAAAAAACAGAAATCAGACTTGGTTGGATATGTAGGCATTAGCTCTTGTTGTAAAACTTGTGATCCTCCTTGGATGAACAGATCTTTTTGATATAAATGAACAGTTACACAGAATCTACTGGTGTATTAGTGTATTGATAAAAGATATATTGTACTTTCTTGGGAGATGTTGATACCTGATCCTGTGAGGTATATACTGAAAATAGTGTGGTGTTGTTTGGTTAAACATTAATAATTCTCATTGATTCCTTATGTCTCACAGTCTCAGTGACACGTGTACAGTTATCCCACAACATAAATCTGGAAATTTAGCCTGGTGTTATATACTTCCATTGTGTGACTACAAGTCTCCACTGCCTTTCATCTTGTATTCAATTGTTATCACATTGAATCTTTCATTCCAGGACTCCCCAGAACTATGTCGCAATCACTGTACGTGTTTACTGAACATGTACAATTCCGTCCCTTGTAACATATCAACTGTTTTTATATTTCTTTATTTTGCATGTTTACTAAATATTAGTTTAAATCTTGACTGTCTGGTTGGATGTGATTACTACAACAAGAGGAGGACATTGTAACAACAGCAAAGACAAGAAATTGAAGAAAAGTTTGTTAATCTTTATTGTGAACATCTCATTCTACCATTTCATTTTGTAATTTGTTACCTTGAAAGTAAGTTCTGAACTGTGTCCCTCCTCTTGTTCAGGTTTTTCCACACGACAGCACATCAATAAAAATGATATTTATGTTGAAGAAGGTTGACATATAGTGAGATTGTAAGATGGATGCGTTTTAGTTATTGGTCAAATCAGTTGTATGATTTTAATTTTGAATTGTCAGTTGATCCAGTTGGTTGATTGATCATATGTGTCAAATTTTTTGATTGGTTGTTTGATAGATAGGTCAATGTTTTATTGGTTGGATTTACTGTTTCAAGTTCAGTCATTGACCCATGACCTTATATGTACCATACATATATACAATCATCGACAATGTACAGAGAAAGGAGACTGTGTTATTTCATTATGGTATTTTAAATATCTTTGCCTTAAAAATGAATTTATGAAGCAGATACTGTTTGACACCCAATAACTGAACAACTTTTGCTGGAGGTATTGAACTTTTTATATTGGTTATCACTCTGGATTAGTACAATTTTATTTGGTCATGTAAATGCTGTTTTACTATACATAAACATTTGGTCATTTTTGATACTAACTTGCCTGATAGGTCTCTTATCAACTAGACAGTGCAAACTTTCCCTGCTGGTTTTTTAATTGTATGGGGTGGCTTTAGATTAATTACAAGATAATATTGAGTGTTGTAGAACAAATTTAAATATCCAAATGCTCTGAAAAAATGTTTCCTTAAATTACCTGTTGACAAGTGTCATGGTATCCTGTTCAAATTGTTTCGTTTCAAGGTATACAGCAAGAAGTGGTTTTTTTTATGTATGTAAGTGATAATGTGGTTTGAGTGAAAGTTTCTGTGTGCCAGGTTATAACAGTATGCAAGATGACTTTTGTTTACTTGTATATGCATTATATTTACAAAAATAAATTATTATTAAAACTCAAATTGTGTTTCTCTCATGATAAATTTTTCACATTTCTTTCTCTGCCCTTTTCAGTTTTCTTTCTTTTGAAGGAGTCCTGCTGTTTTAGCTATTGGGAGAATGCTCAATTGGCAAAGGCTTCTTTCAGATGTATTTAATTAAATGTATGCAGTTATATTACAGAAATCACCAAGTGAAAAAGATTTGAGCTTAGAGAACATAAAGAGTTCAACATTCAAGAAACTTCGTTTTTAACAGGTACATATTAGACTTATTCCAAAACACTCTTTTAGGCCACCTTGGACTTTGTTGATGATGATGGGCTATTGAAATAATAATTTTTTCTGTTGAACTAAAATAATTATTGTTACTGCTATTTCTGGAGAAGGACTGGATGGGTCTTCCATTTGCAGGTTCCTTTTGGTGCACAGTTTTGCTTTTTCGATTCTGATTGATCAGATGAATAAAATGTCTTGACAGACGTCGCTCTAATTGATTTTGCCAATGAAAGTCGGACATCTCTATTTCTTTTGAAATACTGAAGGGATCTCCCTCAAAGTCCATTTCTAGGTTTTTATTGGTTGTTAGTTGTTAGAAGGGTCAACGTGTTTGATATGATAAGCAATTATTGCCGCAGAACGGTGCTTCGGGGGCCAACAGAGAGTACAGAAACCTAAATAAATCTGTTAATACCTAGATATGTAGAATGCAATATTCGTATGAATATCGCGCTTCCACAATAAAATGTTCGTTGTTTCCTTTCGTGGCAGACATTTTACTGACGTTTGAAGGTTTAGAAGTTATTGAGCAGATAACACGACATTCGAGGCGAGCGGCCACATCTGCTCTAATGACATTTTTGGCTGGACTTGCACATAGAGCACCAACACCTATCACTTATAATCAATATTAATCCATGTTTCTGTTGCTAAATTCGCTATATACCTTCAGCACCGTTTGTTTCGGTGTAAGCGACCCTTCGGCATGCGTTCATGTATTTATGTACACCACCAGATTTGGTATGATGTATTATTTCAGTTCGTCTATGATGTCGAAATTCAATCGTTTAGAAACTATACTTGATTTTACAAAATTCATACATATTTCCATTTTAAGACAACCTGTTTGAGTCTATTTTGTGACGCATGGTCAACATGCTTCCACCAGAAAAAGGGAACGGTTCATATCACCTAAAGGCTAAACATAACTAATCAAGGTCTGTCTCCAGATGAATTTATACAAATTTATATACTTTAGATGATGAACAATTCAGCAGTTAGCGGCCGATAAAATTGTTACACACAGCAACTTGACAACAATCGTCGTTTGGATCAGCTTCTAAATGACATCCAGGTGGTGCGGTTGACCGTGTCTCTGTGCACTCAGGCCTGAAGGATAACAACAGATTTGTATTTTTTAGTTAGATATATACTCAACAAAAAAAAGAAAGGTTAACATGTTTCCTTGGCGAATACATGTAAATGAGTGAAAACAAAATGACGTTTATGCAATATTAGAAAATGGTAATGTTTTACATTACAAAATCCAAGGGGGGTTACCAAAATCATTCAAGCGTGAAAGTCTGTATTAGCGAAAGAGCTGCACGAGGTTTTCTGCGACTAACTTGTATCTTCGCTTGAATTTGATAAACATTCAAACTGACAACTGTTCCTTAGATCCTTAGGACTTAGAAATCACCGAATCTTGCTATCTATCAGCTTTATCATTTTGCCCCGGCTGTCACAAGTACAGAGAGAAAAGGCTGCAGGCAAGATCCAGGCTGGGGAGTCTCGCCGTCGAGTTGCACGGCATTTTGGTTGCAGTGTTAAGACAATTTGCCAGTTGGTAAGTCGTTTAAACCATGCTGGGTCAACATCCGATCGTCCCCGAAGCGGCCGACCCCGTAAAACGACCGCCAGAGATGACCGTCGTATACGATTGATACACTTGCGCAATCGATTCGTAACCGCAGTAGAGACTACAAGGACATTGTTTGGTCGTCGTGTGTCTCCCCTAACAGTCCGCAACAGGCTGAGGGCCTACCAATTGAAAGCGCGGCGTCCCTACACTGGACCCAATTTGTTGCGACGTCACCGTAATAATCGGCGTAACTGGACCCGTGTTCACCGTCGTTGGGCCTTACGACAATGGAACAATGTTCTGTTTTCAGATGAGTCCAGGTTTTGCCTGCAACACGGTGACGGAAGGCGCAGAGTGTGGAGGCAACGAGGGGAGCGTTTTGCGAACTGCTGCGTCGCAGAACGGGACCGCTTTGGCGGCGGAAGTGTAATGGTTTGGGGTGGTATTTGTGGGGGGACTTGTACAAGGCTTGTTGTGTTAAATGGCAATTTAACCGGCATTCGATATCGGGACGAAATTTTAAGACCAGTGGTTCTGCCATTCTTAAGACGCCATAGCGTTGGCGCCATTTTTCAACAGGATAACGCACCAGCGCACACCAGTCGCGTCAGCAGAACTTTCTTGCAGCAGAATAACGTACAGGTGTTAGATTGGCCATCTAAATCACCTGATTTGTCACCGATTGAGCATGTCTGGGACGTTCTCGGGCGACGCGTGAGAGAACGTCAAAATCAGCCGTCAAACTTGCAGGAGCTGGCCCAAGCCTTGATCGCTGAATGGAACAACATCTCTCCTCGAATTATCCGCCGGTTTACGAGTTCCATGCGACGACGCTGCAATGCTGTTTACTTTGCAAACGGTGGCCATACCCGTTACTAATGGTGTTACCCCAACGTCCTTGAATAAAATCAACTGAACGCAAAGTTTTATAATGAACCATGACTGCAGTTTTATCAGAATTGATCAATTACTTTATTCGTACATGATTGGTAAGGATTTATGAAGGGGTTAATTATTAATCACAGAATAAAGTAGTGTTACCTTTCTTTTTTTGTTTAGTATATATTATGTACTTTTTGGCTATTTATCTCTTATTTGACTGTCGAAGTGGCATATGTAAAATGCTAACTCGTTAATATTGTTTTAGAAATCGACATATCAGCGGCGGATATTATTTATTAAGTATTCAATTAAAAGTTTTTTTTTATCCAGATCGTCACAACTTTGAGGCGCGTTAATTATACATGTACCATATAACGTGTTGGTCCAATCTAATTGCATGAAAGACTTATTGAAGCATGTTTCATTGTAACAATAATCTTTAACGTAAGCCTTTCTGTTAAATAATTCGGATTAATTAAAAATGTCAATTACGTCCTCTATAAAAACCTATGTTAAGTGCATTCAGTACATTTATCTGATCGTGCATCGGGTCAAAGTTGAAAGTGAAGATCACAAATAAAAATTATCGATCTTCCCTTTAGCCTATCGTATCATTAGATTAATAAAATCATTATCGATGTTACTTGTGCTTACCTTTTAGAACATACAAAGAAGCCCGTGAAGGCATCTTCACATGAGCAATTCACTTCACATCCCTCCGACCACTTCTCGCCTTGGCTGTAGTTCCGTCCCCGGTACTCACAATGGCCTAGAATTAGACCATATACTAAAAGCATGAAATATTGTCCATTTCCTTGGGAATTTGATCCCTCGGTGAAAGATGATGGAATTTGCAAACACGGGGCTTTTTCATATGTGTAACATAATAACCTTTCCATGAGGGTTGCGATACCCTTTTCTTACATACAAGAGATGAGTGGTTAATTCTCTCTTAGTCTGCTGGTCATCTCAATATTTTATATTGTTGGCGTGACTTTATTTCGTTAAAAAAACAAATTAAGTAAATAAATGAATGAAATAAAATTTAATAGATGCATTTACGTTTGTAAGCTGGAGTTTACTTTCTCTGTGATTACTTAGATAATATGACAAATGGGTGAAAGAAGGGAGTTATCAGCACATTCAAGTAAACTTACCTCATCTATAGCACAAATAGCATGACATCCGGTACTACACGTCATACTATCATCAGTCTATTACTTCATACTGACATCAGTACTATCACGTCATACTGACATCAGTACTTCACGTCATACTATCATCAGTCTATTACATCATACTGACATCAGTCCTATCACTTGGACCTGACATCAATTCTATCACATCATACTGACATCCGGTACTATCACGTCATACTGACATCCGGTACTATCACGTCATACTGACATCAGTACTATCACATCATACTTACATCCGGTTCTATCACGTCATACTGACATCCGGTACTATCACGTCATACTGACATCAGTACTATCACGTCATACTGACATCAGTTCTATCACGTCATACTGACATCCGGTACTATCACGTCATACTGACATCAGTACTATCACGTCATACTGACATCCGGTACTATCACGTCATACTGACATCAGTTCTATCACATCATACTGACATCAGTACTATCACGTCATACTGACATCAGTTCTATCACATCATACTGACATCAGTACTATCACGTCATACTGACATCCGGTACTATCACATCATACTGACATCAGTACTATCACGTCATACTGACATCAGTACTATCACGTCATTCTGACATCCGGTACTATCACGTCATACTGACATCAGTTCTATCACATCATACTGACATCCGGTACTATCACGTCATACTGACATCAGTACTATCACGTCATACTGACATCAGTTCTATCACGTCATACTGACATCCGGTACTATCACGTCATACTGACATCAGTTCTATCACGTCATACTGACATCCGGTACTATCACGTCATACTGACATCAGTTCTATCACATCATACTGACATCAGTACTATCACGTCATACTGACATCCGGTACTATCACGTCATACTGACATCAGTTCTATCACATCATACTACTGTGTTGTAAAGTAAGATGAACTATCACGCGTTTCATCTTCCAGCGATTTCATGGCGAGTTTAGCCTAGAAATTGATTTGGTAATACAAAACATTCGGTGAACATGAAATCAAACGGCTTAAGAGCAGAACGTCACTACGTCAAAATCGAATGGAACAACATCTCTCCTCGAATTATCCGCCGGTTTACGAGTTCCATGCGACGACGCTGCAATGCTGTTTACTTTGCAAACGGTGGCCATACCCGTTACTAATGGTGTTACACCAACGTCCTTGAATAAAATCAACTGAACGCAAAGTTTTATAATGAACCATGACTGCAGTTTTATCAGAATTGATCAATTACTTTATTCGTACATGATTGGTAAGGATTTATGAAGGGGTTAATAAATTAATCACAGAATAAAGTAGTGTTACCTTTCTTTTTTTGTTTAGTATATATTATGTACTTTTTGGCTATTTATCTCTTATTTGACTGTCGAAGTGGCATATGTAAAATGCTAACTCGTTAACATTGTTTTAGAAATCGACATATCAGCGGCGGATATTATTTATTAAGTATTCAATTAAAAGTTTTTTTTATCCAGGTCGTCACAACTTTGAGGCGCGTTAATTATACATGTACCATATAACGTGTTGGTCCAATCTAATTGCATGAAAGACTTATTGAAGCATGTTTCATTGTAACAATAATCTTTAACGTAAGCCTTTCTGTTAAATAATTCGGATTAATTAAAAATGTCAATTACGTCCTCTATAAAAACCTATGTTAAGTGCATTCAGTACATTTATCTGATCGTGCATCGGGTCAGAGTTGAAAGTGAAATTGATTTGGTAATACAAAACATTCGGTGAACATGAAATCAAACAGCTTAAGAGCAGAACGTCACTACGTCAAAATCGAAAAATAACCTCATATATCAATTTTTGATATGCAAAGTATAAAAGGAAGAGTTGACAACGACAGGCCCTTTACCCCCTACCCATCCCCGACCGAACAAATACACGTGAATATATCGCCCATCCCCATCCCCCCACCCCCGAAATAATAATAAGATAAAACACGAAAGTTGACATTAGGTTGAATCCTATTTGAACAGTGCCAGTGTTAGAGAGAGGAAAATGAAAGAACTACAAATGTTACTGACCTTGACCTGTATAATCTCTGTCAGCCGGAACTGTGTGAGCTAAAACGAAAATATGTCTTAAAAACACAAACTAACCGATATGCGATTCTTTTTTATTTGATTATACTAAATGTACCATTGAATTAATTAACTCAATTATGTGGACAATATTTTTTCTGGCGAAATGCGTCATTTAATGGAAGTACATTCCTTCATGCTTAATTCTCTGTAAGATGTATGATAATTACTAGAAGATCACAGCTTCTCGGTGCTGATGTTAATTGGTACATGTGAATATTGAGCAGGGATAACTATCGACACTAAAAACTGCAAGAAGAGTAACCGACTGGAATATGATTAAACATCATACAGATGAATTTAGTAAATTGACACAATTTAAGGCATTCGGAGACTATATAAGATTCAAAGCTGACATTTCGTCCTTAAAACAAGACACAATTCAAAATATTCATGTTCGTAGTGTAACATTCGCCTGGTTCCAAACTGACAGAAATCCAAGCTTTGTCTCAAGCTTTTTAGAAAAGTCCTTTCTGATGAATTCTTACCTTTCATTAGAATCACAGACCAACATGCCAGGACAACAAATATTCGTAACATTTTGACACAATTTTCCTACTTGTGACCTAACACTAGATAAACGATTAAGACTTAGAGATAAGACTGCCATTACAAGCGATCTTTAGACAATATCTTGCAATGACGTGAACTTGTATAGGGCCTCGTTTAGAATTACCATTCCTAAAGTTGACCGATTGTCCATGTGAGGAGGGCTATGACTTCTGTCCAAATGCCGTTACATCACAAAGCCACGAAATTAGCACTTCGCAAACCCTATCACTTGTTGCTCAGTATTGCAATGACACTATCATACGCTTTTACGTGTTATTTCAGAGAGCGATAAAGCGTATTAATCACTGACATATAACAATTGGTTAGCTGTGTGTTCGTCGTCAGAATGACTAGGATCCCGGTAAGGTTTATACAATAAACACCAAACTGTTTGCGCCTTTTTACATGCTTTAGGCCACATTTGAGCAAAATCCAATCATTCATATATAAGGAGTAAATTTTTAAAGAATTTGCTCTATTTCCCCTTTTAGTCCACGGTTCTTCCGCCCCAGAGGGCCGAGACCCACCATTTATAAAAACAAGTTTTATTTCGCCCCAAGGATGCTTCAGACCAACTTTGGGTAAAATCCGCTCAGTCTTTCATGACTAGTACAAAAGCGATATATAGCTATAAGGAAACGGCGGCAGACGCCGCGGTAACCCTATAGCTCGTCTTGTCGTTCGGATGAGGAGAGCTTATAAAACTAAACAATATTTCGATAAAAAAAACTATTTCGAAATAGAAAAAAATAATCAATTAAACGAATTCATGTTTCGAATAGACGTTTTCGAAAATAAAAATAACTTGATAATTTATATATGTAATGGACACAGGTAGGATGCCCTATCCTATCTTAGGTAGGGTTATGGTAATGATTTTCGTTCCCTGTCTAGTTGTATCTAACGCGGGGAAGTCTGTGTTTGCGTGTTTAAATCAGATTATCAAATAGTTGTATTCTATCGTGCTAAGTAAAACGTATATATAATCATTATTCTATAAAAAAAAAAAAAGAAGAGGTATTAATGATGACACATGTCTGATCTACTGATATACAATAAGTTGTTAGGGAATAACCTGTGTTGCGATTCAATATGCCCAGAGAAATAAATTTACACGCCCATGCTATTATTGGCATCAACTAAGACAGTGTTCGCGTAACCCGGTTGAGACGATTCACGTGGTCTAGAATGATTCCATTATTAGCCATTAAACGCACTTGTACTTGATATGTGTGAAGTGAAAAACGCAGTTTTTTTTTAAATTTCTTGTCAAGAATAAATAAATTAACTAAAATTTAGATACATTTCACTCATACTTAATAGCACAATGCTATCAGGAATATGTGAGTGCACCGGCCCTACTTTTATGCTGAACTTTGTTTATTTTCACATTCTACCGGTCCAACAGTTTCAACTGTTTAGATAAAAGCGCCCATGTTATTACATTTCGGTATATTCAAGAGCCACTATATATTTTATGTGAATATTTGGCCTCTAGACCGAACATTTATGTCTCCGAAATGAAAATTTCATGTCAATATTCATATTTAATATGCTGTAATTGATACTGTATGTACATTTTTACTGAGCAATAAAAAAGTATATCAATAACAGCATAATAAATGTGAATATTGACATGGAATTTTCACTGTAGGAACAGAAATTTTAGTCAATTTGACCTCGTACTCATGTAGTCCGACTGATCCTACCCACGTTTTAATATCGACCTACAGTCAACGTGCAAGAAAATACAAACGAAGATTTTTTTTAACACAAAACTAGTCAATCATGCTTAAAATCCCTCCTTAAACTATCACGTTATTTTTAGGTCATCACGTGACGTGGTTTGTACAAAATGGCTGCTCCCTTCTTGCAATGTGCTACAAAAGTTAGCTGTCTGTTTAAGTTTATCAGTTAGTTTATGATTTAACAAGGAAGAAATGTCGGATGATAATCCCACAAGACAGGTTAATATTATGAGTATTATTTATTTGTGAAATTGGTTACACGTGTTATAACTATACAAATGTACATGCTACTCTCTGTACCTTAACCGCCAGTACGTATACTGAAGACTACGCACCTTCTATGTTTATTATTCGTGCATATATATATTGCATATATATATTTTCGCACCAAAAGCCAACCATCCTTGGCTTTTAGTGCTAAAAGCCGCGATGCGAACAGTGCTGGAGCGAAATGACTTGGTGCGAACCAGCTGGATGCGAAAAGTCAAGATAAATAAATACACATGTACATACTTACATAATGTTAAAAATGTAATGTACATAAACAAAGACAATAAACAAATTATTATTATATATATATATAATTTATGGATATGGATATAGAGGCTTACAGTCGAGGTCCATTACTTATTGTATTAAATCATTGAATATTGTGCTGATACCAGTGTATAGATATATATGTTGTGCTCTTTCGCGTGATTTCCAATACTCCACGCTGAACGAGCAGATGCTGCAATGTGGATGTGAATTAATGCGTCATCAAGACCAACGTTCCTCCTCCCTGTTGACCCCAGGATCAGACATGTGTTCTGTGTGTATATAGAGATGTCCACTTCCATAATAATGAAATATGACGTCAGGTGTGGTCAGAAAGTGTGTCTTGTCTTGTCAGCTTTAAGCATTATATGCCACTAAATAAAAATATAGACATATTCTGCATGTATACAGTGTAAATAATGTTATAAAAATTATATATATAGTATGTAACCTTGGTAAATGCTTCCCACAATGTGATGCTTTGCTATAGATAACTTAAGATAACTTATAGATGCTTACCTAATACAAGGCCTGATCAGCCAAACGTTGTAGATATTGTTAGAAGGTCCAGTAATGATAGATCTAAAATACTAAGGCCAACGGTACTGTAAAATATAATACATACTCCTTCCAAAACATTGAGATGTTGGTTATAGATTCTTTATAATCAGTCCAACCCAGATACTATCTGATTGGTTCCTCAAACTTTATTACAGCTGTGAAATGAAAACTATATGATACAACATTTGAGTCAAAGTTAGACTTGAATATCTTACTGTACATGTGATATATGACAACAATATATAACAGTACTTCTTATTTATCCTTTAGAGCTATGGTCTTATCTGTTATAGAACTATAAGACTGATAGAACTAATTTTGTAGCGTCCAGTGTATCTTTTGATTGGTACATAATTCTTGACTCCTTAACTTGTATTTATTATGTTGTGTCACGAGTGTCTAAATAGAGTGCAGATGGAAGATGATAAACTGGAAAATAGAAATTCTGTATATGAAGTTTAAATGTAGCCCATGGTGTGCTTGTCAGCTTCTTCTCATCTATACATGAAATATTAGATATCATGTATTTTACAGGAAGAAGAAGTGGAGGCGTTGGCTGCCATTTATGGAGAAGACTGGTGTGTGGTCAGTGAGCAAGCACACATCTACAGTATACAAATCAGAGATGTCAACCCAAAATCACACAGGAACATTATTGTTGAAGTAGGTTACCATCATGCTTACCCCCACAGCTAATGATAACTGCAATTGAACTTGGGTGAATAGAACAACTGGCCAAGTGACCTACGTAAAATTACCCAAGCTCACTTGAAGTTATTCCTCAAAACCTACGAAAAAAACAGTTCATCCTGATACATTTTACATTGTTATTACCATATACATTATACAACATTGTGGTCTCTTTTATCCATTTTCAAGCTGCAAGACTAAAAAATGATGGAAACATTTTGTTTTCAGGCCTAAAAACCATAATCTTGAAACAACCTGTTTGATACCACAGCAAAAAAAATTAAATAAACACACACACAAAAAATTTAAAAAAAATATAACAAACATAAAATATTTCTTATATTTGAATGTAATCAACTTTGATGAAAAATTTAAATGTTTATTTCATTGAAATTTGTGAAAGCTAAATATGTTCACAGAATTTGGCTTAAAGATGATATTTCAAAGAATTTTCATATTTTGCTGATCAAAGCAGTTGGAAGTCACACTATATTAAAGCCGAAGGTATGATACAACGCATTATGTAGAAGTCATTTATTCATATACACATATATCACTATACATTTAGACATGCTATATCAATATAACATGATAGAATGATACACTGACTGATTAGTGTTGGTGTGTAAATCTACTAGATTATGGCCAACACATATTTAGTTAGACGTTTGAAAAAACAAGAGAGAATAGTATAAGAGTCTATGTGTTAAAGATTATAAACAAAGTTTATTTTACCAAAATATGTTGTATATATCATTAATTCTTTTATTTATGTGTATATATAGTAAGATTGCTGATAAAAGTTTCATTGTCATTGCAGATCACAATGCCTCCTGGCTATCCAACAGAGTCGCCTCCCCTGTATCAGTTTACGTAAGTACCTATCATTACAGTGATACAGTATTAACTTAAACTATATGGTTAATTACCAGTATCTCTAATAAAAATAGCAGAATATTACACGTATCAAAGGTTCCACATTAAACTTAAAATTTTTACACTCAACAAATAATCTTTATTAATTTCAATGAGTCAGATTAAAAATAATCAAAATGAAAAATAATTGTTTAGACAAGGGAAGTAAATCTAAATCAGCTTTTAGAGGATACTCAAAGTCAGCCGAGATCGATCAAAAGTAGGAAAATATAATTATACTCCTTGTTTTTTATTACTGTTACACTAGATTGGTAACACTGTTACTGCAGATAGGTAGCAGGTTTTTTCATACCACGTTTAACATTTCATGAATTAAACATGGAAACTGAAACATAGTTATAAATATTATCTTCTCAGGAGGTTATGACAGAGAATCACGAACCAGAGGCTGAGATTCTTGAATGTCAAATCCAAGACTCCATTGAGGGTTGGACATTTAAAAATCTTGCCACTCAGAAGGAGATTTGTTTTTGTTACATTTTCAAGAAAGATAATGGTTATTTTTCACCCATCGTTTTCTTCCAAGTTGCAGCAGATCATTTGATTAAGTTTGTCAAGTAGTGTCCATTACTACAACCTCCTAGATTAAAATATTGTAGTAATAGAATACCACCAAAGAATATCTAGACTTACAACAGGCAATGAAGTATTATTCTGACAGTATTATAAATTGTTCAAAAGAACAAGCTAAAATCAGACAAAGTGTGTGATTCTCTAGATTTAAACATTTCTTTAAATCACTTTGGATTTTCCTCAGTTGCTTCCAAGGCTTAAAAGTTCAGGCCTTTAGCATCACTGATAAGTATTGCAAGGACAAACTAACTGTATGATACAGTTAAAGTTATTGTTTGGCTCTACCGTATCTTATTTAACTTTACATAAACAGGTGCTCTTCACTTGTGTGTCTTTGTACAACCACATAGAACATGGGTTAGTGGGAAGAAACTATCAATACTCAATTTATGTCTTTTACAAGGGCTCCTTGGCTTCGCCGACAGGAAAAACAGATATTAGAGAACTCTTTAGCAGATATTTACTGGTAAGTGAAGAAAAAATAAAATGTGAGATGACATGGCTCACGAGCACGACAAGTGAGTCGCACAAATATAACAGGTAACTCATGATCATTGTCAGATATATATCAAGTAACTCACAAATAATAGACATGGCAATAAGAAATACGATAAGTGACTTAAACATGGAAAGTGACTGACACAAGCATCACAAGTGACATACAAGCATCACAAGTAATTTACACAAGCATGACAGGAGACTCATGCAAGCATGACATGTAACTTACACAAATGTTCAACAATCATGACAAGACAAGTGACTTACACAAGTATGATGAGTGACTCACACAAGTATGACAAGTGAATCACACAAGTATGATGAGCGACTCACACAACTCGCAAAAACATGATGAGCGACTCACACAAACATGATGAGTGAGTCGCACAAGCAAGATCAGTGACTCTCACAAGCATGACAGGTGGCTCACGTAACCCAGATGAGTGACTCACACAAGCATGACAAGTAACTTACACAAATGTTCAACAATCATAACAAGTCAAACAAAACAAATCTGGCAAAATTCTGCAGCCTTAGGTGCAGGACCCAATGGGAGAAATGTTGCAAATTCTACAGCCTTAGGTGCAGGACCCAATGGGAGAAATTTGGCAAATTCTACAGTCTTAGGTGCAGGACCCAATGGGAGAAATTTGACAAATTCTACAGCCTTAGGTGCAGGACCCAATGGGAGAAATGTTGCAAATTCTACAGCCTTAGGTGCAGGACCCAATTGAAGAAATGTTGCAAATTCTGCAGCCTTAGGTGCAGGACCCAATGGTAGAAATTTGGCAAATTCTGCAGCCTTAGGTGCAGGACCCAATGGGAGAAATTTGGCAAATTCTGCAGCCTAAGGTGCAGGACCCAGTGGGAGAAATGTTGCAAATTCTACAGCCTTAGGTGCAGGACCCAATGGGAGAAATTTGGCAAATTCTGCAGCCTTAGGTGCAGGACCCAATGGGAGAAATATTGCAAATTCTACAGCCTTAGGTGCAGGACCCAATAGGAGAAATTTGGCAAATTCTGCAGCCTTAGGTGCAGGACCCAATGGGAGAAATGTTGCAAATTCTACAGTCTTAGGTGCAGGACCCAATGGGAGAAATTTTTGCAAATTCTGCAGCCTTAGGTGCAGGACCCAGTGGGAGAAATGTTGCAAATTCTGCAGCCTTAGGTGCAGGACCCAATTGGAGAAATTTGGAAATTTGGCAAATTCTGCAGCCTTAGGTGCAGGACCCAATGGGAGAAATTTGGCAAATTCTGCAGCCTTAGGTGCAGGACCCAATGGGAGAAATTTGACAAATTCTGCAGCCTTAGGTGCAGGACCCAATTGGAGAAATTTGGCAAATTCTGCAGCCTTAGGTGCAGGACCCAATGGGAGAAATTTGACAAATTCTGCAGCCTTAGGTGCAGGACCCAATGGGAGAAATTTGACAAATTCTGCAGCCTTAGGTGCAGGACCCAATGGGAGAAATTTGACAAATTCTACAGTCTTAGGTGCAGGACCCAATGGGAGAAATTTTTGCAAATTCTGCAGCCTTAGGTGCAGGACCCAGTGGGAGAAATGTTGCAAATTCTGCAGCCTTAGGTGCAGGACCCAATTGGAGAAATTTGGCAAATTCTGCAGCCTTAGGTGCAGGACCCAGTGGGAGAAATGTTGCAAATTCTGCAGCCTTAGGTGCAGGACCCAATTGGAGAAATTTGGCAAATTCTGCAGCCTTAGGTGCAGGACCCAATGGGAGAAATTTGACAAATTCTGCAGCCTTAGGTGCAGGACCCAATGGGAGAAATTTGACAAATTCTGCAGCCTTAGGTGCAGGACCCAATGGAGAAAGACAAAATTGCAGGACCCAATGGGAGAAACAAATTCTGCAGCCTTAGGTGCAGGACCCAGTGGGAGAAATGTTGCAAATTCTGCAGCCTTAGGTGCAGGACCCAATTGGAGAAATTTGGCAAATTCTGCAGCCTTAGGTGCAGGACCCAATGGGAGAAATTTGACAAATTCTGCAGCCTTAGGTGCAGGACCCAGTGGGAGAAATTTGACAAATTCTGCAGCCTTAGGTGCAGGACCCAATGGGAGAAATTTGGTTATTTGTGAAGGACCATAGCAAAGGAATATTTTTTCGAATGAATATAAATAATATATAAATAAATGAAAATGTCAATAAAACAATTTAATTTGCTCTCATCTTTTTTTTTTATTCAATGAGACAGAACTGAAAAAGAAGTAATTATGCTAACTCAGGCTGAGGTCATATGTCATAACCAGTTGATTTTGTTCTCCATTTAAATACACAGTGAAAACCTTGGAGAAAGCATCATCTATCTTTGGATTGAACGAATCCGGGAAGTAGTGCAGGCTCAACTAGACGATAGTCAATCAGGTAGGTAAATTTTGATGGTGATGGAGTTGAAAGTAGACAGAAGTTGATTTTGGAAGTTAATTTAGGGGAAGCAGGAAGCACAAGTCAGTATTCAATCAGGACATTTTATCCAGGAGAAGCACAAGCTAAACTGGTGTACTGCCAACTGTGATAGACAGTAGTGCATGGCCCGTTTAGGCAAGTAAAATTTACCACAGAATCAAGAGGCCATGCAGGTATTAGGATGTATATAGGGCATTACACTGACAGAATAGACAGTAAATTTACAGTCAATATTACTCTTGTTACCAGCGGTAAATGGAAGCTTGTTTTTTTACTCAGATTTGGGACATCTTACAAGTAAGGAATCCAAATAATTCATTTCCATTTTAAACACGTTCATTTTACACAGGAATACCTAACAACAGTATTCTTACCTGAATGTTGCTTTATACAGGTTCCTGATTCTAAGATCACTTTATACAAGCTTTAACATGTTGGAGTTGGAATTTCAGATTCTTCTCCACACACTTCAAAGTCGTCGGCATCAGCTGTCAGCGATGAGGATGATAATGACAGTGAATTTGACCTGTCTGACCTGGTAATATCATCAATGGAACAACCAGACGATGGGGAAGGTATATTTCAGTCTTACATATGAGGACCTAGCAGTTCCTCTCTTCAGAACGAGGTTGTCTTGTACACTTCAATAGGGGCCACAACAAGAGGGGTTAATACATGTATAGACTGAAATAAAGTTTAAAGGTAGCATGAGTGTTGGTATTTGGTTTTATTCAAAGGGAAATAACTCTATTGATACCCAGTGCTATTCAGATAAAATGTTATCAATTGTTATTTGGATTAAACACTTTAGATTAAATAGTCTTAGAATGTGATCAATCATCTGGAATGTATACCAGTACTTGTCGTCAGTAACCTATGGTCCTGAGGCTAACGCATAGGAAGTGTATGGGCGTCAGGACTGGGGGTTTTCCCTCAAACTTCAACATAAATGTATGAACTGGCACAAAAAGATGGAATGTGATACAGGTGTATATACTATATCATATTACTTTGTTTTACAAAGTAAAACTCTGTCAGAGTTGATCTTTTACAGCGATGGAATGTCCACCCATCAATAGTGGCGAGCCAATCTTGGACAGAAAAAGTACATTTCAAGCTCATCTAGCCCCAGTGGTTCATAAAAAACAGGTACAAAAATTTATTTATTGGTCATAAGGGGATAAGAGGAAGTTTTTTGATACAAGAATATGTTCATAATATGTGGCATACACAGATACATTTATCCAAACTAAGCTTGATTGATCTGTGGTTATGTCAGTTTGAAAGTATACACATACATTACATGTGGGTTTATCATCACGGAAGTGTACACATACCTGTTCTCTACATCAGGGTTTGTCTGAATGAATTTTTGTGTGATTTGATAGATGTGTATGTCTTTGTTAAAATCTTATAAAAATAAAATATATACAGGGACAAAAAACCCCACGAAAACAGAAGTTTGTAGGTGTATATATGTAACAGAAGTTTGTAGGTGTATATATGTAACAGAAGTTTTTAGGTGTATATATGTAACAGAAGTTTGTAGGTGTATATATGTAACAGAAGTTTGTAGGTGTATATATGTAACAGAAGTTTGTAGGTGTATATATGTAACAGAAGTTTGTAGGTGTATATATGTAACAGAAGTTTGTAAGTGTATATATGTACAGAAGTTTGTAGGTGTATATATGTAACTTTGTGTTCTGTTTGATATTCTGTAGGTAAAACAGGTACTGGATACGCTATACCAAAACAAGAAGATTGCCAATGCTACACACAACATTTACGCCTACAGAATCTGTGAGGGCGGTACTGTTTATCAGGGTTGTGAGGACGATGGTGAAACCAATGCTGGCTCACGCATGCTTCACCTGTTACAGGTAATTATTGTCCTGTTTACCTGAAAACAATTCTGAATTATCCTTGTTTGAAGCTTTGGCAATTTTATCCCCTAAATGGATCATGTTGCAGACACTTTCGTCTGATGCTCCAGAACATACTGTCTGTATGTGTCTGACAACTGATCTGTTTAGTCCAGTTTTTAACTGTAAATGTCTACAATAAAATTATATAACCAATCTAATTTTTTCATTGCTATATTTGTGGGGATGCCTAGAACTTATATGGAAGAGTTTTCTTCGTAGTAAATTTCAGTGACATTGTGATAGTAAAGTGATATTAGCTCTTATCTAATGGACACTTTTTTTCTAGCTTACATTATATTTACAGAATATTAACAAAGCTAAGTGTAAACATTCTGCAATAGTGTTGGTATTTTTTCACTGCTACAGATCTTGGATACTGAGAATGTGCTGGTGGTGGTTTCAAGGTGGTATGGAGGCATACTTCTGGGTCCTGATCGTTTCAAGCACATCAACAATGCTGCAAGAATACTGTTAGAGGCTCAGGGTTACATCAAGTCAAAGGTAAGGACTAGATGGCTAGTATTACTACAGTACTGAACTAAAGGTAAGGACAGGATGACTAATATTACTACAGTACTGAAATAAAGGTAAGGACAGGATGGCTAATATTACTACAGTACTGAACTAAGGACAGGATGACTAATATTACTACAGTACTGAAATAAAGGTAAGGACAGGATGACTAATATTACTACAGTACTGAAATAAAGGTAAGGACTGGATGGCTAATATTACTACAGTACTGAACTAAAGGACAGGATGACTAATATTACTACAGTACTGAAATAAAGGTAAGGACAGGATGACTAATATTACTACAGTACTGAACTAAAGGTAAGGACAGGATGGCTAATATTACTACAGTACTGAAATAAAGGTAAGGACAGGATGACTAATATTACTACAGTACTGAACTAAAGGACAGGATGACTAATATTACTACAGTACTGAAATAAAGGTAAGGACAGGATGACTAATATTACTACAGTACTGAAATAAAGGTAAGGACTGGATGGCTAATATTACTACAGTACTGAACTAAAGGACAGGATGACTAATATTACTACAGTACTGAAATAAAGGTAAGGACAGGATGACTAATATTACTACAGTACTGAAATAAAGGTAAGGACTGGATGGCTAATATTACTACAGTACTGAACTAAAGGACAGGATGGCTAATATTACTACAGTACTGAAATAAAGGTAAGGACAGGATGGCTAGTATTACTACAGTACTGAACTAAGGGACAGGATGACTAATATTACTACAGTACTGAACTAAAGGTAAGGACAGGATGGCTAATATTGCTACAGTACTGATATAAAGGTAAGGACAGGATGACTAATATTACTACAGCACTGAACTAAGGGACAGGATGACTAATATTACTACAGTACTGATAATACAAGGTGACTAATATTACTACAGTACTGAAATAAAGGTAAGGACAGGATGGCTAATATTACTACAGTACTGAACTAAAGGTAAGGACAGGATGACTAATATTACTACAGTACTGAAATAAAGGTAAGGACAGGATGACTAATATTACTACAGTACTGAAATAAAGGTAAGGACAGGATGACTAATATTACTACAGTACTGAAATAAAGGTAAGGACAGGATGACTAATATTACTACAGTACTGAACTAAAGGTAAGGACAGGATGACTAATATTACTACAGTACTGAACTAAAGGTAAGGACAGGATGGCTAATATTACTACAGTACTGAACTAAAGGACAGGATGGCTAATATTACTACAGTACTGAAATAAAGGTAAGGACAGGATGACTAATATTACTACAGTACTGAAATAAAGGTAAGGACAGGATGACTAATATTACTACAGTACTGAATTAAAGGTAAGGACTGGATGGCTAATATTTACAGTACAGTACAGGATGCTAATATTGCTACAGTACTGAAATAAAGGTAAGGACAGGATGACTAATATTACTACAGTACTGAAATAAAGGTAAGGACAGGATGGCTAATATTACTACAGTACTGAACTAAAGGTAAGGACTGGATGGCTAATATTACTGGATAAGGACAGGATGACTAATATTACTACAGTACTGAACTAAAGGACAGGATGGCTAATATTACTACAGTACTGAAATAAAGGTAAGGACAGGATGGCTAGTATTAAAGGTAAGGACAGGATGGCTAATATTACTACAGTACTGAAATAAAGGTAAGGACAGGATGACTAATATTACTACAGCACTGAACTAAGGGACAGGATGGCTAATATTACTACAGTACTGAACTAAAGGACAGGATGACTAATATTGCTACAGTACTGAACTAAGGGACAGGATGGCTAATATTGCTACAGTACTGAACTAAGGGACAGGATGACTAATATTACCACAGTACTGAACTAAAGGACAGGATGACTAATATTACTACAGTACTGAACTAAAGGACAGGATGACTAATATTACTACAGTACTGAACTAAAGGACAGGAACTAAAGGACAGGATGGCTAATATTACAGACAGGATGGCTACTACAGTATATTACTGAACTAAAGGACAGGATGCTAATATTACTACAGTACTGAACTAAAGGACAGGATGACTGATATTACTACAGCACTGAACTAAGGGACAGGATGACTAATATTACTACAGTACTGAACTAAAGGACAGGATGACTAATATTGCTACAGTACTGAACTAAGGGACAGGATGGCTAATATTGCTACAGTACTGAACTAAGGGACAGGATGACTAATATTACTACAGTACTGAAATAAAGGTAAGGACAGGATGACTAATATTACTACAGTACTGAAATAAAGGTAAGGACAGGATGGCTAATATTACTACAGTACTGAACTAAAGGTAAGGACTGGATGGCTAATATTACTACAGTACTGAAATAAAGGTAAGGACAGGATGGCTAATATTGCTACAGTACTGAACTAAGGGACAGGATGGCTAATATTGCTACAGTACTGAACTAAGGGACAGGATGACTAATATTACTACAGTACCGAAATAAAGGTAAGGACTGGATGGCTAATATTACTACAGTACTGAAATAAAGGTAAGGACAGGGTGGCTAATATTGCTACAGTACTGAACTAAGGGACAGGATGCCTAATATTACTACAGTACTGAAAATAAGGTAAGGACAGGATGGCTAATATTACTACAGTACTGAAATAAAGGTAAGGACTGGATGGCTAATATTACTACAGTACTGAAATAAAGGTAAGGACAGGATGGCTAATATTACTACAGTACTGAACTAAGGGACAGGATGACTAATATTACTACAGTACTGAACTAACGGTAAGGACAGGATGGCTAATATTACTACAGTACTGAAATAAAGTTAAGGACAGGATGACTAATATTACTACAGTACTGAACTAAAGGACAGGATGACTAATATTACTACAGTACTGAACTAAAGGACAGGATGACTAATATTACTACAGTACTGAACTAAAGGACAGGATGGCTAATATTACTACAGTACTGAAATAAAGGTAAGGACAGGATGGCTAGTATTACTACAGTACTGAAATAAAGGTAAGGACAGGATGGCTAATATTACTACAGTAATGAACTAAAGGACAGGATGACTAATAGTACTACAGTACTGAACTAAAGGACAGGATGACTAATATTACTACAGTACTGAAATAAAGGACAGGATGACTAATATTACTACAGTACTGAAATAAAGGTAAGGACAGGATGGCTAATATTACTACAGTACTGAAATAAAGGGACAGGATGACACTGAACTAAAGATGATGGCTAATATTACTACAGTACTGAAATAAAGGTAAGGACTGGATGGCTAATATTACTACAGTACTGAAATAAAGGTAAGGACAGGATGGCTAATATTACTACAGTACTGAAATAAAGGTAAGGATGACTAATATTACTACAGTACTGAACTAAAGGACAGGATGACTAATATTACTACAGTACTGAACTAAAGATAAGGACAGGATGGCTAATATTACTACAGTACTGAACTAAAGATAAGGACAGGATGGCTAATATTACTACAGTACTGAACTAAAGATACAGTACTGAAATAAAGGTAAGGACAGGATGACTAATATTACAACATTACTGAAATAAAGGTAAGGACAGGATGGCTAATATTACTACAGTACTGAACTAAAGGTAAGGACAGGATGACTAATATTACTACAGTACTGAATTAAAGGACAGGATGACTAATATTACTACAGTACGGAACTAAAGGTAAGGACAGGATGACTAATATTACTACAGTACTGAAATAAAGGTAAGGACTGGATGGCTAATATTACTACAGTACTGAATTAAAGGACAGGATGACTAATATTACTACAGTACTGAATTAAAGGACAGGATGACTAATATTACTACAGTACTGAACTAAAGGTAAGGACAGGATGACTAATATTACTACAGTACTGAAATAAAGGTAAGGACTGGATGGCTAATATTACTACAGTACTGAATTAAAGGACAGGATGACTAATATTACTACAGTACGGAACTAAAGGTAAGGACAGGATGACTAATATTACTACAGTACTGAAATAAAGGTAAGGACTGGATGGCTAATATTACTACAGTACTGAACTAAAGGACAGGATGACTAATATTACTACAGTACTGAATTAAAGGACAGGATGACTAATATTACTACACTACTGAACTAAAGGTAAGGACAGGATGACTATTACTACAGTACTGAAATAAAGGTAAGGACTGGATGGCTAATATTACTACAGTACTGAATTAAAGGACAGGATGACTAATATTACTACAGTACTGAAATAAAGGTAAGGACAGGATGGCTAATATTACTACAGTACTGAACTAAAGGTAAGGACAGGATGACTAATGTTACTACAGTACTGAATTAAAGGACAGGATGACTAATATTACTACAGTACTGAAATAAAGGTAAGGACAGGATGGCTAATATTACTACAGTACTGAACTAAAGGTAAGGACAGGATGACTAATATTACTACAGTACTGAATTAAAGGACAGGATGACTAATATTACTACAGTACGGAACTAAAGGTAAGGACAGGATGACTAATATTACTACAGTACTGAAATAAAGGTAAGGACTGGATGGCTAATATTACTACAGTACTGAATTAAAGGACAGGATGACTAATATTACTACAGTACTGAATTAAAGGACAGGATGACTAATATTACTACACTACTGAACTAAAGGTAAGGACAGGATGACTATTACTACAGTACTGAAATAAAGGTAAGGACTGGATGGCTAATATTACTACAGTACTGAATTAAAGGACAGGATGACTAATATTACTACAGTACTGAAATAAAGGTAAGGACAGGATGGCTAATATTACTACAGTACTGAACTAAAGGTAAGGACAGGATGACTAATATTACTACAGTACTGAATTAAAGGACAGGATGACTAATATTACTACAGTACGGAACTAAAGGTAAGGACAGGATGACTAATATTACTACAGTACTGAAATAAAGGTAAGGACTGGATGGCTAATATTACTACAGTACTGAATTAAAGGACAGGATGACTAATATTAGATGTCTCTGCCATTGCAGATTTTCGGAGAATAATTCTGATATGTGCTATAAATAACTATGTCATGGTATTTTCATATTTTTTCATGAAATGTTTAATTTGATCTTCCATTTTGTTTTAGGACTTGAAAAAAGGACCCAAAAGTGGTGGAAAAAAGAAAAGATGATAAAGCTGTATATTTATTACTGATTAAATCATTTGAAAGTGTACAAGAGTGAGTATCTGTTACTATAAGGTATTGTTCAACTGACTAGTTTCTGAACTCCAAAGATAATTTCATTCTTTGAAAAATATTGTGCAATGTACTGGAGGATTAAATCATAGAATCTATGAATATCCGACTCGATTAAGGTTTATTTATTCCACAAAGGTTATAGGACTCTATGAGTGGTAACTGAGTGTGAAAAGTTGGAAGTATTTGAATCTATGAAAGCTGTTAAACTCTATGTTGGAATTCAACTTTGTATTGAATAATTGACACTGAGTATTTGACACTGAGTATTTGACTCTGTAAGAAAGCAGACTTGTTCTATTTCAGATTGAATTTTGCTACATTATTGTACAATGTGCATGAATTCATTGTTAAAGTTTTTAAATGATTTTAATCCCTGAAAGAATTATATTGTTATATTTATTGAATACTTTGTGATGTGTTTTGTCTTATGAAGCTGTGGAGACTTTGTGATGTATTTTGTCCCATGAAGTACCACAAATAACATTTCCCCTACCTATTCTGGTGTAGAGACTTTGTGATATATTTTGTCCCATGAAGTACAACAAATCACATTTCCCCTACCTATTCTGGTGTAGAGACTTTGTGATATATTTTGTCCCATGAAGTACAACAAATTATATTTTCCCTACCTATTCTGGTGTAGAGACTTTGTGATGTATTTTGTCATATGAAGTACAACAAATAACATTTCCCATACCTATTCTGGTGTAGAGACTTTGTGATGTATTTTGTCCCATGAAGTACAACAAATCACATTTCCCCTACCTATTCGGGTGTAGAGACTTTGTGATATATTTTGTCCCATGAAGAACCACAAATTATATTTTCCCTACCTATTCTGGTGTGAAGCCTATGTGATATTTTTTGTCTAATAAAGTACAACAAATCACATTTCCCCTACCTATTCTGCTGTGGAGACTTTGTGATGTATTTTGTCCCATGAAGTACAACAAATCACATTTCCCCTACCTATTCTGCTGTGGAGACTTTGTGATGTATTTTGTCCCATGAAGTACAACAAATCACATTTCCCCTACCTATTCTGGTGTAGAGACTTTGTGATATATTTTGTCCCATGAAGAACCACAAATTACATTTCCCCTACCTATTCTGCTGTGGAGACTTTGTGATGTATTTTGTCCCATGAAGTACAACAAATCACATTTCCCCTACCTATTCTGGTGTAGAGACTTTGTGATATATTTTGTCCCATGAAGAACCACAAATTACATTTCCCCTACCTATTCTGGTGTAGAGACTTTGTGATGTATTTTGTCTAATAAAGTACAACAAATTACATTTTCCCTACCTATTCTGGTGTAGAGACTTTGTGATGTATTTTGTCTAATAAAGTACAACAAATTACATTTTCCTACCTATTCTGGTGTAGAGACTTTGTGATGTATTTTGTCTAATAAAGTACAACAAATTCCATTTTCCTACCTATTCTGGTGTAGAGACTTTGTGATGTATTTTGTCTAATAAAGTACAACAAATTACATTTTCCTACCTATTCTGGTGTAGAGATTTTGTGATGTATTTTGTCTAATAAAGTACAACAAATTACATTTTCCTACCTATTCTGGAGAATTGGGATGTTATAAGAACTAATACTACCATGTAATTTGGGGGGATTGCTAAAGGAACTGTTACTCTGTGATTTTTAGGGAGTGGTACCAGAACTGTTTCTGTGATTTTGGAGGGGTTGCTACTAGTATCAGGACTGTCACTGTGTGATTTAGGAGGGGATGCTTCTACAAGGACCATTTACATGTGTTGTTCTACCTACCTGTCTGTGATCAGTGAAGAGTGATGTCACATCCTGTCTGTGATCAGTGAATAGTGTTTTCACATCCTGTCTGTGATCAGTGAATAGTGATGTCACATCATGTCTGTGATCTGTGAATAGTGATGTCACATCCTATCTGTGATCAGTGGGTAGGATGTCCCATTCTGTTTTTGATCAGTGAAGAGTGATGGTCACATCCTGTTTTTGATCAGTGAGAGCGATGTCACATCCTGTCTGTGATCAGTGAAGAGTGATGGTCACATCCTCTCTGTGATCAGTGGGAGTGATGTCCAATCCTTCTTTGATCAGTGATATTGATGTCCCATCCTGTCTGTGATCAGTGATAGTGATGTCACATCCTGTCTGTGATCAGTGATAGTGATGTCCCATCCTGTCTGATCAGTGATAGTGATGTCCCATCCTGTCTGATCAGTGATAGTGATGTCCCATCCTGTCTTTGATCATTGATAGTTACGGTCAATCCTGTCTGTGATCAGTGAAGAGTGATGTCACATCCTGTCTGTGATCAGTGATAGTGATGTCACATCCTGTCTTTGATCAGTGATAGTGATGTCCCATCCTGTCTGTGATCAGTGATAGTGATGTCCCATCCTGTCTGTGCTCAGTGATAGTGATGTCCCATCCTGTCTTTGATCAGTGATAGTGATGTCCCATCCTGTCTGTGATCAGTGATAGTGATGTCCCATCCTGTCTTTGATCATTGATAGTTACGGTCAATCCTGTCTGTGATCAGTGAAGAGTGATGTCACATCCTGTCTTTGATCAGTGATAGTTACGGTCAATCCTGTCTGTGATCAGTGAAGAGTGATGTCACATCCTGTCTTTGATCATTGATAGTTACGGTCAATCCTGTCTGTGATCAGTGAAGAGTGATGTCACATCCTGTCTGTGATCAGTGATAGTGATGTCACATCCTGTCTTTGATCAGTGATAGTGATGTCCCATCCTGTCTGTGATCAGTGATAGTGATGTCCCATCCTGTCTGTGCTCAGTGATAGTGATGTCCCATCCTGTCTTTGATCAGTGATAGTGATGTCCCATCCTGTCTGTGATCAGTGATAGTGATGTCCCATCCTGTCTTTGATCATTGATAGTTACGGTCAATCCTGTCTGTGATCAGTGAAGAGTGATGTCACATCCTGTCTTTGATCAGTGATAGTTACGGTCAATCCTGTCTGTGATCAGTGAAGAGTGATGTCACATCCTGTCTTTGATCATTGATAGTTACGGTCAATCCTGTCTGTGATCAGTGAAGAGTGATGTCACATCCTGTCTTTGATCAGTGATAGTGATGTCCCATCCTGTCTGTGATCAGTGATAGTGATGTCCCATCCTGTCTGTGATCAGTGATAGTGATGTCACATCCTGTCTTTGATCAGTGATAGTGATGTCCCATCCTGTCTGTGATCAGTGATAGTGATGTCCCATCCTGTCTTTGATCATTGATAGTTACGGTCAATCCTGTCTGTGATCAGTGAAGAGTGATGTCACATCCTGTCTGTGATCAGTGAAGAGTGATGTCACATCCTGTCTAAGATCACTGAATGGTGATTTCCAATCCTGTCTATGATCAGTGAAGAGTGATACTGATTGCATCCCTGTTCCCAGCCACGTGGAATTTCTTCAAATGCACACGTTTTCTCCCTAAGTGAGATCTTTTTTTTATAACTTTTTTATATCACGATATTTAACTACCCGACCGTAGAGTTCAATTTCCTTCTTGTCTAAACCTTACAGCTCATAAGTACACATATTGGACTTTATTTTTGAAGCAACGAAATTAAGAGTTGTATTTCTTTAACTCGCTGTCCATTTTTAATATGCTGTACCATATCAATATTATGTACTGTAAGTATGCACTCTATACTTATGGGCCGTAGGGAGTATATATACTTATGGGCCGTAGTGACTATCTATACTTATGGGCCGTAGGGAGTATATATACTTATGGGCCGTAGGGAGTATATATACTTATGGGCCGTAGTGACTATCTATACTTATGGGCCGTAGTGACTATCTATACTTATGGGCCGTAGGGAGTATATATACTTATGGGCCGTAGGGAGTATATATACTTATGGGCCGTAGGGAGTATCTATACTTATGGGCCGTAGTGACTATCTATACTTATGGGCCGTAGTGACTATCTATACTTATGGGCCGTAGGGAGTATATATACTTATGGGCCGTAGGGAGTATATATACTTATGGGCCGTAGGGAGTATATATACTTATGGGCCGTAGTGACTATCTATACTTATGGGCCGTAGTGACTATCTATACTTATGGGCCGTAGGGAGTATATATACTTATGGGCCGTAGGGAGTATATATACTTATGGGCCGTAGGGAGTATATATACTTATGGGCCGTAGTGACTATATATACTTATGGGCCGTAGGGAGTATATATACTTATGGGCCGACTATCTATACTTATGGGCCGTAGTGACTATCTATACTTATGGGCCGTAGGGAGTATATATACTTATGGGCCGTAGGGAGTATATATACTTATGGGCCGTAGGGAGTATCTATACTTATGGGCCGTAGTGACTATCTATACTTATGGGCCGTAGGGAGTATATATACTTATGGGCCGTAGTGACTATCTATACTTATGGTCCGTAGGGAGTATATGTACTTAGGGGCCGTAGTGACTATCTATACTTATGGGCCGTAGGGAGTATATATACTTAGGGGCCGTAGTGACTATCTATACTTATGGGCCGTAGTGACTATCTATACTTATGGGCCGTAGTGAGTATCTATACTTATGGGCCGTAGTGAGTATATATACTTATGGGCCGTAGGGAGTATATATACTTATGGGCCGTAGTGACTATCTATACTTATGGGCCGTAGTGACTATCTATACTTATGGGCCGTAGGGAGTATATATACTTATGGGCCGTAGGGAGTATATATACTTATGGGCCGTAGTGACTATCTATACTTATGGGCCGTAGGGAGTATCTATACTTATGGGCCGTAGTGACTATCTATACTTATGGGCCGTAGGGAGTATATATACTTATGGGCCGTAGTGACTATCTATACTTATGGGCCGTAGGGAGTATATATACTTATGGGCCGTAGTGACTATCTATACTTATGGGCCGTAGTGACTATCTATACTTATGGGCCGTAGTGACTATCTATACTTATGGGCCGTAGGGAGTATATATACTTATGGGCCGTAGGGAGTATATATACTTATGGGCCGTAGTGACTATATATACTTATGGGCCGTAGAGAGTATATATACTTATGGGCCGTAGGGAGTATATATACTTATGGGCCGTAGTGACTATCTATACTTATGGGCCGTAGGGAGTATATATACTTATGGGCCGTAGTGACTATCTATACTTATGGGCCGTAGGGAGTATATATACTTAGGGGCCGTAGTGACTATCTATACTTATGGGCCGTAGTGACTATCTATACTTATGGGCCGTAGTGACTATCTATACTTATGGGCCGTAGGGAGTATATATACTTATGGGCCGTAGTGACTATCTATACTTATGGGCCGTAGTGACTATCTATACTTATGGGCCGTAGTGACTGTCTATACTTATGGGCCGTAGGGAGTATCTATACTTATGGGCCGTAGGGAGTATATATACTTATGGGCCGTAGTGACTATCTATACTTAGGGGCCGTAGGGAGTATATATACTTAGGGGCCGTAGTGACTATCTATACTTATGGGCCGTAGGGAGTATATATACTTAGGGGCCGTAGTGACTATCTATACTTATGGGCCGTAGTGACTATCTATACTTATGGGCCGTAGTGACTATCTATACTTATGGGCCGTAGAGAGTATATATACTTATGGGCCGTATGGAGTATATATACTTATGGGCCGTAGTGACTATCTATACTTATGGGCCGTAGGGAGTATCTATACTTATGGGCCGTAGTGACTATCTATACTTATTGGCCGTAGGGAGTATCTATACTTATGGGCCGTAGTGAATATCTATACTTATGGGCCGTAGGGAGTATATATACTTATGAGCCGTAGGGACTGTCTATACTTATGGGCCGTAGTGACTATACTTATGGGCCGTAGGGAGTATCTATACTTATGGGCCGTAGTGACTATCTATACTTATGGGCCGTAGGGAGTATATATACTTATGAGCCGTAGGGACCGTCTATACTTATGAGCCGTAGGGAGTATATATACTTATGGGCCGTAGTGACTGTCTATACTTATGGGCCGTAGTGACTGTCTATACTTATGAGCCGTAGGGACTATCTATACTTATGGGCCGTAGTGAATGTCTATACTTATGGGCCGTAGGGACTATCTATACTTATGGGCCGTAGTGACTATCTATACTTATGGGCCGTAGGGAGTATCTATACTTATGGGCCGTAGGGACTGTCTATACTTATGGGCCGTAGTGACTGTCTATACTTATGGGCCGTAGTGACTATCTATACTTATGGGCCGTAGGGACTGTCTATACTTATGGGCCGTAGTGACTGTCTATACTTATGGGCCGTAGTGACTGTCTATACTTATGAGCCGTAGGGAGTATCTATACTTATGGGCCGTAGTGACTGTCTATACTTATGGGCCGTAGTGACTGTCTATACTTATGAGCCGTAGGGACTATCTATACTTATGGGCCGTAGTGACTATCTATACTTATGGGCCGTAGTGACTATCTATACTTATGGGCCGTAGTGACTGTCTATACTTATGAGCCGTAGGGACTATCTATACTTATGGGCCGTAGGGACTGTCTATACTTATGGGCCGTAGGGACTGTCTATACTTATGGGCCGTAGTGACTATCTATACTTATGGGCCGTAGGGACTGTCTATACTTATGGGCCGTAGTGACTATCTATACTTATGGGCCGTATGGACTACCTATACTTATGGGCCGTAGGGACTACACTTAGTAAACATTTGGAATTATATTTACATAATATGTGATATGAAAAAGCAAATCAAAAGCGGAGAAAAATTTATAAAATATACAACTATTATCTACTGGCTTCAAAAATGAATTTTCCGAGAGAGCTTGATTCCATGTCGTTGGTGCGCAAGATAATTGTTATAGAAGTTTGACGGTTTTTGCCAAATGTTTCTGTTTATATACAACTGATTCTTTAAAAGTTTTCTGTTACATGATAACACCAAATAAAGCTCGTCTTCAGCTTCACAAGTCGATTTATAAATAACATAGTGTCTCCTATTCCGCTCGATATTTATAACGACTAGAATCAATTGTTTGCTAAAGAATACAGACGGAAGAACATTCGTTAAACCTGTTCTTTATTTCTCTGGCTACTAAACTCCCCTGTAAGTATAATTTCTCCATCAGTGGAAAATCGATCCAGTTTACCAATAAGTTTAAAGCATTGCGAGTGACTAGGCAAACATATTTGTCTTTACACAACAGTAGTTTTTAATCTATTTTTAACCAAACCATGCATTCATACATTATTTTTCAAATAGACATATATGATTTTAACCTCAAATCAATTCAAACAACAACAGTTTCTTGAGAATATCACACGAATGAAAACCTTGAACATCGATCTGGAAATCATTTGGTATCTATCATTCAGATAAAATAATTACATTGTACGTTTTAATTATGCGAAGATGGGTTGGGTCACATTGGATGGGGTTCCGAAGTGGTCGAGGAGGAGTGGTCGTGTAAAAGGTTCGGGGATGTTGTGTCTGTGTTATGAGAGACTTTCGTAGTAAGGAAACAGATCAATCATATATCAAGCTTTGTAGAGTTAATCTATTCCGCGTTGTTCCTTTCACAAGTTCTGAGACGAACACATCGCTATAATACATATGTCAGTTTTTAATCAAACTGCGCGCTACCTTCCTTATATCACGAGATTTGACTAACCGACCGTAAAGTTCAATTTCTGTATTGTATTTGTTATTTCTTGTCCATTGTCATGAACACGTGACTTTATATTTCCATCGTGCAACATCCGACATGTCCCAAAGTTCATTGTAAGGGACACGTGAACTCGAACCATTTTAAGTAAACGTGGCCTCATGTGCATGGTGTGAATAGTTCGGAAAACGAGTACATGTTTCTGTAAATCAGATGTTAACGTGGATGTTACGGAGCTCGTTTTTATCATTAACTTCTAGTGATGAAATATTATATACATGTAGGAACATCTTAAAATAACGAAAACTGGTTTTCATTGAAATAAATGAAGGTCAGTGAAAAGCCATTGAAGATATATTTGATGTAACGAACACGAGGATGAAAATTGCGCTTTGTTGTCTTGAAATATTTCCTTTATTAGAACTCTATACGAAATTTTATGCCTCTCAAGATATACTCTGAACTTTCCGGATAGGAAAATTTTAGCCCCCTACCGGTGAAGGGAATAAAATTAAATTAAAACTGTAATTAAAACATTCAAACTTGTTGAAAGAGCCGGAATTTCACCAAACATAACTATCTTTATAATAAAATCGTGATAACTTGCGGGGACTAGGAGGGCGGGGAGGGGGGAGGGGGTTAGTGCTTGTAGTGATACGAAGTGTCCGGACTAATGAGGTTTCGTTGCCAATTACTTTCGAACGTCGCCATGTTTTAACTCAGTACTTTTCTACTTAAAGGAGAAGATCTACACTCTACACAAATCTAAACAATCGTAATATTTCTCAAGTGAACTTCCTGTTTGTTTCTGTGTATTAACATTTCACATGATGACTGACGTAGTGGTACGTGGAGGGTTAAAGTACAACAGAGTAACAACCCTGATATCGTACCATATTGACACAAGTAACACAGGCGTCTGTAACGTGATAAACAGATATTTGTATAATTATCCAACTAATTTAATATATCTTTACTTACAATACAGTACAGCAGCAGATATGAACTTTTTCGTGATATTTTCCCTCGTTTTTAAATGTTCAAATATTTAACTCTTGAGTAAGCCTTGTAATATCGAAAGCGACAATGATTGGGTGTTAAAATGTTATAGATCCCTGTGACGTGTCGTAGAAGGAAAGTTGATCCGAGAGGAGGTATTACGTTTTAGGAAAATATCGATTGATATTCAATTTCCCTTTAATCCACGTGTTTGCATAGATTTTATTTTTTATCAGAATTGTACAATACATGAATTGTTGTTAAATGCCTATTTAGTGGTATATTAAATACATAATCAAAGGGGTCTGGATTTATACCACAGTGTGTTTATATATACCAAACCGTGGGCTTCTACCATATCAGCTCACTTCACCATTTAACTTATTTCTAGATTATACTACTAGCAAGGTCAGACAACTAGCAGATATCTTAACATACGCTCTTTACAACATCAACAGACCATTGTGACACGATGATAGTTTTAGTGTGGGACATCTTCCTAGTCGTGCACTCGTTTGTTCAACCCACCATCAAGGTCAACAAGGCATTGTACTACGGTTCATTGGTTGTGGCATTTATATACCAAGGACAGCACGGGGATAATACCGTCCACAATCTTACACACCGAGTCGTCTATATGTCCAAACGTCAACTGTGGAGACATCTGATGGGTAACACGTACCCACGTCACTATAGCAACCATGTAACCGGTAAGAAGCCCGGGACACACGGAACTGGACGAAAGAGGCGCACGAGTTACAGAAAAAGATATCACAGAACGGTAAGTTTCCTGAACCCCTCCTCATACTGTATATAGTTCTATATCTACAGGATGTTGTTCTGTTGGTTTACATTATATACATCAGACAATTCAGTCTTCTTGTCGTCTTTTTTGGGTGAAATTTTACACCAACATTGGTTGGGTTGAACGTCGTTTCAGCGAAATACATCTAGCAGAAATTCCCCATGTCCAATTGGTAGTATTACATATCCTCATTATTTAAGGACGTGACTGCATGTTCTGGCGCATATTGTCTTTATATTATATTTTTAAAGTTTATTCCTATCAACAAAGTTATCTTTATATCGGAAACCATTGATGTTGTCTCTTTATTGTGTGTTCGACTGATATTGGTTGTTAACCAGACAACGATTGAAGTTTTCTCGCACGTTTGTCAGGTATTACTGAATATATTTGGTGTTTGTCAGGTAATGCTGAATATATTTGGTGTTTGTCAGGTAATGCTGAATATACTTGGTGTGTGTCAGGTATTACTGAATATATTTGGTGTGTGTCATGTGTTGCTGAATATATTTGGTGTGTGTCAGGTATTACTGAATATATTTGGTGTTTGTCAGGTAATGCTGAATATATTTGGTGTGTGTCAGGTAATGCTGAATATATTTGGTGTTTGTCAGGTATTACTGAATATATTTAGTGTGTGTCATGTGTTGCTGAATATATTTGGTGTGTGTCAGGTATTACTGAATATATTTGGTGTTTGTCAGGTAATGCTGAATATATTTGGTGTGTTTCATGTGTTACTGAATATATTTGGTGTGTTTCATGTGTTACTGAATATATTTGGTGTTTGTCTGGTGTTGCTGAATATACTTGGTGTTTGTCAGGTGTTGTTGAATATATTTGGTGCTTGTCAGGTGTTGTTGAATATATTTGGTGTTTGTCAGGTATTACTGAATATATTTGGTGTTTGTCAGGTAATGCTGAATATATTTGGTGTTTGTCAGGTAATGCTGAATATATTTGGTGTGTGTCAGGTATTACTGAATATACTTGGTGTTTGTCTGGTGTTGTTGAATATATTTGGTGCTTGTCTGGTGTTGTTGAATATATTTGGTGTTTGTCAGGTGTTGTTGAATATATATTTATAATTATATTTGATGTCTGGTATTGAAGGTTATATTTGATGTATGGTATTGTGGGTTATATTTGATGTCTGGTATTGTGGGTTATATTTGATGTCTGGTATTGTGGGTTATATTTGATGTCTGGTATTGTAGGTTATATTTGATGTCCGGTATTGTGGGTTATATTTGATGTCTGGTATTGTGGGTTATATTTGATGTCCGGTATTGTGGGTTATATTTGATGTATGGTATTGTGGGTTATATTTGATGTCTGGTGTTGTGGGTTATATTTGATGTATGGTATTGTAGGTTATATTTGATGTCTGGTGTTGTGGGTTATATTTGATGTATGGTATTGTGGGTTATATTTGATGTCTGGTGTTGTGGGTTATATTTGAGGTCTGGTATTGTGGGTTATATTTGATGTATGGTATTGTGGGTTATATTTGATGTCCGGTATTGTGGGTTATATTTGATGTATGGTATTGTGGGTTATATTTGATGTCTGGTGTTGTGGGTTATATTTGATGTATGGTATTGTAGGTTATATTTGATGTCTGGTGTTGTGGGTTATATTTGATGTATGGTATTGTGGGTTATATTTGATGTCTGGTGTTGTGGGTTATATTTGATGTCTGGTATTGTGGGTTATATTTGATGTATGGTATTGTGGGTTATATTTGATGTCCGGTATTGTGGGTTATATTTGATGTATGGTATTGTGGGTTATATTTGATGTCCGGTATTGTGGGTTATATTTGATGTATGGTATTGTGGGTTATATTTGATGTCTGGTGTTGTGAGTTATATTTGATGTATGGTATTGTAGGTTATATTTGATGTCTGGTGTTGTGGGTTATATTTGATGTATGGTATTGTGGGTTATATTTGATGTCTGGTGTTGTGGGTTATATTTGATGTATGGTATTGTGGGTTATATTTGATGTATGGTATTGTAGGTTATATTTGATGTCTGGTGTTGTGGGTTATATTTGATGTATGGTGTTGTGGGTTATATTTGATGTCTGGTGTTGTGGGTTATATTTGATGTATGGTATTGTGGGTTATATTTGATGTCTGGTGTTGTGGGTTATATTTGATGTCTGGTATTGTGGGTTATATTTGATGTATGGTATTGTAGGTTATATTTGATGTCTGGTGTTGTGGGTTATATTTGATGTATGGTGTTGTGGGTTATATTTGATGTATGGTATTGTGGGTTATATTTGATGTATGGTGTTGTGGGTTATATTTGATGTCTGGTATTGTAGGTTATATTTGATGTCTGGTGTTGTGGGTTATATTTGATGTCCGGTATTGTGGGTTATATTTGATGTCCGGTATTGTGGGTTATATTTGATGTCTGGTATTGTGGGTTATATTTGATGTCTGGTATTGTGGGTTATATTTGATGTCTGGTATTGTAGGTTATATTTGATGTCTGGTGTTGTGGGTTATATTTGATGTCCGGTATTGTGGGTTATATTTGATGTCCGGTATTGTGGGTTATATTTGATGTCTGGTATTGTGGGTTATATTTGATGTCCGGTATTGTGTGTTATATTTGATGTATGGTATTGTGGGTTATATTTGATGTATGGTATTGTGGGTTATATTTGATGTCTGGTGTTGTGGGTTATATTTGATGTATGGTATTGTGGGTTATATTTGATGTATGGTGTTGTGGGTTATATTTGATGTCTGGTATTGTGGGTTATATTTGATGTCCGGTATTGTGGGTTATATTTGATGTCCGGTATTGTGGGTTATATTTGATGTCCGGTATTGTGGGTTATATTTGATGTATGGTATTGTGGGTTATATTTGATGTCTGGTATTGTGGGTTATATTTGATGTCCGGTATTGTGGGTTATATTTGATGTCCGGTATTGTGGGTTATATTTGATGTATGGTGTTGTGGATTATATTTGATGTCCGGTATTGTGGGTTATATTTGATGTATGGTGTTGTGGGTTATATTTGATGTCCGGTATTGTGGGTTATATTTGATGTCTGGTGTTGTGGGTTATATTTGATGTATGGTATTGTGGGTTATATTTGATGTCTGGTGTTGTGGGTTATATTTGATGTCTGATATTGTAGGTTATATTTGATGTCCGGTATTGTAGGTTATATTTGATGTCTGGTATTGTGGGTTATATTTGATGTCTGGTATTGTGGGTTATATTTGATGTCCGGTATTGTGGGTTATATTTGATGTATGGTGTTGTGGGTTATATTTGATGTATGGTGTTGTAGGTTATATTTGATGTCTGGTGTTGTAGTTATATTTGATGTCTGGTATTGTAGGGTATGGTTTTGTCCATATTTCCCCTAATTCACTCCGCCCCTCTGCCACATGGGGGTCACACCCATTTTTGTCCCTAAACGAGTCCTCTATACCCAAGGGTACTTGAGACAAAATTATGCTGTTACTACAGTAGGTTTTTTTTTTTGAAAACTTTGCTAATGTCCACTATTTGGTCACAGATATATTTCCCAGAAAGTTCCAACTTACACCTCTGATCCTTGTCATAGGAGTGACCCAGGGTGCACATCATAATTAAACCATTTACTTGGGTCATCTCTTCTTCATTATAGTCTGCTGCATGTTTTAAACTGAAATATAAAGCTAAGCATTATACATATTAAAAGTTATGGAAGTGTAACTGGGAAGAAATCATAATTTTTTTCATGAAAAATTCATCAAATTCAAGGTTTTGAAAACTGTTTGACAAACTTACAGTTGCTATTCATCTAAAAGCATCACACATTTTTGGCCACATATGTTTACTTAAAACACCAAAGATTTCATCGAATTCTTGGACCGGTAAAATTGTTTTAGGGACAGATTTTCTTGTGATGGCAGAATAATTAAATACATGTTTTTTCTACTATAAATCTATAATCTAAAATACTCTCTGATCATGATTGTTGCCATACTTCAGACATACAATGATAATAATTCACAAATATTAATTACTGTTGTCAATTAAGATTCCTGGTACTTATTGTCTGTTTCTTTCATTGGCAGGTTAGTTCATAGAAAATAATCTTGTTTTTTAATGTGTGGTTGCATTGGTTTTGAATGTTCCGAATGTATATAATACCTTAAGCAATATATTATTCATGCAACGTAGACACACATGCCAGAGATTCTCTTTCCTGCAACAATAGTATACCTTCACAGGATCATCAGGTTCATTCTCGTCAAACTGAATCCAAACATTGTACTCCGTTTGAGACTTGTGACGAGAATGAATCTGTTCTCCAATGGGATCATCATCGTGCTGGTAGACACATCTCATTATCACCGTTATCTGCCTGATATTCCACAATGTAACCAGGTGACTGTTTGATTTGGTACGTACCGCATGCGATGGCTCACGGTTTCCCAGATTCACACGAGGGAGCGAGATGTCACATGCTTCAAGTATCTGTTATACGCTTATATCTCGGCGTGTTGTGGTCTTCACCAACTCGCTTTGCCAAAACGTTGTCTTTTGGTTGGAACGAAAGCCTTCGCTGCGCCATTTCGGTATCCCGTTAACACTCGAATTGGATCTGTTTATAATAAAATGAGGAAAAATGCCATTTAACATTATTTTTATTTTAAGTCACATAGAAATAATGAAATGAAGATAAACATACATTTACACAAAATAAACACTCTGGGTAAGAGATAAGTGTAGTGTCCTGATACTGCCATCACAAGAAAATCTGTCCCTGGAACAATTTTACCGGGCCCAGAATTTGATGAAATGTTTAATATTTTAAGTACATTTAGTTGGCCAAAATATCTAAATATTTTGTAAGTTTGTCAAACAGTTTTCATAAAAACGTGTTGAAATTTCTATGAGAAATGTATGATTTTTTCCTACTTAAAAAAACTTCCATAACTTTTTATATTTGTGTTCAAAACATGCAGACTTTTACGAAGAGGAGTTGACCCAATTGAATTATTTGTTATAGGTTTTTTAAACAAATGTTTGGATAAGATGTGCATCCTGACTCACACCCATGACAAGGATCATAAAAAGGGTCATAGTTCAGGCCATATATGTATTTGGGATTTTTAAGCCTACATTCTTCAGAGTTTACAGTGGCACAATCAAGATTGAATTGGGATGTGGACAATATTACATGTACCGTGAAACAGGTCCTTTCCTACCTCTTGGGTACCGTTCCTCTTAATCAAAGGCCCCAGACCAAAACATGATTAAAATCAAATCAGGCGTTCTGGACTGGTCACGTTTTAAAGGGAAATTCCTTTGACTAGGTGAGAAAAAAACAAACAAATAAACAAGAATGTTCTTTAAAAGTGATTGTTTCTTGGTAACGATCTTTATTCAGTAATTGTGTAAGAATTCGAGCCCAGGTTTAAATAGATTGCGCCAGGGCTTTGTTACGTCACTGATAGGATCTATACGCTGATTCCTCTCAGAATGGCGATGTTCTTTTTAGTTTTGATTTATACAAGCTCAAGTTGGAAATCCTAGGAATTAATACTTACTTAAGGTCCATCATACACAAAAACGCGGGAACGTGAATTCAAAATGGTGACAATTTTATTGATATTTTTAATCTTTATCTTTAATATACTATAATATACATAATATTTGTGAGATGGGGATTTGACATCATGTGTTCATTTAATGAACAATATCTTTTTTCCTTCATCTGAGGTTATTTCTTCCAGGTAAAATTATACCGAAAATTACCATTGACCTATATGTCAAGGGCCTGGGGCAAGGTCAGTCAACTTGACCTTCATCCTATTCTCCGGAGACCTCTTTTGGGCCTCTATGTATGGCTTTGGGGTGTGGACCTTGATGAAGCTGCTGATGAAAATCTAGGCAACTATCGGAACTTGAGCGAATTCTTCCGCAGGAAGTTAAAAGCAGATGTGCGACCCGTGGACGAACTTCATAATTTGGTAAGGACAGTGATCCTTATGTTTACTTATTGAAGTCACCTCTGATAAATGCAGCTTTTAACGTGTCTTAAGTCGTATTCGATCTCATTTACGAAGTAAACTCTACAATGGCTGTTCGTAAATATTAATGTGGTTTGACAACAGACGGAAAGTCTTTAAACAAACAAGTGAATAGGATGTATAACAGGCACTTATATATACATAAACTGACAAAGTACATATATTCAATTTCCTATTGTGATTTTTTTCTATTTCTGGATAGCAACATGCCTGCATCACCAACCTATTACGACTTTCGTGCGAAAAGTCGTCAACTGACGCACAAACTCGTAACACATGGTTTAAAAGATGCTGGTTGAGGAAAATTATATTTTACGGTTGTCATAGTGATACCATTAAGAAATATTTCTTTGTGTGATAGGAGTTTGTCTATGGATTCCATTGTCGTATACCTTTCCTCATTTAGGGACATTGCATTACTTACTTGAATTGACTAAGATTTTACATGACGGGTGTCGTTGATGAAGCAGAAGATAAATAAAGATTAATATCATTGTACTTTTTGATGCGTTTCCGTGTAAATCTTTCTTTTGTTCAAAATTTGGCCTAGTTGTATTGAATTTGACTTAGGATTATGATTATTGATTATGTTGGCTTGTTGGTTATTTCTCGTTTCTTGTCCACCAACGAATCAATCATATTTCTCACATTTTCATCTTTAACGTTTTTTTCCCGTTTCTCAACAACTCATTTGCTTTTCTTAAGTCCAGTATTCACATAACCAACCATAACTTATCTATTACATCATCTGCGCTATGCTTCGCTATTACACTTTGCAGGTTTCTTCTCTGTCGTGAAGATTGTAAGACCTACCTAGTTCTTTGTATGTCCACTAGGTTAATTGATGACTGTAAGATCTAGTTCTTTGTATGTCCACTAGGTTAATTGATGATTGTAAGGTCTATCTAGTTCTTTGTATGTCCACTAGGTTAATTGATGAATGTAAGGTCTAGTTCTTTGTATGTCCACTAGGTTAATTGATGATTGTAAGGTCTAGTTCTTTGTATGTCCACTAGGTTAATTGATGAATGTAAGGTCTATCTAGTTCTTTGTATGTCCACTAGGTTAATTGATGAATGTAAGATCTATCTAGTTCTTTGTATGTCCACTAGGTTAATTGATGATTGTAAGGTCTATCTAGTTCTTTGTATGTCCACAAGGTTAATTGATCATTGTAAGGTCTATCTAGTTCTTTGTATGTCCACTAGGTTAATTGATGAATGTAAGGTCTAGTTCTTTGTATGTCCACTAGGTTAATTGATGATTGTAAGGTCTAGTTCTTTGTATGACCACTATGTTAATTGATGAATGTAAGATCTAGTTCTTTGTATGTCCACTAGGTTAATTGATCATTGTAAGGTCTATCTAGTTCTTTGTATGTCCACTAGGTTAATTGATGATTGTAAGGTCTATCTAGTTCTTTGTATGTCCACTAGGTTAATTGATGAATGTAAGGTCTATCTAGTTCTTTGTATGTCCGCTAGGTTAATTGATCATTGTAAGGTCTATCTAGTTCTTTGTATGTCCACTAGGTTAATTGATGAATGTAAGGTCTAGTTCTTTGTATGTCCACTAGGTTAATTGATGAATGTAAGGTCTATCTAGTTCTTTGTATGTCCACTAGGTTAATTGATGAATGTAAGGTCTAGTTCTTTGTATGTCCACTAGGTTAATTGATGATTGTAAGGTCTAGTTCTTTGTATGTCCGCTAGGTTAATTGATGATTGTAAGGTCTATCTAGTTCTTTGTATGTCCACAAGGTTAATTGATGATTGTAAGGTCTATCTAGTTCTTTGTATGTCCACTAGGTTAATTGATGATTGTAAGGTCTAGTTCTTTGTATGTCCGCTAGGTTAATTGATGATTGTAAGGTCTATCTAGTTCTTTGTATGTCCACAAGGTTAATTGATGATTGTAAGGTCTATCTAGTTCTTTGTATGTCCACTAGGTTAATTGATGAATGTAAGGTCTAGTTCTTTGTATGTCCACTAGGTTAATTGATGAATGTAAGGTCTATCTAGTTCTTTGTATGTCCACTAGGTTAATTGATGAATGTAAGGTCTAGTTCTTTGTATGTCCACTAGGTTAATTGATGATTGTAAGGTCTATCTAGTTCTTTGTATGTCCACTAGGTTAATTGATGATTGTAAGGTCTATCTAGTTCTTTGTATGTCCACAAGGTTAATTGATGATTGTAAGATCTATCTAGTTCTTTGTATGTCCACTAGGTTAATTGATGATTGTAAGGTCTATCTAGTTCTTTGTATGTCCACAAGGTTAATTGATGATTGTAAGGTCTATCTAGTTCTTTGTATGTCCACTATGTTAATTGATGAATGTAAGTTCTCGTTCTTTGTATGTCCGCTAGGTTAATTGATGATTGTAAGGTCTATCTAGTTCTTTGTATGTCCACTATGTTAATTGATGAATGTAAGGTCTATCTAGTTCTTTGTATGTCCACTAGGTTAGATCTTTCTAGTTCTTTGCATGTCCACTAGGTTAATTGATGATTGTAAGGTCTATCTAGTTCTTTGTATGTCCACTAGGTTAATTGATGATTGTAAGGTCTATCTAGTTCTTTGTATGTCCACTTGGTTAACTGATGATTGTAAGGTCTAGTTCTTTGTATGTCCACTAGGTTAATTGATGATTGTAAGGTCTATCTAGTTCTTTGTATGTCCACAAGGTTAATTGATGATTGTAAGATCTATCTAGTTCTTTGTATGTCCACTAGGTTAATTGATGATTGTAAGGTCTAGTTCTTTGTATGTCCACTAGGTTAATTGATGATTGTAAGATCTAGTTCTTTGTATGTCCACTAGGTTAATTGATGATTGTAAGGTCTATCTAGTTCTTTGTATGTCCACTATTTTAATTGATGAATGTAAGATCTAGTTCTTTGTATGTCCACTAGGTTAATTGATGAATGTAAGGTCTATCTAGTTCTTTGTATGTCCACAAGGTTAATTGATGATTGTAAGGTCTATCTAGTTCTTTGTATGTCCACTAGGTTAATTGATGATTGTAAGGTCTATCTAGTTCTTTGTATGTCCACTAGGTTAATTGATGATTGTAAGGTCTATCTAGTTCTTTGTATGTCCACTAGGTTAATTGATGATTGTAAGATCTATCTAGTTCTTTGTATGTCCACTAGGTTAATTGATGATTGTAAGGTCTAGTTCTTTGTATGTCCACAAGGTTAATTGATGATTGTAATATCTAGGTCTTTGTATGTCCACTAGGTTAATTGATGATTGTAAGGTCTACCTAGTTCTTTGTATGTCCACTATGTTAATTGATGAATGTAAGGTCTATCTAGTTCTTTGTATGTCCACTATGTTAATTGATTAATGTAAGGTCTATCTAGTTCTTTGTATGTCCACTATTTTAATTGATGAATGTAAGATCTAGTTCTTTGTATGTCCACTAGGTTAATTGATGATTGTAAGGTCTATCTAGTTCTTTGTATGTCCACAAGGTTAATTGATGATTGTAAGGTCTATCTAGTTCTTTGTATGTCCACTAGGTTAATTGATGATTGTAAGGTCTACCTAGTTCTTTGTATGTCCACTATGTTAATTGATGAATGTAAGGTCTAGTTCTTTGTATGTCCACTAGTTTAATTCTACATGGATAGAACCTTCTTCAAATTTGAGTTTGAATTATGTTGCCATGTTGGTATTTTCTTGATTTTTTAAAAGTCTTTTCTTTTGTTGACTTGTTAGTTCCTATGAGACGGAATGCCCAGAACGAGAATACATATGTACGCAATCCAACATGAAAGAAATTTGTGGCCATCGACTTGAAAAATGTCAGTGCTTGATATTATTTGTATTTTACAGACCTGTCCATGCGATGGTAGGGTACTGCATTTTGGCGAGGTGGAAAACGGGAAGTTGGAACAAGTGAAGGGCGTAATATATTCTCTCCAAGAATTCCTTGGACCTCTGTCCTGGAAAATGGGTTCCGAAAATATTTTATCTGACGAAGAATACTCCACAAATTTGAAACATAATAGTGTTGACTCTCTGTACCACTGTGTAATATATTTGGCTCCAGGCGATTATCACAGATTTCATTCAGCAGCAGACTGGACAGTTCAGCACCGGAGACACTTTCCAGGTTGTCTGTTCAACCTTTATTTGTCTTTCACTTGTGAACATTGCATACTATTTAGGGGAGAAGAACTTGTTGAACAAAGATATGTAATTATTTGTATTTCGCACAAATTAGCCAATGAAATATAGAATTTAAAATATTTTATTGTGAATGGTTTAAATCATAATTTTTACTCTTTCTGGAAGCGGGATATGTTTCAACACCCAAACTTATCCGGCCAGGTCACGAAGGTCAATAGTTTATGTGATACGGCTCAACCAAATGGCCCTTCCGAAATACATAACGGTTTGGTACAAATGTCTATTAGTTTCACATTGAAAGGGACATATTTAAGGTTTAGAAAGAATTCATTATCTAGATTGAAATGTGTCAATGTCACCAAAATAGACATTATATATGGGAGTGTTTGTAGTATAGTTTGTGATGCACCACAGGTACATCTAGATTTGTTGGATGTTACAGGCGATCTACTCAGTGTCAGTCCACACGTGGTCAGGAGGGTCGCCGGATTGTATAACTACAATGAGAGGGCAGTATACATGGGGACTTGGGACTATGGATTCTTCAGCTACACAGCCGTAGGGGCTACTAATGTAGGTTCAATAAGGATCTACTGTGATAAGGTACGTATAAAGGAATCGGTAATAATGGCGCTTGGTTTGATTTGTGATGCAATCAAAGATGTTTTTCTCTATCAGAAGAAGTCTGGACTTTTCTTGCCGGTCATGATTTTGTCAAACCATGTTGGATATGAATTGTTCATCCATGTTCTAGATTTATTTCAAATCAGAATATTTTCAAATGATTGATATTTATCGTAATCAGTTCGCTAGAATGAAAATTTAAACATTTTAGTGAAAGTACTTAAACATAACACATAATACATACCTTACACATAACAAGGCATGTGGACAAACACATTGTAAGACTTGTAATGCCTCAAACTTGTTTCCTATCTTAATTAAATATGTATTCATGTATATTGTTGTAAACAAATTATTTTTCAGTCGCAGAGGGGCCCAATTAAGCTCTGTTCTTCAGCACAATTCAGATGTCCTTTTGCTATAAACATAACAGTGAGATTAGAGGAGCTCACTAAAAACAAATCTCATAAGAAAGAGTGATGTTCCATGGGAGAAATTGAAATATATCTTTAAGAAAAGAGAACGAACATTTTTTCACAAGAAACGCATATGGTACCATACATTGTCTTCCACCAATGTATCCCATGATGATGTTCTCTTTATGTATCAGTGCTGGCCACATTTCCAACTCAAACATACCTTATTCTATACTGAAGAAATGTCTTCGTTCCCTGTTTATGGGTCCTCAAAAGATGACTTTTGTCATGACTATCGGAACAGCGTCCCTATTACGATGTTGAATCTATCGAAAGGCTCAATCAAACAGGTCACATAGACCCTGCCAAGTCCTTCAATTAAGATATATTTATGTCTCGTCTTTTAATAACAAGAAATTCATTGACCTTATCCATGGTATATACCAGAACTGAAGATCTCTTCTACATCAGACACTCACCGCGATCATGTAGTCCTACAACGAAAACATCTTTCGGCCGAGATCTATGACTAGTGTAATGACTGTGATTTACCTATTGTAGTTTTTCCATTTCAAGATAATAATATATCTACTTTTCCGACTTATGGTATGAACATGTCAAATCTGATTCGAAGTTTAATGGCTTGCTTCCAATAACAAAATTTCCACACAAGATGTCAATGGCTGACGGAGAAACTCACAACACTGGGTTTCAAGAGATGTAGAATGATGAAAAATATGGGAAAGTTTTCTGGTTGTTTATAGTGATCTCATTCTGTTTCTTTTTGGGACGTGTTTGAGGCAAGTTAGTATCCCCATTGGGCCCGTTGTTGTAAACCTTTGGAGGCGTGACATTATCACCTTAGACTGTCTCATGAAGTTAATGGCAGAAACATCGGTACTTTCCGTAAACCAGAAAATACCTATTTAAAATTTCTAAATATTGTGTTTTGATAACTGTTCATTTTATATCTATTCAATATAATGACATGGTAACATACAGGTAGTACTGTAATAAATGGTATCTCTACAACTGAGAAGGTAAAACCACAGGTAGACCTCGGGTTGTACAGTGTCTGGGCTGAAACACCAGAAAGCCATTATAACCCATTATACAAATGTATATCAGGCTTATTTTCACATTACCTGTGTGGTCATAAGTGCCCTTCTAGTTTACCTGTAGTCTGTTTCTTGTGAACTAGAGTGTATTGATTAGTTTATATTAAACTGTGCACATTTCCGTTTACGGAGAGTGCCGACATACCGTTTGTGTTGAAGCAGAAAAAACTTATCCTTCCGGAACTCACGGTCTTATCCTCCTTGTGCGTTTCTTGAGTATCTATGTAAATCTTTCTTTTGCTCATATTATGCCCCAGTTTCATCGAATTTCAGTTTGAATTAAGAATCTGTTGACACGCCAATATTTTATTTATTTTTCTCCTTTCTTCTGATCAAATTCCCTGGTGCATACCCTATGATTTTGATAGATGATGATTCTTCTGTAGAACCAAGTTTTATTTACAACTAACCTTTAATGATGTTTACAATCATCGTTTTGATGACTCTTCCGCTTTAGTTGGTTACAGGTTTTCACTTCCTATGGCTTGTTCATTTCTCACCGACGAACTTCAAAGTTCTGACGATGAGATGACTTTTAAAGTTGAGAACAGATTACAAGAGCGATCAGACTTGACCTGTAGTTATTTTGGTACATTAACGGGAATCCCTGCTGTTACACATCATGTCTTTGTCTGCCTGCTCTGCTTCCCTACCTGTGCACTTGTCTGCACCTTCTCGATACTTAAATGTTTTCAATGTTTCCATCTCTTGATCCGTATAGCAATTAGGCCTAATACACACAGGTATGTACCCATAAGGAAGTGAGGAGGCATTTTTATCATAAAAGTTTGTTTTAGTGTTTGGACCTCAGCTCACATTATCACAGATAAAATTACATTTCGTTTCTTATTATTTACAGGAGTTACAGACAAATATTTATCATCACAAAGGGAAAAGATATATTGACAAGAATCTCTGTACTCAAGAAAACAGTGGTTTGGCAGTACAAAAAGGAGCCATGTTCGGGGAATTCAACTTTGGTTCAACTATTGTACTCGTATTTGAGGCGCCTAGAAACTTCAAATTTAGACTGAAAGCAGGACAGAAGGTGAAGTTTGGACAGCCCATTGGAGCTGCCTCTGAATTATCAAAATCCACATAAAGTGAATTTCTGACGTTTTAAGAGATACTTTTACAATAAAACCTGTGTGATGTTGAGCCTTAAGTGATTATACACAAGCAAAGGATTTTATCATAAATGAGTTTATATTTCATATGAAATTTTATGAAACAAGTCTTGAAGTTTCCATTTTCGCTCGGAAAAGTGATATTTTCACAGGATTTCAATTCTAAATGTGAAGGATAAAATTAGGAAGCAGCCAATCTGATACCCCATTTTCAACTTGTGATATAATGTTAATTTCTAAATTATAAAAATCACAACTGAAATATGAATGGTGCAACTGATGAAAAATGCTCCTGGTTATATCACACAAGTAACATATATTCAACTACATTACTTGGGTGAATTCACTGCATAGCAGGCAAATTCTATGTTAAAAGATTATTAAACACACTATTATGCACTTCCTTTTTCGAAATTCTATTACAAAAAAAATGTACAATTGCGAAAAAGCAAGCACTTTCGGGAGAACATTTTTATTTCTAGTTCACACAATCTGATTAATGTCAGCTGATAACCAACAATATGACACCTGCTACAACAAGGAGAGCCTGTCTCAGAACGAATCTGACCAGTGATGAGGTGATCAACCAAGCAAACAAAAATAGAATTAATAGCCATTTACAATATAGAAAATGAGACTTCTCCAACACAGCAGAGAATGATTACACTGTTTGTGTAGTATATCTCATCATACATACCTCCATTATACATGAGGATGTGTGTGCATTGGAAGTTGTTCTTAATTAAATAAAGTTTCAATGACAAAGAAGGAATAGGTGATGCCCTACCCAGTCTGTTTTATACTCAATATTTGAAAGGGGAGTTGTGCAATATGTAAAGTATCTTTTTCTTAATAAGGAACTTATCCTCCAGGTTACTAGTATCTTAGCATCCTGTTACCAGTGTCTTAGCACCATATCACCAGTGTCTTAGCATCCTGTAACCAGTGTCTTAGCATCATATTACCAGTGTCTTAGCATCCTGTAACCAGTGTCTTAGCATCATATTACCAGTGTCTTAGCATCCTGTTACTAGTGTCTTAGCATTATATTACCACCAGTGTCTTAGCACCATATCACCAGTGTCTTAGCATCCTGTAACCAGTGTCTTAGCATCATATTACCAGTGTCTTAGCATCCTGTAACTAGTGTCTTAGCATCATATTACCAGTGTCTTAGCATCCTGTTACTAGTGTCTTAGCATTATATTACCAACAGTGTCTTAGCACCATATCACCAGTGTCTTAGCATCCTGTAACCAGTGTCTTAGCATCATATTACCAGTGTCTTAGCATTATATTACCACCAGTGTCTTAGCACCATATCACCAGTGTCTTAGCATCCTGTAACCAGTGTCTTAGCATCATATTACCAGTGTCTTAGCATCCTGTTACTAGTGTCTTAGTATCCTGTAACCAGTGTCTTAGCATCCTGTTACTAGTGTCTTAGTATCCTGTAACCAGTGTCTTAGCATCCTGTTACCACCAGTGTCTTAGCATCCTGTTACTAGTGTCTTAGTATCCTGTAACCAGTGACTTAACATCCTATTACCACCAGTGTCTTAGCAATATATTACCAGTGTCTTAGCATCCTGTCATCAGTGTCTTAGCATCCTGTAACCAGTGTCTTAGCATCATTTTACCAGTGTCTTCACATCCTGTTACCAGTGTCTTAGCATCCTCTTATCAGTGTCTTAGCATCCTGTTACCACCAGTGTCATAGTATCCTGTCACCACCAGTGTCTTAGCATCCTGTCATTAGTGTCTTAGCATCCTGTAACCAGTGTCTTAGCATCATATTACCAGTGTCTTAGCATCCTGTTACTAGTGTCTTAGTATCCTGTAACCAGTGTCTTAGCATCCTGTTACTAGTGTCTTAGCATCCTGTAACCAGTGTCTTAGCATCATATTACCAGTGTCTTAGCATCCTGTTACTAGTGTCTTAGCATTATATTACCACCAGTGTCTTAGCACCATATCACCAGTGTCTTAGCATCCTGTAACCAGTGTCTTAGCATCATATTACCAGTGTCTTAGCATCCTGTCACTAGTGTCTTAGTATCCTGTAACCAGTGTCTTAGCATCCTGTTACTAGTGTCTTAGTATCCTGTAACCAGTGTCTTAGCATCCTGTTACCACCAGTGTCTTAGCATCCTGTTACTAGTGTCTTAGTATCCTGTAACCAGTGACTTAACATCCTATTACCACCAGTGTCTTAGCAATATATTACCAGTGTCTTAGCATCCTGTCATCAGTGTCTTAGCATCCTGTAACCAGTGTCTTAGCATCATTTTACCAGTGTCTTCACATCCTGTTACCAGTGTCTTAGCATCCTCTTATCAGTGTCTTAGCATCCTGTTACCACCAGTGTCATAGTATCCTGTCACCACCAGTGTCTTAGCATCCTGTCATCAGTGTCTTAGCATTCTGTAACCAGTCTCTTAGCATCCTGTAACCAGTGTCTTAGCATCCTGTTATCAGTGTCTTAGCATCATGTAACCAGTGTCTTGGCATACTGTCATCATTGTCTTAGCATCCTGTCATAAGTGTCTTAGCATCCTGTCATCAGTGTCTTAGCATCCTGTAACCAGTGTCTTAGTATCCTGTAACCAGTGTCTTAACATCCTGTTACTAGTGTCTTAGTATCCTGTAACCAGTATCTTAGCATCCTGTTACCACCAGTGTCTAAGCATCCTGTCATCAATGTCTTAGCATCCTGTAGCCAGTGTCTTAGCATCCTGTAACCAGTGTCTTAGCATTCTTTTACCAGTGTCTTAAAATCCTGTTACCAGTGTCTTAGCATCCTGTAACCAGTGTCTTAGCATCCTGTAACCAGTGTCTTAGCATCCTGTTACCACCAGTCTTAGCATCCTGTTACCAGTGTCTTAGCATCCTGTCACCAGTGTCTTAGCATCCTGTCACCAGTGTCTTAGCATCCTGTCATCAGTGTCTTAGTAACCAGTGTCATCCATGTTACCAGTGTCTTAGTATCCTGTTACCACCAGTCTTAGCATCCTGTCATAAGTGTCTTAGCATCCTGTTACCAGTGTCTTAGCATCCTGTTACCACCAGTCTTAGCATCCTGTTACCAGTGTCTTAGTATCCTGTCACCAGTGTCTAAGCATCTTGTCATCAGTGTCTTAGCATCCTGTCATCAGTGTCTTAGCATCCTGTCATCAGTGTCTTAGCATCCTGTCATCAGTGTCTTAGCATCCTGTAACCAGTGTCTTCGCATCCTGTCATCAGTGTCTTAGCATCCTGTCATCAGTGTCTTAGTATCCTGTTGCCAGTGTCTTAGCATCCTGTCACCAGTGTCTTAGCATCCTGTCACCAGTGTCTTAGCATCCTGTCATCAGTGTCTTAGCATCCTGTCATCAGTGTCTTAGCATCCTGTCATCAGTGTCTTAGCATCCTGTCATCAGTGTCTTGTCTTAGCATCCTGTCAGTGTCTTAGCATCCTGTCATCAGTGTCTTAGCATCATCAGTGTCTTAGCATCCTGTCACCAGTGTCTTAGCATCCTGTCCAGTGTCTTAGCATCCTGTCACCAGTGTCTTAGCATCCTGTCACCAGTGTCTTAGCATCCTGTCATCAGTGTCTTAGCATCCTGTCATCAGTGTCTTAGCATCCTGTCATCAGTGTCTTAGCATCTTGTCATCAGTGTCTTAGCATCCTGTCATCAGTGTCTTAGCATCCTGTCATCAGTGTCTTAGCATCCTGTCATCAGTGTCTTAGCATCCTGTCATCAGTGTCTTAGCATCCTGTAACCAGTGTCTTAGCATCCTGTCATCAGTGTCTTAGCATCCTGTCATCAGTGTCTTAGCATCCTGTCATCAGTGTCTTAGCATCCTGTCATCAGTGTCTTAGCATCCTGTCATCAGTGTCTTAGCATCCTGTCATCAGTGTCTTAGCATCCTGTCATCAGTGTCTTAGCATCCTGTCATCAGTGTCTTAGCATCCTGTCATCAGTGTCTTAGCATCCTGTCATCAGTGTCTTAGCATCCTGTCATCAGTGTCTTAGCATCCAGTGTCTTAGCATCAGTGTCTTAGCATCCTGTCATCAGTGTCTTAGCATCCTGTCATCAGTGTCTTAGCATCCTGTCATCAGTGTCTTAGCATCCTGTCATCAGTGTCTTAGCATCCTGTCATCAGTGTCTTAGCATCCTGTCATCAGTGTCTTAGCATCCTGTCATCAGTGTCTTAGCATCCTGTCATCAGTGTCTTAGCATCCTGTCATCAGTGTCTTAGCATCCTGTCATCAGTGTCTTAGCATCCTGTCATCAGTGTCTTAGCATCCTGTCATCAGTGTCTTAGCATCCTGTCATCAGTGTCTTAGCATCCTGTCATCAGTGTCTTAGCATCCTGTCATCAGTGTCTTAGCATCCTGTCATCAGTGTCTTAGCATCCTGTCATCAGTGTCTTAGCATCCTGTCATCAGTGTCTTAGCATCCTGTCATCAGTGTCTTAGCATCCTGTCATCAGTGTCTTAGCATCCTGTCATCAGTGTCTTAGCATCCTGTCATCAGTGTCTTAGCATCCTGTCATCAGTGTCTTAGCATCCTGTCATCAGTGTCTTAGCATCCTGTCATCAGTGTCTTAGCATCCTGTCATCAGTGTCTTAGCATCCTGTCATCAGTGTCTTAGCATCCTGTCACCAGTGTCTTAGCATCCTGTAACCAGTGTCTTAGCATCTTGTCATCAGTGTCTTAGCATCCTGTCACCAGTGTCTTAGCATCCTGTAACCAGTGTCTTAGCATCTTGTCATCAGTGTCTTAGCATCCTGTCATCAGTGTCTTAGCATCATATTATCAGAGTCTTAGGTTTGAACTACCAGATCAAAGTCATTAAGCATCAATCAAAATCCTGTCACCAACAGAAAATGACCTTTCCATCCTACTACCCATAAATAATGAAAATATTCAGCATAAAATCTAGAATTATTTATTTTTTAGTTTTTCACACTGCAATATCATAGTAAATTGAAATGTACTACTGCAGCAACATTTCCTCCACAAATGGTTGTCTGGGTAGTAAAATAAATCACTGCCAATCAATCTACAGAAACTAATAAATTCCTTAATTAATATAAAGAAACTAAAAAGACATCATTTCATTGACAAGCCATAATCTTGCCTTCATCAGAAGGATAATGTATTTTGTGACATTATATTTACAAGTCATAGCTTGTGAAATACAAAACAGTACATTCTTCTGCAGTACCACAGCTCAACATAAAGTTTTAAACAAATGGTTAGTAAAATTTCTGTTTATCAAATTATTAACACATTATTTTTGCTTCACCAGTACCAATTAAGTTTATTCTACCAGGCGTTTCATGGTCATGTACACATAGCTCTGACAATGATAAGGAAAGTTCATATCACAAGAATGGGCCTGAATCATTCACCTGCACTACTTACAAAGATGACTTGTAAAGTCAGATACCTGGAGGCACATTCTCCACTACACCAATACAATGACTGTTTTCAATTGGTAATTGAAAGAAAAAATATAAAATTCTTAACACACGTCTGACTCCTGTGACCTTGAAAGTGGTACAAGGTCATTCATTTGACCTAACTTGGTAGCCTTTCATCCATACATGCTATAGGCTTATATCAGAACAATTGGTCTTTCGGTTATCAATGAGTTATTTAAAGATTTAAACACATTTGACTCCTGTGACCTTGAAAGTGGTACAATGTCATTAATTTGAACCCACTATGTAGCCCTACATCCCAGCATGCTATATGCCAATATCTGTACTCTAAGACTTTTGGTTATAAAGGAGAAGTCTTTTAAAGGGAAATGTTGATGATGGATGGACGACTGATGGGTGCTGCGCCACAGCATATGTTCAGTTGCCTTTCAGGCAGGAGCTAACAGTCAGATTATTCAATGCAGTTCTGGCATACAATTACACAAGCTGAAACACAACTGTTAATAAGCATTGCATTAATACAATACATATATATCTAGCAGGTGTATAGTGGCAGTGTGTACCAGCAGGACAACGACCGAATCATTGCCCATGTACTCACAAGTTGATGACACTCTGCTGATATAAAAAATTAAGTTATCACAGACATTACTCAAGCTTATTAGCTATGTCATTTCTTCCAATCCTGCTTATTGCCTGGGCTAGGTTGGCAACAGTTGCCCCACTAACAGCTGTTCTCGCCCATTTCATTAACATCTGGTAACAAACTTCATAGGTTCCTTCACTTTTATAGTCATTTTGAATATGATCCATAGCAGCAGGGGTTATTTTGAGTTGTTTCGCCAATTCACGTGTACTAGAACCAATGTTTTCAGCAACAATATCTAAGTCATCCGCTGTGACTTTTCTTGTTGATTCTGTAAATAATCAACATTGGAGTTAATATTATGTTTTAATCATTCTAAATGTAAACTACAGCACAGTGAACACTCCAAATGGAGACAATACAAAATATGACAATAATCTTTATTGCTATATCTTTTACATTAATACAGCTTCTAATACATTGCAGGGTTACCTCCCTTTGATAAACACTTCCATTCAATAATGGATTTCTATAGCAGTCCTCAACAGGTTTCGATCAATAAAACTACAAACATAGTTTGATACTTTTGATAGGATAATTCTTTGCATCTCAAATTTCAATAAATAAAGTGATATAAAGACACAATGATGATATTGACAGTGATATAAAGATATAGATGATAATAGTAGACATTTGGGCTTATGTGTGAATTTGGCTGCTATTTGAACTTGCCCGTTAATTTGGCTGGTATTTGTTTTTTATCTGGCACCTTTGATTTACTTCTCCCTTGATTTACAACCATCAAATTCTTGTTCCCAATTTGAATATTTGGTTGGTTTTTTCCTTGCTCTGCGGGCATTGTGATCTTTGTGGAACATCCTGGCCCTACAAAATTATTTACAAAAGTTTGAAATGGCATGAAGAAACAATCTTCAATCAGGATTTGTCAGGAATACTAGTATCAATATTCTTATTTTAAATTGTATTTTTGTCACAGATGTAAACAATATAACAGGCCCAAGGAACTTAACAGTCACCTGAGTCACAATCCTTCTTGTAACATGTCATAGAAATGATTTTGTTAAATTAGTAAGGTAACTTTACTATATTGTACCCATAATGCAAATGTAAATGTATGCATTAACTTCTGTCCGATGCTAAGGCTTCTAACCAAGTTTGAATTAAAAGAAAGATTTGAATTTTCCTATATAAAATCATTCATCCAGGAGCAGTAAACATCTGTGAAACTTCAGTCAATTTTTTGGCCCTACCCATCAGCCCCTGAAAGTCAGTCAAGGTCAACATGTGCATCTCGTAAAACTGTCATCTTAAACTAATCATTCTTACCAGGTTTTAACTAATTCCAACAGAGAATAAACAAATAATGTTCAAAAATGTGATTTTCCAATATCAACTTCCAGAAGAAGTGAAAAATGTTTAAAAGTTTATGACGCACAATGCTAGACAAAAGGGGATTGCGTTATTTTATTCTGAGACTTTGTCTCAGGTAACATAAAAAGTGGACTGATGCACAGACAAAGTGAGATGACATTCAAGCATCTAGTATGTTGTAGTCAGAATCAGAAAGATGCTTGTTTTAACTTGAGTTTTACCTGAAGTAAGGGGAATGATATCCATATGAGAACCTACATCTTAAAATTATAATTTGAAAACAAATTTCCAAATTTTTGTGATTCGTGGGTGGAATATTTCTATCCTTTATACATAAATATCAAAAAGGCTCATATCCTCGTAGTGATGATTATTAACTTACGTTCATCAAGAATAGTGACAGTTTTTCCGTCTCTTGAGTAAGTCTTCTCATGGCTGGTAAAGGCAGGCACAGTCTCCAAACTGGGGTTAGCATCCATAGTGATATCATCAGGGCCCTAGCAAGTAGACATATATACAACTATGTACTTAATAGATTTTACAACAAACAAGGTGCAAAAGAGGAAATCAGAGTATTCCACAGGATACGGTAGGTGAACTTTCTCCTATCTAAATTGAACCCTGGTCATCTAGGTGAAAGGTAATTGTGTTATCACTGCTCCAGCTGCCTACCTTAGGTACACAACTATCATATACAGGGTTTTACAACATCAAAAAGCCCTCTTAAAAATAACGAGATGCCACAAAGCGTGGCATTATCCCCCCGCGCACAGGTGTTGGTATGGAACCCAAATATAGCACTGCAATAATTTGAGACTTCACACACTTATGTATCAGTACTTTACACGTGAAGGTCTATTACAGTGAAAGCACTAGTAGAAAATAATAAACTCAAATCTCCTCAACTTCAACATTATAGATATATATATAGAGATATAATTGAAAATATAGAATCAACACAACAAATGTGTTTCAGTAACATTTTCCTGACTATGTTTCCATGGTAACAGAAAAAAATATAAAAAGTGAAATGTCGACAACAGCAAAAGGCACAACTAGGGCAATGACTTAATATATACAGAAAGTTTTGTGAAGTTGAATGGAACAGTTTTGAAGTTATAGCCCTGAAAAGCCCCCTTTTGGTGTTTTCTGACTGTGTTTCCATGGTAACAGAAAAAAATATAAAAAGTGAAACGTCTCCATTAGCAAAAGGCACAACTAGGGCAATGACTTAATATATATAGGAAGTTTTGTGAAGTTGAGTTGAACGATTTCGAAGTTATAGCCTGGAAAAGCCTGTATTGCTCACCTGTATATTTAAGTCAATAATGCAAAACTTAACATTTCTTTAGAAGGGAAATATTCCTTTTCATGAGTCTCACTCCACAGATACAGCTTCAAATTTCCTTGGGTTGGGAACAGAGATCAGTTGTAAATCTCATAATGTCCACCAATGCTATTAAATTGTGGGATGGTAATCTCAACGGCTTCAAAGATATAATCAGTCCTGAGGTTGGACCAGACCCCTGGACAAATTTTCAATTATAATTGTGTTTATCTCCTGATGCTCAGCAATGCTATAGTGGGATCACAACTGTTTCAAAGAACCAAAGATGAATTGTTGATGGTGCAAAGCAATGATATGAAAATGAACTAAATCTATTTAGGGGTTAGATTTTCCCAGTTGGGCCCTGCCGATCGGCCCCAGTAGACCGAAACCTACACTTTATACAAAAATAATTTCCCTTCACCCAAGCATGCTTCTGACAAAATCTGGACAATATCCTTCAATTTCTGAAGAACAAGATAGATTTTAAAGAAATTGCTAGTTTCACCCTATTGGGCCCCTGCCCCTTTAGCCCCCAGGTGCCGTGTCCCAACATTAAAACAAAACTGATTTTCGTTCACCCAAGCATGCTTCTGACCAAATTTGGACAATGTCCTGTAAATCCTTAAGAACAAGATAGATCTTAAAGAAATTGATAGATTTTCCAAATTGGGCCAGCCCCTCAGACCACCCAGGGCAGACCCATCATTTACACAGAATTGGTTTTCTTTCCCCAAGGATGCATCAAATAAAAATCTGCTCAGTCGTTCATGAAAAGTTGCAATATATTGTAAAATTGACAGAAGATGGACAGACACCAGACACTGCGTTATCCCTACAACTCACTTGGACCTTCCGGCTATGTCAGGAAACTAAAAAAGGTCAGCAAGAAATAACATAAATAGACCTTTATCCCCCTCCCAACACCACCACCACCACCACCACCACTCCACAATCTTTTCATTTATCTGTAATCTTTTCATTTATTTGTGAAAGCAGAAAACACATGCTTTCAAGAAGTGTGAGCTTTGACCTTTCAGATTGAGACCAACAAAACCTTATCAGGTGTAGAACTAGATAGTGAAATGTTGTTCTGTAACTACACAGACTAACTCTGCTGATGCATTGTAATGGATACAGAGTGATTACTAACACAACATTTAGTTATTGAGAAGAAGTTGTTTAAATATTTTAACATATTTGACCCCTGTGACCTTGAAAGTACATAGAGGTCATTCATATTGATAAACTTGTTAGCCCTACATACCATCATGCTACAGGCCCAATATCAATAGAGGTTATTGAGAAGAAGTAAAGCTTATGGATGGCAGACAGCCCACGACAAGGGACAAAACACAATGCATATAAGTCAGATGTCCTAAAAAAACAAAAAAAGAGATGGTCTGCATCGCTCACCTGGTTATTTAAGTCATTTATGTCCAAATCTGGACAATATCCTGTAATTCCTGTAGTAGAAGATAGATTTTAAACAAGTTGCTAGATTTTCCCTATTTGGCCCCTGCCTTTACTGCAAAACTTACTAGGTTTTCTTTATCTTTGCCTACATTCTTTTACATTAAACATATATTGGGCTTTTAAAATTCAGGCCATCAGGCAAGTGAAATTGCACTTGAATATCACAATGAATGCTTACTTCATTATAAGTAATTTTTTTCTTTTTTGGCCCAGTTGGTGGTGGGGTAGTGTTGAAAACATTGGGTCGTGGACGTACTTGCGTCTCTGTGGTATTGCGGCTCCCAGGGGCCTCAGAGGCAGATGATTTTACGCTTTCAAGTGCAGTGGAGTCAGAGGTGATTGTGCTTGGTCCTGAAGCTGCACTAGGACTGGTGGGAGAATGAATTTTCTTCAGGCTTGTATTAGATGAGTAGCTCTGTCCTGGAATACTATCCTGTAGAGTTATCAGAGATGGGAAGGGATCTATGTCCATTGGCTCTACTGATGCTGACACTGATGATGTTGATGCAGATCCAAGGCCTGAGACATTGTTGCCTTCTGTTACAACAGCTGGGGTTGCATGTGTACTACTGCTAATCACATTATTACTTGGCTTGGTGACACTGCTGAATCCTTGTGCTTTAGCATGGCCTGGTGTTGCTGATCCTTGAACTGCTGGCTTTGCTGTTGCAGCAGGAACAATATCAGCAGTACCCTGAACTCTCTCTAAAATACAAAGACACAGTTTTGTGAACAATGTTTAATCAACCATCAACAGTTAATAACCCTACAAGTACATCTTAACACTGTCTCATCACTGGTACTATACTTTAACACTGTCTAATCACTGGTACTATACTTTAACACTGTCTAATCACTGGTACTATACTTTAACACTGTCTAATCACTGGTACTATACTTTAACACTGTCTCATCACTGGTACTATACCTTAACACTGTCTCATCACTGGTACTATACCTTAACACTGTCTCATCACTGGTCCTATACCTTAACACTGTCTAATCACTGGTACTATACCTTAACACTGTCTAATCACTGGTACCATATCTTAACACTGTCTCATCACTTATACTATACTTTAACACTGTCTAATCACTGGTACCATACCTTAACACTGTCTCATCACTGGTACTATACCTTAACACTGTCTAATCACTGGTACCATACCTTAACACTGTCTCATCACTTATACTATACCTTAACACTGTCTAATCACTGGTACTATACCTTAACACTGTCTCATCACTGGTACTATACCTTAACACTGTCTAATCACTGGTACTATACCTTAACACTGTCTCATCACTTATACTATACCTTAACACTGTCTCATCACTGGTACTATACCTTAACACTGTCTCATCACTTATACTATACCTTAACACTGTCTCATCACTGGTACCATACCTTAACACTGTCTCATCACTTATACTATACCTTAACACTGTCTCATCACTTATACTATACCTTAACACTGTCTAATCACTGGTACTATACCTTAACACTGTCTCATCACTGGTACTATACCTTAACACTGTCTCATCACTGGTACTATACCTTAACACTGTCTCATCACTGGTACTATACCTTAACACTGTCTCATCACTGGTACTATACCTTAACACTGTCTCATCACTGGTACCATACCTTAACACTGTCTCATCACTTATACTATACCTTAATACTGTCTAATCACTTATACTATACCTTAACACTGTCTCATCACTGGTACTATACCTTAACACTGTCTCATCACTGGTACTATACCTTAACACTGTCTCGTCACTGGTACTATACCTTAACACTGTCTCATCACTGGTACCTTAACATACCTGGTATACACTGTCTCATCACTGGTACTATACCTTAACACTGTCTCATCACTGGTACTATACCTTAACACTGTCTCATCACTGGTACTATACCTTAACACTGTCTCATCACTGGTACTATACCTTAACACTGTCTAATCACTGGTACTATACCTTAACACTGTCTCATCACTTATACTATACCTTAACACTGTCTCATCACTGGTACTATACCTTAACACTGTCTCATCACTGGTACTATACCTTAACACTGTCTCATCACTGGTACTATACCTTAACACTGTCTCATCACTGGTACTATACCTTAACACTGTCTCATCACTTATACTATACCTTAACACTGTCTAATCACTGGTACTATACCTTAACACTGTCTCATCACTGGTACTATACCTTAACACTGTCTCATCACTGGTACTATACCTTAACACTGTCTCATCACTGGTACTATACCTTAACACTGTCTCATCACTGGTACTATACCTTAACACTGTCTCATCACTGGTACTATACCTTAATACTGTCTAATCACTGGTACTATACCTTAACACTGTCTAATCACTGGTACTATACTTTAACACTGTCTAATCACTGGTACCATACCTAAACACTGTCTAATCACTGGTACCATACCTTAACACTGTCTAATCACTGGTACTATACCTTAACACTGTCTAATCACTGGTACTATACCTTAACACTGTCTCATCACTGGTACTATACCTTAACACTGTCTCATCACTGGTACTATACCTTAACACTGTCTCATCACTGGTACTATACCTTAACACTGTCTCATCACTTATACTATACCTTAACACTGTCTCATCACTGGTACTATACCTTAACACTGTCTAATCACTGGTACCATACCTAAACACTGTCTAATCACTGGTACTATACCTTAACACTGTCTAATCACTGGTACTATACCTTAACACTGTCTCATCACTGGTACTATACCTTAACACTGTCTCATCACTGGTACTATACCTTAACACTGTCTCATCACTGGTACTATACCTTAACACTGTCTCATCACTGGTACTATACCTTAACACTGTCTCATCACTGGTACTATACCTTAACACTGTCTCATCACTGGTACTATACCTTAACACTGTCTCATCACTGGTACTATACCTTAACACTGTCTCATCACTGGTACTATACCTTAACACTGTCTCATCACTGGTACTATACCTTAACACTGTCTCATCACTGGTACTATACCTTAACACTGTCTCATCACTGGTACTATACCTTAACACTGTCTCATCACTTATACTATACCTTAACACTGTCTCATCACTGGTACTATACCTTAACACTGTCTCATCACTGGTACTATACCTTAACACTGTCTCATCACTGGTACTATACCTTAACACTGTCTCATCACTGGTACTATACCTTAACACTGTCTCATCACTGGTACTATACCTTAACACTGTCTCATCACTGGTACTATACCTTAACACTGTCTCATCACTGGTACTATACCTTAACACTGTCTCATCACTGGTACTATACCTTAACACTGTCTCATCACTGGTACTATACCTTAACACTGTCTCATCACTGGTACTATACCTTAACACTGTCTCATCACTGGTACTATACCTTAACACTGTCTCATCACTGGTACTATACCTTAACACTGTCTCATCACTGGTACTATACCTTAACACTGTCTCATCACTGGTACTATACCTTAACACTGTCTCATCACTGGTACTATACCTTAACACTGTCTCATCACTGGTACTATACCTTAACACTGTCTCATCACTGGTACTATACCTTAACACTGTCTCATCACTGGTACTATACCTTAACACTGTCTCATCACTGGTACTATACCTTAACACTGTCTAATCACTGGTACTATACCTTAACACTGTCTCATCACTGGTACTATACCTTAACACTGTCTAATCACTGGTACTATACCTTAACACTGTCTCATCACTGGTACTATACCTAAACACTGTCTAATCACTGGTACTATACCTTAACACTGTCTCATCACTGGTACTATACCTTAACACTGTCTCATCACTGGTACTATACCTTAACACTGTCTCATCACTGGTACTATACCTTAACACTGTCTCATCACTGGTACTATACCTTAACACTGTCTCATCACTGGTACTATACCTTAACACTGTCTCATCACTGGTACTATACCTTAACACTGTCTCATCACTGGTACTATACCTTAACACTGTCTCATCACTGGTACTATACCTTAACACTGATCACTTTACACTATTTATTATCCTACATGTTACATTTTCACTCCTGTCTCTTTACCGATACACTGTTAGATATACTTACCTACACTTGTTATAGCTCCCTGTCTTATCGATACACTGTTAGATATACTTACCTACACTTGCTATAGCTCCCTGTCTTATCGATACACTGTTAGATATACTTACCTACACTTGATACAGCTCCCTGTCTTACCGATACACTGTTAGATATACTACCTACACTACAGCTCCCTGTCTTATATACACTGTTAGCTCCCTGTCTTATCGATACACTGTTAGATAAACTTACCTACACTTGATATAGTTCCCTGTCTTATCGATACACTGTTAGATATACTTACCTACACTTGTTATAGCTCCCTGTCTTATCGATACACTGTTAGATATACTTACCTACACTTGATACAGCTCCCTGTCTTACCGATACACTGTTAGATATACTTACCTACACTTGATACAGCTCCCTGTCTTACCGATACACTGTTAGATATACTTACCTACACTTGATACAGCTCCCTGTCTTATCGATACACTGTTAGATATACTTACCTACACTTGTTATAGCTCCCTGTCTTATCGATACACTGTTAGATATACTGACCTACACTTGATACAGCTCCCTGTCTTATCGATACACTGTTAGATATACTGACCTACACTTGATACAGCTCCCTGTCTTATCGATACACTGTTAGATATACTGACCTACACTTGATACAGCTCCCTGTCTTATCGATACACTGTTAGATATACTGACCTACACTTGATACAGCTCCCTGTCTTATCGATACACTGTTAGATATACTTACCTACACTTGTTATAGCTCCCTGTCTTGTCGATACACTGTTAGATATACTTACCTACACTTGTTATAGCTCCCTGTCTTGTCGATACACTGTTTGATATACTTATCTACACTTGATACAGCTCCCTGTCTTGTCGATACACTGTTAGATATACTTACCTACACTTGTTATAGCTCCCTGTCTTGTCGATACACTGTTAGATATACTTACCTACACTTGATACAGCTCCCTGTCTTGTCGATACACTGTTTGATATACTTATCTACACTTGATACAGCTCCCTGTCTTGTCGATACACTGTTAGATATACTTACCTACACTTGATACAGCTCCCTGTCTTACCGATACACTGTTAGATATACTTACCTACACTTGATACAGCTCCCTGTCTTATCGATACACTGTTAGATATACTGACCTACACTTGATACAGCTCCCTGTCTTATCGATACACTGTTAGATATACTGACCTACACTTGATACAGCTCCCTGTCTTATCGATACACTGTTAGATATACTGACCTACACTTGATACAGCTCCCTGTCTTATCGATACACTGTTAGATATACTGACCTACACTTGATACAGCTCCCTGTCTTATCGATACACTGTTAGATATACTTACCTACACTTGTTATAGCTCCCTGTCTTATCGATACACTGTTAGATATACTTACCTACACTTGTTATAGCTCCCTGTCTTATCGATACACTGTTAGATATACTTACCTACACTTGTTATAGCTCCCTGTCTTATCGATACACTGTTTGATATACTTATCTACACTTGATACAGCTCCCTGTCTTGTCGATACACTGTTAGATATACTGACCTACACTTGATACAGCTCCCTGTCTTACCGATACACTGTTAGATATACTTACCTACACTTGATACAGCTCCCTGTCTTATCGATAGACTGTTAGATATACTTACCTACACTTGATACAGCTCCCTGTCTTATCCATACACTGTTAGATATACTTATCTACACTTGATACAGCTCCCTGTCTTGTCGATACACTGTTAGATATACTGACCTACACTTGATACAGCTCCCTGTCTTACCGATACACTGTTAGATATACTTACCTACACTTGATACAGCTCCCTGTCTTATCGATAGACTGTTAGATATACTTACCTACACTTGATACAGCTCCCTGTCTTATCAATAGACTGTTAGATATACTTACCTACACTTGTTATAGCTCCCTGTCTTATCAATAGACTGTTAGATATACTTACCTACACTTGATACAGCTCCCTGTCTTATCGATACACTGTTAGATATATTTACCTACACTTGATACAGCTCCCTGTCTTACCGATACACTGTTAGATATACTTACCTACACTTGATACAGCTCCCTGTCTTATCGATACACTGTTAGATATACTTACCTACACTTGTTATAGCTCCCTGTCTTATCAATAGACTGTTAGATATACTTACCTACACTTGATACAGCTCCCTGTCTTATCGATACACTGTTAGATATACTTACCTACACTTGATACAGTTCCCTGTCTTATCAATAAGGAACATTTCAATAATACCTTACCACCAGGAATCATAAGATTACAGTACATTGTTTTGTTATTACTACTGGAACCATGCCATGGATTAAACCAAATTATTAATAATACACAAGTCAGACATAACACCAAACATATCACTCTACAAACTCTAGAAGTGACTAAGGCCCCTGTAGCATGTACTGTAATGTTACAGTCCTCGGGTTTTCGAAAGTGTTTGAACTTTTCGGTAGCTATGAATCACATTTCAAATCAAAATTCACTTTAAAGGCCCAAAGTTCAACACAAACTGTTTTCAAACTACAAATAACTTGTAAATGGGCTTTACCTACACTTACAATTTCTTCTGAAATAATTACAAAATTATCCATAATATGAAAATGTAGTTTCATGCATAGGTGCATCAGCTGAAAGATTTCAACGATAGACACTAGATGTCAGAGGAATCTTCCAATCCGCCCTACATAATGCGATCTGTATTTATTATTATCAGAGTGACCTTTCACTTCCTTCCTCTTCTATCCAACCAGTCCATAAATATACACAACTTAGATACAAAAGGGGAACCGACCATCATTCTTAAAACTAACTAGGAGCCGAGAAGTAACCATGTAATTCTTATAAAACTTCGGGAATGATCTAAACAGAACTTCTCATAACTCTTATAAAACTTCGGGAATGATCTAAACAGAACTTCTCATAACTCTTATAAAACTTCGGGAATGATCTAAACAGAACTTCTCATAACTCTTATAAAACTTCGGGAATGATCTAAACAGAACTTCTCAAGAAATGGATAACTAACTCTAGCTGTCAAAATCCAAGATGGCTGCCTGTCAGTCATGTTTTTTTTGTTGACTAGTCCTTCAAAATCGAGGGTGACAGAGTGTTTTGAGGGGTCACAAACAAGAAGAACTGATATTCCGTTGTATAGTTATCACATCTGTATGCATTTAGAAGGGGTTTTATGTTATACTATATTACATGCAAAAACTAATTTTGAAACTTTTGAATACTAAAGAAAAGATATATATTGGGTGATGATAGCATTTTTTAAAATATTTTTCTCGATTTACACAGGTCATTATATGGTCAATATCACGTTAACCTGACAAAATCAGGTGAGTTTATGTATAAACATTATATGAAGACAAAAACACTAAACGTCTTGGTTCATTTTAAAACACTGCCATTGAAAAATTGCTAACATTACACAAACACTGAGAAAAGGAAAAATGCACAAAATAATCATATGTAACAATTGAAAACAAACTTCAGTAACATAGAGATTTAACATTGAGTAATTTAATGAGCATGAAGTAATTAAATAGGAATTATATATTTCACAGCACTCACTGACATATAATTCCCAAGTTTTTAGCATGTTTCCCTTTAATATAGCTTACACGATGCCTTTAAAAGTTCAGATAAAATCTGAACCAAAAAAAAAAAAACAGCAATGACAAAAATTATTAACAGATGACTGGGACAGATGCACTGATGCAGGTAACTTTCCGAAATTCTAACACAGCAAGTGCAAAAACTTAGATAATCCCTCAACAAACCACAGATATATAATGTTATATACATATGGAGTGTGTATGATGTCTAAGTGGACACAGATGCTGACATATACTTAAGAATAAAGAGCCATCAAGTTTGATTGGGTGAAAACTGACCAATGTTCAACAGAGTACAATACTAGCTCACTTGATCTGAAGCTTGGGAGCTCACATGAACCTAGGCCTGGAGAAGATTACTTCATCTCAGGCCTGGGGAGCTGGGAAGTTCACTTCAGTTCTAGCGAAATCTCTTGAATATAAGTTTTGGGAGCTCACTGAAAAATAGGGATGCTCACTTCCTCTCAGGTCTGGGGAACTCTCTTGAACAAAGGCATGGGGAGTTCACTTAAATCAATGCCTAGGGAAGCTAACGTCCTCTCAGGTCTGGGGAGCTCTGTTAAACAAAGGCATGGGGAGCTTACTTAAACAAAGTCCTAAGGAAGCTTATTCCTTCCGGGCCAGGGAGCTCTCTTGAACATAGGTGTAAGGAGCTCACTTAAACAAAGGCCTAGGGAAGCCCACTTCATCTCAGGCCTGGGGAGTTCACTTAAACATAGATCTAGGAAAGCTCACTTCCTCACACTTCCTCTAAGACCCGAGAGCTTACTTGAACATAGGCTGGGAAGCTTACTTAAACATAGGGAAGATCACATTATCTCTGGTCTACAAAACTCATATAAACATAGGCCTAGTTAAGTTCACTTACTCTCAGGTCTGGAGAGCTCACTCAAACATAGACTTATAGATATTCACTTCATCTCAGGTCTGGGGAGCTCACTTCAATTCAGGCCTGGGGAGTTGACTTAAGCTTAGGCCTGAGAGTTCTCTTGAAATGTGGTATTTGGAGCTCACTTGAACATAATCTTTGAAAACTTGCTTGACTGTGAGAAAGGTGTTGAACTAACAATATCTCCAGTCCTCAATAATAGTAATCTTGTTTCTAGAGGGCAGGAAACACAATACATGTACACTTACCAGGAGGTGGGGCTGCATCTGTCTCTAGGGAGTCAGACTTCGGACCATCTGCATCCAGCATATCACTATCAAGGCTTGTCTACATAGAAAACATGGACATAATCTTTTTACCTTAGTAACACAAATCTAATAACATCAAAACTGCAGAAGGCCATAAGTTTCAACCCACATATACAACTCCCCCTGTAATAATGAACAATCTGAACTGGTCTTCTTCATACATAAATTGATACGCCAACAATACAAAGTGTTTGATGAATGATGTGCTATGAACTAAGAAACAAGAGAGAGAAATGCCAGGGATCACCTTATTTCTTTAGTTTCTGTTACATGACATAGCAATACTCTTTTACATATAAACAATGTAAAATTACTCAAAATACCTATGTATATGTTATGAAGAAAAAACATGTCTTCGCAAAAACGAATATATGCGTATAGAAAATAATTAAATGCTTAGAAAATAATGCAAATATGAAAATGAAAAGTAAATTTTCTAATCAAAATATCACTGAGAAAGCACAACTCCATTATACTTAAGCCTCTAAAGTTTGAAAGACAGTGGCATTAGAGAGAGAACAAAGAGCAATAACTCTTGCAAAATATGTTGATTAAAATCCATGAGAAATATGTGCAAACCTTTCTTCTTTGTTGAGTATCTATGCACTTCTCAAGATGGAAAATGTTTTTGAATATCAGAGTTTTCTAATAATTACAGCACAAGAGGCCCAGTGAGCCTGCAATGCTCCCCTGTGTTCTTGAATATAGTTCAAGGACATTTCTTTATGCAAACTTTATCTGGCTTCATTCTAGGAACATACCAGCCAAACATCATGCTCCTAGGCCTCTTAGTTCTTGAGAAAAGTCATTCAGATGTTTTAAGAAAACTAACCCCTGTGACATTGAAAAGGTCATTTAGATGTTTTAAGAAATCTAACCCCTTTGACACTGAAAAGGTTTTTTGGTTTTCCCCAATTTTGTTGGGATTCATCTTTGGAACACACCAGCCAAATATCATGACGCTAGGGCCTTTAAGTTCATGAGAAGTCATTTAAAGTTTTTAAGAAATCAAACCCCTGTGACATTGAAAAGAGAACATGATCATTTCTTTTTAGAAACTTTGTTGAGCTTCATGAAGAAACATAGCAGCCAAATATCATGCCTCTGGGCCTTTTAGTTCATGAGAAGAAGTAAATTAAAGTTTTTTAGATATCTGACCCCTGTGACTTTGAATATAGGTCAAGGTCATCTGTTTTCACAAACTTTGTCAGGCTTTATCTTAGGAACAAACAAGCCAAATATCATGCCACTGGGCCTTTGAGTTCATGAGAAGAAGTAAATTAAAGTTTTTTAGACATCTGACCCCTGTGACTTTGAAATATATAGGTCAAGGTCATCTGTTTTCACAAAATTTGTCAGCCTTTATCTTAGGAACAAACAAGCCAAATATCATGCCACTGGGCCTTTGAGTTCATGAGAAGATGTCAATTAAAAGTTTTTTTAGATATCTGACTCCTGTGACTTTGAATATAGGTCAAGGTCAAGGTCATATCTTTTCACAAACTTTGTCAGGCTTTATCTTTAAAACAAACAAGCCAAATATGCCACTGGGCTTTTTTGTTTATGGGAAGAAGACATTTAAATTTTTCAACAAATCTGACCATTGTGGCCTTGAATATAAGTCAAGTTAATCTCTTTTTGCAAACTTTGTCGGGCTTCATCCCAGGAACATACCAGTCAAATATCAAAACATTTGGTCCATTGGATATTGAGAAGAAATTGCTTAAAGGACAGAGTGACTGACGGATGATGGACAACGCATCACAGTCACCCTTCAAGCCCGCTGAGCTAAATATGGTTTCTAGTGCCCCTGATAAATAGATCTTAAAGATGAGATGTAGGCCTTGGTGATTTAATACTATGGGGTAAACATTAATCAAATCAAATTCAGATTGGAACAAACAGATACCATAATCACCATTCCTAATGAAATGGATGGTTGAATTGAAATTTTAAAGTTAAACTAATTGAATATAAGATATTTGTATGTATCAATTAAATACCTGATGTTCCTAAAATTCATAAAACTGGTAAATGTGTGATTGAAGATGACTTACTTTTTTAACTTTTTGCATAGAAGAGCTTGATGATGAAGCTTCAGGTGAAGATTTAGGTTTGGTCTCTGTTCTTGACATCTTTCTCATTTCTTCTCGTCTTCTCATTCGTTCCCGATCCATCCTGTGCATTGGACCCATCATCCTTCTCATTTCGTCCATTTCTGTGATCAAGAGATGAGCATTCAAAATAAACAGAATATAGGAAAACTAAGAATATCTGACACATGTGTCCAGTCAATAGCAGGAACAATATTGAGACAAGGCACGTTCTGGATCAAAGTCAGGAGACACACCGAAACATCACTTGCTTTGAATGAATGTCAATGTTTATGAAAAAGCATGACATGTTTTGGATCAATGTCAAGTGATATGCAGAAAACATGACATGTATTGGATCAACTAATTCCTTATCAAGCAATTTTTAAATGAATATTGTTTTCTGTGTGTTAATAGAATATATGTCTGATGAATAAAACAAAAATCACTTCTAGGAATTAATTAACCTTACACTGTATAAATATTTGTTCTGAAGTGCTTTCTGCTTTCACTTTTGTTTCTGTCTGTACATATATATAGGTATTTTGTTTCTTTTATATCTGTGTATGATTAAGTCCTACTCACGACGTGGATTCATCTGTCCCATCATCATCATTTCTCTCATCATCATAGGTATATCCTCCTCGTCACTGTCCATGTTGTACCTCGGATGTCGTTGCATGGCCTTCCGCATTCTTGGTCCAGCCATCTCCATCATCATCATTAGGTCCTCAGGCCCATGTATCATGTCCTTGTCCATGTAACGCATCATTTCCATCATGTGCCTAGCCATAATAATGTCAAGAATATTCATAAATGTCGTTACAATAACACATCTTCAAGTTCACTGTAAAGATTGTTTATTGTATCGTCCAAATTCTTGCTGTGTGTGTTATTTTTCACAGAAATCATGAACTGTATAGCGGTTTTTCTCTAAATCTTTATTTACAATTTATATGATTTGAGTGAATTATTTCAGTCTTCAACAACAGGAGAAATGAGCCCCTTAAAACTGACAACCTTTACATTAAACTTCCTGATTGATTGCATTTCTGCCAATGAAAATAAATATTACCTAGTAAAATAAAACGCTTTTGCAGACTTACATCAACGGAAAGAGAGAACAAGGATCATATAAAACTGACAAAACATAAAGCCCAATACAACGAGGAGCTGCAGAGTGCAGCATTGTTCCCCGCACCCAGCTGTTGGTGTAAAAACCCAAATATGATATGTATATTGGCAATATGTAACAATTTGTGATGTCACTCAATGATGTACTGCTACTATCACCTAAAGATCTAATACAGTGAAAGCGCTAGAGCAATATGTAACTCTTCTTTTGTCAATGATCAATTAAATTTCCTTGCATCTTTCAACTTCAACATTCTATTTTCTAATATATCAACCTTATTGTAAGATTTTATAGCTTTTTTTTTTTCATTTCAGAATATTTTATTGTACTGATCGTATGTACAAAAGGAATTGGGCAACAGGCAAAGCCTATATTAGCCCTCTCCTTAAAAAATATAACAGTAATTACATGCACATTACATATGAATATAGCTTGAAAATAATTTTCTTGTATTATTACATAACTTAGATAGAAGATTATTTGTACTATTGAGTGAACTTCAATGGACAAGAAACATTCTAATGATCAGAATTAATGTAATACTAAGCTAATTTAGAGTTCAGAAAAATCTTTTGGTGTCTCTGATGTATTTCTGAACCGCCTCCATAATATAAATATTCATGTTTTTAACTTGAGGCTGAAAACCATAAATTAACGTTTGAATATTGAGTGAAATGGAATCGTTTATTGCTGACAAAGAGTTGAGTAAAGTTAGTCTTTGATTAGAAAATAGAGGACAGTGCAAGAAAAAATGTTCACGATCTTCTAATGGAGCACCACATGTACAAGCAGGGCTATCACTAAGGTATGAATTGAATAAATCAGAGTTCAGATTACTTGCAAAATTTCTTAACTGACATAATATTATGTTAAATTTCCTATCACCTTGATATTTAAAAACATTAGAACATAATGGATAGGCATCCGTATCTGATGAGTTTAAACATTCCCTTTTTAATGCTGCAAGTGATGTCATTGTGGGTAACAGACAGGCTGGCTCATTCCATTCTGACATAAGTCTTGGAAAAAAGCTAGAACTATATAGATTCGTTCTTGGTAAAGGACAATCAAATAACCTGTTATGTCTAAAGTTGTAATTGACAACATTGTTAAAAAAGGGAAGTAGCAAGTCAGATACATGAGATGGACATATGCTGTTAAAAATTTTAAAAAATACAATATTTTGATGTAAGTGTCTTCTCATCCTAAGTTTAACAAAGCCAGTCTCTTTATATAGAGTGTCATGGCTAGTGCCTCGCCTTAGTCCAGATATAATTCGCAATGCTTCAAGTTGGACTGACTCTATGACGTCACACTCTCTCTGGGAACAGTTGGCCCATACGATATCGGCATATTCGAGGATTGGACGAATAAATGAGATGTAAATTTTCTCAAGGGATTTTCTATCAATCTTAAATTTTAACATTCTAAGAATATTAAGTCTTGAACAAGCCTTTTCATAGATAAAGTCTATATGAGATGACCAGTTGGCATTGCCATTGAATACAAGACCAAGATGTTTATGATTAGTGACATTATTGATTACTTCATTGTTAAAAATAAGATCAGGATGCAACGTCTCAGAGTCAGCCCTTCTTGAAAAAAGAAGAGAAACTGTTTTATCCGGATTGAATAATATACCCCATTTTTTAGCCCAAGTGGAAATTTTGCGTAGATCTTCATTGAGTATGTCAGCAGCCTCCTGTCTGTTACCCTCTATCAGTGTATATAAGGATGTGTCATCAGCAAAAAGCTTAACATTAGATGATAAATTATCTCCTATATCATTTATATACAACAAAAACAAATATGGCCCTAAAACTGACCCCTGAGGTACCCCCGCCTTTAACGATTTCCAGTTAGATTTGAATCCATTTAAGACCACTCTCTGTCTCCTATCCATTAAGTACGAAGAGAACCAGTTCAATATATTACCACAAAACCCATATTGTTTTAATTTGAATAATAAGCCATCATGCCAAACCCTGTCAAAAGCTTTGCTTATATCGCAAAATATCATTCTGGCTTCTTTACCTTTATCCAAATGCTTTACAATAGCATCGTATATTGTTAATAATTGATAGACAGTTGAATCTTTAGGGAGAAATCCTGATTGATTCTTAGAAATAATTTTATATTTTGAAAGATAATTAAACATATATTTAAAAACAATTTTTTCAAGAAGTTTACTAAAAATAGGAGTAACAGAGATTGGTCTATAATTGGATGGATTACTTTTTGAGCCCTTGCACTTGTACACGGGTGTTACATGAGCATTTTTCCATACAGAAGGAAGGGTACCAGTGGAGATGGACTTGTTAAAGATAAGAAATAAAGGTCTAATTAAAGCTTGAGATACACCTTTAATAAATGTGGGAGGAATGGAGTCAGGACCTTGAGGTTTGTTAGTATTGAATGTGTGAAGTTGGTCAATTATGTCTTGTTCTGTTATGTCAAAGGTCGAGATGCTATGCTCAGGTCGGTTAAAGTCGGTAGGTAAATCGTCAGCAGTCTTTTCAGTTTCTGATATTGATACAAAATAATTATTAAAAGATTCTGCTTTATCGGTGGGGTGCATTTTTAGTATACCATTGATAACCAAAGGGGAGTCAGTTTCACATTTGTTTTTAAAGTTCATTACAGATTTTGCAACACGCCACCATTTTCCCGGGGGTATGGATTTGTCTATTAAAGATGATTGTAATTTTGAAAGATAGTTTTCTTTTGCCTCGCGTATTAATGCAATTACTTCATTCCGAATACTTCTAAACTTTGTCCACGAGGCTGGGGTATTTGCAGTTTTGGCTTTAGAATGCTGACGATTTCTTTGTCTTATTTTTAGTCTTATGTCATTAGTCATCCAAATTTTATCGTTAGGCCTAATAGTTACAATTTTGTGAGGAACAAATTTATCTAAAGCAGTCAAGATTTTATCAGAAAGAACAAAATTCATATCTTCAATATTTCCATGTAGTTCAGAGTCCCAGTCGACCGAATTAAGATAGGCATTAGCCCCGTCATAGTCAGTATTATTAAAATAAAGCAATGTCTTCTTATAGGCACGTTTCTTTAGAGTCTTGAAGTTGAGGTCAGCACTGACAGGACAGTGGTCACTACAAGAAGGAGGATGAACTTTGCTATTAGTTACAAAATTTACGTTATTAGTTAGTATGATATCAAGTGATGTTGAAGACTGAGAAGTTATCCTGGTAGGTTCAAAAATAGTATTTTTAAGACCATATTTTGATAAAAGGCGGTGAAAATGAGAGTTTGGATTAAGATTTAACATGTTAACATTAATATCACCTACCAGGACAACTTCTTTCTGTAGATCCACAATACTGTCAAGATTATTGTCTAGTCTATCCCAAAAACCTACGAGAGAATTAGGGGGTCTGTATATACAACCAAGAAGAATAGGTTTATTGTTAGTTGTTACTTCAGTCCATATTAGTTCAAGATCATCTGATTCTAAATCATTTCTACGCTTTATGCTAACGTTATTTTTGGTATATATAAGTATTCCGCCACCATTATTATCAGTCCTATCCTTTCTGAAAATATTGCCAAAGTTTTCAAGAGATATGTTGCTTGCAGAAATGGAATTATTAAGATGAGTTTCAGTTACACATAGGATATCGTATTCAGAAAATTCAGCATCAAGAATGTGGGTCTTGTTTCTTAAAGAACATATATTGATATGACAGATAGATAAATTATGAAGATTGATATTGTCTTGTGGATTGTGGATTTTATAGCTTGATGTAGATCCTGTGTGTTTGACTGTTGATATTTGAATACAGCTTGGTATTGTCCATGAACAAATTTATGTAACACTCTATAAGCTCTGGAGTAATACACAAGTCACAAGTCTTGTAAGTCACAAGGAATAGAGAAATTTGATAATAACAGAAAAAAAGATAGATGTTTCAAGAGGAATCATGTCATCGACAGTGACAATGACTACCAAGTTTGCCATCACATTTTCTGCCATGTAATAGCAATTTGTCAGACCATTATTGTTAGAACAGTTTTGTGGCAAATTTTGTCTGTAAGTGACATGAATAAGTAATTTTGTGAATATGAAAATAAATTTACATTGACTGAGATATATATTAACTAGAATCCACCTTAAGCAAATAAAAATGTCAGGCATCTCATTTTAAGGAAAATGACAAAGATAATTTTTGCAAACAAGTATCATATAATTAAAAGCCTATGAATATGTTGGAAATTAAATCAACCATTGATGATTGTTATAGTTTAGGACCACCACATATGGTTACTTACATGCGGTCCTTGTATTGGTTTGAATTGCTACATGTTGTGTACATGGAGTAGCCATGAAGATCCTGTAACATCTTCAGAAACAAGTCTGGGTAGTTACTGAAACAACAAAATAATATCTGATATAGTTTAAACTCCTACCATATATAGGATGTTATATAAACCACTAACTCTCAGGATATATATAGGATGTTATATAAACCATTAACTCCCAGGATATATATAGGATGTTATATAAACCACTAACTCTCAGAATATATATAGGATGTTATATAAACCATTAACTCTCAGGATATATATAGGATGTTATATAAACCATTAACTCTCAGGATATATATAGGATGTTATATAAACCACTAACTCTCAGAATATATATAGGATGTTATATAAACCATTAACTCTCAGGATATATATAGGATGTTATATAAACCATTAACTCTCAGGATATATATAGGATGTTATATAAACCACTAACTCTCAGGATATATATATAGGATGTTATATAAACCATTAACTCTCAGGATATATATAGGATGTTATATAAACCATTAACTCTCAGGATATATATAGGATGTTAGATAAACCATTAACTCTCAGGATATATATAGGATGTTATATAAACCACTAACTCTCAGGATATATATATAGGATGTTATATAAACCATTAACTCTCAGGATATATATAGGATGTTATATAAACCATTAACTCTCAGGATATATATAGGATGTTATGTAAACCATTAACTCTCAGGATATATATAGGATGTTATATAAACCACTAACTCTCAGGATATATATATAGGATGTTATATAAACCATTAACTCTCAGGATATATATAGGATGTTATATAAACCATTAACTCTCAGGATATATATAGGATGTTATATAAACCATTAACTCTCAGGATATATATAGGATGTTATATAAACCATTAACTCCCAGGATATATATAGGAACCTATTCTTGTTTCCATTTGCTATGTGTTTTATCAAACAAGTGTAAAACGAGTCTAAAACTGATGAATACTCTCCGAATGCAACCTTATTGGACTCAAAATTTTAAAAAAGAGCAAGAATTCTGTAATAAAGGAATTTAAGGCCCTATTTTTGGTATACTGCACATCATCTTACTATGACTGATAAATGGTCTCATTATCCCTGCTTAACTATGGGTAAAATTATTCGCCAGACACGAAAGATGGAACATGATTGTATCTTCTGGATCCACTGCATAGGTGGAAATACAGCCAAAAAAAAGTGCGTATAAAACATTAGAAAGATTTCAGAAATCTGACATATAAAAATCACAATTTAACCTGCATATAAAAACATCAAAGTTCATGAAAAAGGAATTTTCATGCTAGAAATATTAATCCCTTTTTCTAAAAGCAATTGATAAATAAGACCTACACTGAAGGGTGAAAGACAGACAAAACAGATTGCCTCGGTCAACGTTAAAGATATCACTGGTTACTGGAGAAATGAAACAGTTCATCTTATCATTCACAACTGCATAGTGAACAAAGTATTCCAATTCAGATCATTCTTCAGCAGCAATTTTTGTGGTTAGAACAAAATCCCTTGCATCAAACATGTTAATCATCTTCTGATTCAGAAGTACAATATGTAGGCTAAAAATGAGTTGATGGAGAAGACAAAAGCCCATATCAGGACTTCTGCCAAAGTTTAATTCTTCTTGCTTCAAGAATTTGATGAAACTGCCAAAAAAAAAGACTGCTGAAAAAAAAACAGTTAACTATAAAATATCCTTGGCTATAAAGACATTTACAGAAATTTTAAAGAAAGATTTTGTCAAAAAGTGGTTTTCCAATTTATGGATAGTGATGACATCTTGTGTATATATTTTTTTCAATTGAGCTGAAATATACTGACTTTGATAACTTGTACAGCAGGTCTGTCTCCTGGTACAGCACACCAACCAGGAGATAGGGATCCTTCATCAGATCAAAGATTTCATTGTCTATGGTGATTAAAGAGGAACCAGTTGTGCCTTTTTCCCTGTCCTTCATAGCTTGTCTTAGCTGGGCTGGGTTCTCCAATGCTTTCTTCAGGCGATAGTAGTTTCCTAGCAGTGTAAAGATTCAATAACTTAGCAAAAACATGATACACAAACTTTTGAAAATTTGTTTCTTTATCCTTTCTACAGGGATCTTTGGTGTAAACAGTGTCACAGGTAATAAATAATATTGTTGTATAATTATCCTCATTACTTAACCTCTACATGATATTTCAAGGTCACTACACATGAGGTCCAACATCTGAAATGACTCTTAAGTGGTTTTTTTCAACTTTTTTTGCAACAAAATGAACAAAGTATTTAATTATTGTGTTGGTAACAAAAGCTATCAAACAAACGAATCCTCTTTAGAAATAGTTTGAAAAATTTAGTTTGAAAATCAACAAAAAGACAAAAAGGTGCCTTGGATAAAGACACTGAGACACAAACTCACCTGAGGAGTTGTAGCCACCTACATGTGGGTTTTTATTCATTGTTTCAGACACACGATCTCTCCGTCTCTCACGCTTCTGCTGTCCTGTGGTGGAGTACCTTGTACTGGAACGAAATGAGCTACTACGATCATGGTGAAGGACGTCTTTATAAACCTGGTTGTATAGTATGTTATTCAGATTAAGCTTTTCAGAATTAAAACCAGACAACTCTCGCCTGATATCAAATTTTGAAAACTGCAATTCCCACTGCAAAGCCAAATCACTCTGAATCATACGTTCGACTTTCTTTGGGTTTTTTAAATCACTTATTACATCGTCAGTTACACGGAATATTTCTTTAGCATATGGTGAATGCACAAGTCTCATTGCAACAGGATTGTGAATGATCTTCCTCATCATCCTCTCTTTTGTGTCTAAGTCTCCATCAACTTTAAACAACTTCACATTGACTGGGGTGTCATCCTCCTCTGCTGCAGTTGTGTCAATATTAACATCCGACTTGCTACTCGAAGCCACGGCAGGTGATGAATGACTCGAGGTCGATGGTATGGAAGTGTTCTTACAGACGGGTATTTCCTGTTTTGATGCCACTGGTAACTTTGGGAGAACAAATGTTGGAATTTGCATGTTGTCGATGTCAGCAGTCTGAGTGTACACTGGATCATCATGTTTCTGCAGGAAACAGAATGAATATATCCATATAGAGCATTGTTCTAAATCATTTTGGTTGCTCTCAAAGAGGAAATATATTTTCTTAAGCATACTGGAGCATATGGTGTGAAGTTCCAGGTTATGGATTATAAATGTTACCTATGATATACACTTTATAAGGATCACAAAATTTGAGTCTTTGTGATTTTGATTTCCTGAATAAAAATTGTAAAAAACTAAGTACCTGTGACAAAATTACAGATAAGTCTAAAGCTAGTATATATTGTATCTGATATTAAATCATGTTCAGAAATGTTATTATAAGCAGTAAGACACTCATTCTATCGCATTGTAAACACATTTAATAAAATTTATTCAGAAGAGTTCTAATTAACTTTAGACCCAACTTGTTCACAAGAGTTCTAATTAACTTTAGACCCAACTTGTTCACAAGAGTTCTAATTAACTTTAGACCCAACTTGTTCACAAGAGTTCTAATTAACTTTAGACCCAACTTGTTCACAAGAGTTCTAATTAACTTTAGACCCAACTTGTTCACAAGAGTTCTAATTAGCTTTAGACCCAACTTGTTCACAAGAGTTCTAATTAACTTTAGACCCAACTTGTTCACAAGAGTTCTAATTAACTTTAGACCCAACTTGTTCACAAGAGTTCTAATTAACTTTAGATCCAACTTGTTCACAAGAGTTCTAATTAGCTTTAGACCCAACTTGTTCACAGAGTTCTAATTAACTTTTAGACCCAACTTGTTCACAAGAGTTCTAATTAACTTTAGACCCAACTTGTTCACAAGAGTTCTAATTAACTTTAGACCCAACTTGTTCACAAGAGTTCTAATTAACTTTAGATCCAACTTGTTCACAAGAGTTCTAATTAACTTTAGATCCAACTTGTTCACAGAGTTCTAATTAACTTTAGATCCAACTTGTTCACAGAGTTTCAATTAACTTTAGACCCAAACATAATGGATGTCACAACTAAATGATATTACAATCTTCCAGCATACAGCCATTTCCATGTCTAATGAAAAACAGAACCAAAATAGATTTCAGCAAAAAAAATTGCTTTTTCAACACTGGCACTAATCTTGTAATAAAAACAATAAATGCTCATAGGCCTAGAAAGTATATGTTTCCCACACCCTGACCAATCCTTCCAACATGGAGATTCCACAAACTTCAGAAAATATTTTGATTCATAAATTTTATATGAAATGGAAATATGCTAACTGCTCTATAAACAAAGGTACAAATAAATAAATAAAACTCACATAATCAGCTACTATCTCAGACCTTATATTCTTCAATGCTTTCACAATATCTTTTTCATACAGGTCACTGTAAATGGCATCAACATCTCTTTTTATCACTGAAAAAAAATATCCATATCTTAAATATTTCTGCAGCTAAAAGAACAATTATTGACAAAGTGTTATATTGACAGCTGCATATCTGCACTGCTGGTAAATACAATGTTTCGTTTTACAAAACTGAGAAATGCAAACAGTAAGTACATAAAATAGAAATTTCATGATTTGCTTATGAAAATTCTTTAAACAATGTACAAATTTGAATCATGCCCATATTGTTATCTTTATTCCATTTTAGTTTTAAATATTTTAGAAAACATTTATGCAATAAATCCTTTTAAATTTCACTAAAACAGAAAGTATAGGACAACATTTATGCTATTTTGGGAAAACAAGTTAAAGCTTGGGTAATTGAATGATCTGATTTATGAACAACATATATTGTTGAAGGAATATGAGGTTAAACAACATTCAGGTATATAAGAGTATCAGGGTCAGTACATGTATAATAGCTAGAGGGAACAGAAGAAAGGATTGTGATACAAATATCCAAAGAAAAAATAGTGCAGCCAAGATATATAGAAATAAGCAGAGTTGACAGAAATGATCAGTGACAGAGTTGATAGAAATGATCAATGACAGAGTTGATAGAAATGATCAGTGACAGGAGTTGACAGAAATGATCAATGACAGAGTTGATAGAAACGATCACTGACAGAGTTGATAGAAACGATCACTGACAGAGTTGATAGAAATGATCACTGACAGAGTTGATAGAAATGATCACTGACAGAGTTGATAGAAATGATCAGTGACAGAGTTGACAGAAATGATCAGTGACAGAGTTGATAGAAATGATCACTGACAGAGTTGACAGAAATGATCAGTGACAGAGTTGACAGAAATGATCAGTGACAGAGTTGATAGAAATGATCAGTGACAGAGTTGACAGAAATGATCAGTGACAGAGTTGACAGAAATGATCACAGACAGAGTTGACAGAAATGATCAGTGACAGAGTTGATAGAAATGATCAGTGACAGAGTTGATAGAAATGATCACTGACAGAGTTGATAGAAATGATCAGTGACAGAGTTGACAGAAATGATCAGTGACAGAGTTAATAGAAATGATCAGTGACAGAGTTGACAGAAATGATTGAGTTAGAAATGATCAGTGACAGAGACAGAAATGATTGACAGAGACAGAAATGATGACAGAGTTGATAGAAATGATCAGTGACAGAGTTGACAGAAATGATCAATGACAGAGTTGATAGAAACGATCACTGACAGAGTTGATAGAAATGATCAGTGACAGAGTTGATAGAAACGATCACTGACAGAGTTGATAGAAATGATCACTTCCAATTTTTATATCCATGCATGTATTAAACTGGACCTTTGGACATGTAAGGTTTAGTTAGTCTTAAAACAAATAATTAGAGGTCCTACTTATAGCACACATACTGTATCATTAAACAATACATTGGAATCATAGAAATTTCTGTTTTGGACAAACCAACTAAAGAAATCTCTTCAGATAGTTTCTGACCTGTGAATGCTGGACGCTGAGCTGGCTTCTGATGCCAGCACCTGGTCATCAGCTGCATAAACTTTGGGCAACAGTCTTTTGGGATTTGTGAAGTGTCTGGACGTTGTCCACTCAAGACAGCTGACCGTATCAAGTCATCTGATGCACCTGTTCAGCATTACAATAACATTTACATCAAACATTCACTTGAAACAGTCAACAATGTTGGTAAGGATCGGCAGCGGTAGCTTTAAAATAATCTAAAAAGACTGAAAACATGTTTTTTCCAGGAAACAATATATAACAGATACTTTAACACATACCAATACCTATATCACATCAAATTATAGTTCTTGTCTGCAGTTTGTGTCATTTATTTTTCCCAAAGGAGAAATGTGAAACCCTGGGGTGTGATATTTTGATCAAGGCTCCTTAGTACTTCCAATATCAAGAGATTCTACACCATCTGGGTCTAGAGAAGAACATATTTTGGAATTTTAATCTTTTTAATCTTTTTTAGTTCAACAGGTGCCCTTAGCAATGAAATGTTACTCATAAGGACTTCAATAAACTTTAATAGTCAAAATCCAACTTGGCAGACTGCCAGTCATTTTCTTTTTCAGAGCAGTCCTACAATCAAATGCACACAAGGGACATATTAGAAATGAACATATAAAATTTGGGAATGTTCTTTTGTGTACTTCAAAAGGTAATTGTGATAAAAAAATGTTCACTGACAAAACCCAAGACTGCTCCCTTTCAGCCATTTTATTTTTCTGAGCAATCTAAAAACTTAAAAGGGCACCACAAGAGACCAAGAATAACCAACACATCGAGTCTGAGAAAGATCTATACAGTACTTCTCATAAAACAGTGATAACAAATTTTAAACAGCAAAATCCAAGACTGCAGACTTTCTGTTACATGTAATTTCTGATCAGTATCAAAATTCAAAATGGCACATCCAGAGACCAAGAGGGATCTACAGATAAGATAAAACAAGAGGCCCATGGGCCTTAACGGTCATCTGACAAAAAGCAAGCCAAACCTAGAAAGTGGGTTGAGGTCATTCATTTGAACAAACTTGGTAGCCTCTCCTCCAAGCATCTTACGGGCCCAATATCAGCACTCATGGACTTTTGCTTGTTGAGAAGAAGTCGTTTGTATATTTTAACATATTTGACCCCTGTGACCTTGAAAGTGGGTCGAGGTCATTCATTTGAATAAACTTGGTAGCCTTTCCTCCCAGCATGCTACAGACCCAATATCGGCACTCATAGACTTTTGCTTATTGAGATGAAGTCCTTTGTATATTTTAACATATTTGACCCCTGTGACCTTGAAAGTGGGCCAAGGTCATTCATTTGAACAAACTTTGTAGGGCTCCATGCCAGCATGCTATGGGCCAAGTATTAGCCCCCTAGGCCTTCTAGTATTTGAGAAGAAGTTATTTAAAGATTTTAACATATTTGACCCCTGTGACATTGAAAGTTGTTCAAGGTCATTCATTTGAACAAACTTGATAGCCCTTCATCCCAGCATGCCACAGGCACAATATCAGCAATCTGAGCCTTTTGGTTATTGAGGAGAAGTCGTTTAAAGATTTCAACATATTTGGCCCCTGTGACCTTGAACGTAGGTCAAGGTCATTCACTTGAACAAACTTAGTAGCACTTTATCCCAGCATGTCACAGGCCCAATATCTACACTCTGAGCCTTTTGGTTAATGAGAAGAAGTTGTTTAAAGATTTTAACATATTTGACCCCTGTGACCTTTAAAGTGGGTCAAGGTCATTCATTTGAACAAACTTGGTAGAGCTCCATGCCAGTATCCTCTGTGCCAAGACCTTCTAGTATTTGAGAAGAAGTCGTTTGAATGAAAAGTTTACGGACGGCGCACGGCGGACGACGACGGACGAAGCATGATGACTATAGGTCATCGGACCCTTCGGGTCAGATGACCTAAAAAAACTAGTGACAACAAACAAAATACTCTGAGCAGTCATCAGAGTACAATGACCTAAGTTTGCTCCACTACATGTACTCTACAGCTTACAAAGAAGACATTGTCATGGAAAACTTTTACTACAAACTTGAAATTCTGTTTCTTAGACATGTTACTACACAATTACCACAACTCTGGACCTATTGCTTTTTGAGAGAAGAAATTAAGATCTCAACACATATACCTTGAATATAGGTCAAGGTCAATTATTTACATAAATCAGGTAGCCCTTCATCAAATTGTGTTAAAGAACTAATATCAACAGCCTTAACCTTTTAGTTATTGAGAAGAATTTGTATACAGATTTTACACATTTAACCCCTGTGACCTTTAAAAAGGGTCAAGGTCATTCATTGTAACAAAAACTTGGTAGTCCTTCATCCTAGCATGCTACAGGCCCAATATCAACACTCTGTGCTATATGGTTATTGATGACTGAATGGAAACAAAATTTGAAAAAAATACAATCCTTTCCTGAGCACTTGTCAAGAAATCAAAGGAGCATAACTAGGGACCAAGAGGAACCTTCAAATGTAATTTGAAAGAGATCAATAGTATATTTATCATGAAATAGCATTAACAAATTTTCATGGTTGAAATCCAATATGACTGCCAGTCAGCTACTTAGTTTTTCTGATTTGAAAATTTTAAAACAAAATTTGAAAAAAATACAATGAGCACACAGATGACACAGATGCAGGGGGGTTTGAATAGCCCGCTATCAGATGATGTTGGGCTAAGCAAAGGCAAAATTCATTTACTTTCTATCCATATGCTGCATTTGCACAGCAATGCAGATAAAGAAGTTTAATCTCTCAAACTTTGTGATTATGTGTGCTTTTGCATCTATTTTTCCTCTTTGTAATCTCTGACGATCAATATCGAAACGATTTTGTGTCAATTTGTCACCATTGTAATCTCTGACGCTCTATATCGAAATGATTTCATGTCAATTTGTCACCTTTGTAATCTCTAAAACTCTATAATGAAGGTAGATCTTTGTGCCTATTTCTCATCTGTGTAATCTCTAAAACCCTATAATGAAGGTAGATCTTTGTGCCTATTTCTCATCTGTGTAATCTCTAAAACCCTATAATGAAGATAGATCTTTGTGCCTATTTCTCATCTGTGTAATCTCTAAAACCCTATAATGAAGGTAGATCTTTGTGCCTATTTCCTATCTTTGTAATCTCTAAAACCCTATAATGATGGTAGATATTTGTGCCTATTTCCTATCTTTGTAATCTCTAAAACCCTATAATGAAGGTAGATCTTTGTGCCTATTTCCTATCTTTGTAATCTCTAAAACCCTATAATGAAGGTAGATCTTTGTGCCTATTTCCTATCTTTGTAATCTCTAAAACCCTATAATGAAGGTAGATCTTTGTGCCTATTTCCCATCTGTGTAATCTCTAAACCCTATAATGAAGGTAGATCTTTGTGCCTATTTCCCATCTTTGTAACTCTAAAACCCTATAATGAAGGTAGATCTTTGTGCCTATTTCCCATCTTTGTAATCTCTAAAACCCTATAATGAAGGTAGATCTTTGTGCCTATTTCCCATCTGTGTAATCTCTAAACCCTATAATGAAGGTAGATCTTTGTGCCTATTTCCCATCTGTGTATTATCTAAACCCTACAATAAAGTTAGTTTAATGCCCATTTCCCACCTCTGTAAAGAAGTCCATCACTGAGCATTTCCCAAAGCACTATGCCAAATCCATAGATATCAAAGTGAGTACTGGATGGTAGGTTCACATTGGACCAGACCTCAGGAGGTACATGGCTAACTGTACATCTCCTGCCACTGCTTGCCTCTGTCCCTCTTGTCACGGTCATGGTGATGGTCCTCCATTCTGACAAGCCAAAATCTGCTATCTGTAAAAAAAAAGAGAATAATGCTCATATCAATAACTCAGTTTCGAAAACATTAAAATCACATACTTATGAGGAAATATATTTACTTATACAGATACATGCAGTAATCATATTCATATCCCCTTTTGTCTGCTGTATGTCTTCCTAATTTGCATATGCAACCATTCAAGGAAATTTGATTTGTAAATCGAAGTGTTTTTTCCAAAGGTACACCTGTATGAAATTGTACAAGAAATGTGTAATGAGACAAATCATCAAATGGAAGCATGTCCTATATCAGTGATATATCATACAACATATATTTCATAATCCTAGTGTCCATTCATATCTACACCTAAAGTGTGTTTCTTTAGTTATACCTTAGCACGGATCTGTCCATTAAGTAAAATATTATCTCCCTTCAGATCCAGGTGAAGAATTTGTGGATCATGGGAATGTAGGTACTCCATTCCTGAAGCAATGTCTGTCAATATTCTAGAGAGTACAGGCCACTGAACTTTGAACTCCTTACGGAATTCTACTATGCTCCCAAGTGCCATATACTCAAGAATTAGAGAATAATTGTCTTTTTCCATAATAGTTCCTAAGAGTTTCAGTATGGACGGGTGGCCACAGACTTGTGCAAGTTTCCTTGCTTCCTTGGTCAGTACTCGGATATGCCTGTAGGAAAGAGCATGAGGAAAGACCATATTATACATCATCACAATAAAAAATCCATGGACAATGTCAAAAAGTCATCATGCATTGTAAGAGGAAAGGGAACATATAAAATGATAGAGGAATTAGATGAACAGAAATTTCCATAAAATCCTTAACGTCATATTCACTGGGTTGACAAATTTTGATGACGGGAAAAATGATATGAAGTTGTCCAAATGGGTTGCATTATAAATGTGAAGTGCTTTTAAAATAAACCAAATATAAAATTCAGAAATTTGTCTATTTTGTAAATTACCAGAAGCATTTAACACATGAGCTGTAAAAAAAAAAAAAAATCTTACTGTAGCTGTAAACTGATATCTGTGAACTCTTTAGGTACATGTATGTTTAACCTTTTTCGTATATACCCCAAGGAATCACTTTTCTATAATGCACACATGTAACGGAGGTGTCAAGAGGTCATCACAGGAAAACTGGCAATCTCTGGAGGTTGGCTTTATTATTTCATTTTAAACATGCTTGTGTTTCAGCATTTTACCAGGTTACAACCTCATTTAACAACAAGAGGCCCATGGGCCTTAACGGTCATCTGACAAAAAGCAAGCCAAACCTATTTTAACATATTTGACCCCTGTGACCTTTAAAGTGGGTCAAGGTCATTCATTTGAACAAACTTGGTAGAGCTCCATGCCAGTATCCTCTGTGCCAAGTATTAGCCCCTAAACCTTCTAGTATTAGAGAAGAAGTTGTTTGAATGAAAAGTTTACGCTCGACGGACAAAGCACGGTGGCTATAGGTCATCTGACCCAAAGGGTCAAGATGACCTAAAAAGCACATTACCTAAGTGATTCAAAAGATTTTAATTTCAAAATACTTTGGGAGTGAAATTTTACACTGAAGATTGGCAAAACTGTTGAGTTAACTGGAGGCTGAAGTCCATATTAAATTTGGAGACTCGACAGGACATATATGATAGATGTTAGGGAAAGGAAACAGCTATTGCAATTTTTTCCTCTTCATATGCTATGTATATACATGTACTTTACAATAGGCATTCACAAAGAAAATTCAAATATAGATAGTGGTCAGTACATGTTAACCAGAGGACGTGTGTTTGGAGCAGGATAGATAAAAAAACCTATGTGATACCAACTTCTGGGGCAGCATTCCATTGTCAATGAGAGTTTTCACTGCCACTATTCCATAGTCTTTATGCTTGGCTCTGTACACAGTACCAAATCCTCCTCTCCCAATGGGTACCTCATCAAACTCGAAATGTGTCTTCTCCAGCACTGGGACGTTCACCTGTACTTCTTGTGTCGCCATAGCTGTGAGGTACAACTAAGTGGTACGTAGCCTGGTCTATCTATTTATACCTACACACACCTGGTATACAACTTCACCACTGCAACACAGTAAATCATCATATTATCATTATCTCGTTACAATTCAATTTTTTTAATATCAAGTATCAGGTAAACAAAAATGTTGCTTAAGTTTGTCGTGATTTCAATCTATCATAACAAGACAGTCGTCAGTCGCAGCATATGCAAAATGTACTCCACAAAATTTCTGATTCATGGTTGATAGTTGAATTTGATACATTGATGTTTTGACTGAGCCTGTGCACTTGTAAAATAAATACTTACGCCTTGTAAGCTAATGCTCCAAACAGTTTCACAAATTAATAACAGTGATTGATATTAACATTTGAAAAAAAACCATGTCTATAAAACAATAGTGTACAGATATGTCGCTGATTCCTGCCAGATGTGATTATACAACATCAAGGGTCATGGGGAACACTACAATGTCCCCACACAACTGATGGTGACATAACAAAGTTTGGGCTGTAATTCATTGATTGTGATTGATGCCCTGTATGTAGGGTAAACTTTTGTCTCAAATCTCATCAAAACAGAAAATCATCTAGACTAGAAAATAATTTCATAATCAGTTTACTTACTGTAAGTTATCTAATAAGATTTCCTTTTGCAAAAAAACAATAAGAAAATGCTGGTTCTTAATCCAAACTCTAATTCAATCAAACTTGGAAAAAATATGAACAAAAGCAAGATTTCTTAGGTGACTGTGTTACTTCAGGTAGATCGTTTATATATAATACAAATAGAATAGGCCCTAGCACGCTTCCCTGGGGGATACCACTGATTACCGGATACGTCGCTGAAGTTTGTCCATTGACAATTACTCGTTGACATCGATTTTTGAGAAAGTCTCTGATCCAATTAACTACTTGTGTACTTATTCCATATCCTAATAATTTCCTGATTAATTGCTGGTGGGCCACTTTATCGAATGCTTTTATAGAATCTAAGTAGATTATATCAATTTCTCCACCATTATCTAATATTTCTGTCCATTCTTCAAGCACTGTTATCAGCTGAAGTTGCGAAGACCTTCCAGAGACGAAACCGAATTGTTGTGGACTTAAAAGATCATTCTTATTCATATGTTTTACAATACTATCCCTAACAATTTTGTCCAGTGTTTTCACAATTATACTAGTTAAATTCACTGGTCGGTAGTTTCCTGGGTCTGATTTTGAACCTTTTTTTTGTTATGTTAGCCTCTTTCCATCCCTGTGGTAGTTTTCCTCCTGTTAACGATTTGTTATAAATATATGCTAGAGGTGCACTAATGTTACTTTGTAGTTCTTCTAAAACTTTAGGATGCATCTTATTGAGATTTATTTTCATTAAGATTTGTTAACAACTTTTCAACAACTTGGGAATTACTAACTATGTCTTCAAAAGGGTAAACTATATGTCGTTCTCCAATTCATTTGGTGGTTCCTCTGTGAAAACGCTACTCAAGAATTTTGCTTGCACTTCAGCTTAATCTTTGTCCTTCACAGCTATCTTTTGTTCCTCTCCATGTAATCCTTGTAAGTCAGCGATCACAGTTCTTGCTTTTCTTTTTGAATTGACGTATTTCCAAAAACATTTTGGGTTAACTTGGACATCTTCAGCAAAAGCTTTCTCGGTTTCATTTCTGGCTTTCCTTAATGCCTAATTTAATTGGTTTCATGCTCTAGCATATTCTTTGTGGTTAAGCTTACACCTAGTTTCCATGCCATGCTCTGTTCTTTCTCTTATTTAGCGGTATTGCATAGTTATTTTTACCTGATACTTGAGAACTTTTGGTTGATTCTCGGGAATGAATTTTGTCAGTGTTATCAATAACATCTGTTAACGTTTTGTACGCATCTTCAATACTACCTTTTAGAAGTCCATTCCACTCTTTTGGTAAATCTTCTCTCATGCCGTCATAGTTACCTTCATTACGTCCCTGCCTTAATTGTACATTAAATGTGGTTCCGAATTAGCAGAATGAGATTTTTCACATTGAAATTTTAAATTTAATGCGAGATGGTCGCTGTTGCCGACCAGACTACCATATTCAATTTCACAGATCATTTCCTCCTCATTTGTAATTACAAGGTCCAAGAATTTTGGTTCATTCACGAGTTATCGCGTAGTAATGGAATGTTGGGTGTTGTATACGGGCAAAGTGTATCGATACCATAACTTATACATCATATATATCTTAAAGAACAGTTGTCTTGTTTTTACCTGATCTGTAAATTTTGTCTGTCATACAAGGTGACGCTGATACCAGACAATCTTCCCATATATGTTTTTTTTAACCCAGTGGTTTTTCCACCGGAGAGACTCTTCTGAACCCGGAAGAATCGTCACTATATATTCCTTCTAACTTTTCTGTCGGAACGCAACACATTATTTGGATTAGATTTCAAAATTAAACCAAAACAAATCTATGTTCATTTTTTTCTACCAAACACTTTAAAAAAGTGATATGACAAAATCGATTTGTGAATTATACTGATTTATGCGGTATATATTTCATTTCGTTTGTTGAAAGTAAATTTTGCATTTGTAGTCACCCAAACAATCATGGCTGACACGATGGAGTTGAAAATCTGCAGGGAGCTATTGGATCCGAAATTCGACGGTTATAAGCTTTCATTGGATAAACTCCCACTTTACAAGTCACCTTTGGACAACGGTAACATTGTTGCATGAATTTTTTTACTCGTTTTATCATTACAATGTCTGAAAGAGCAGAAAACTTACTAATCAATATACGATACCGACTGAAAGACAGGACCAACGTGGAAACTTCCACGTGTTCAAAAGTGATGCGATTGTTGATGGTTTTAAATCAGTCTTATTGTTTTCTCAGAAATCAGCTTCAGTGGTGCATATATACAGTACACTATAGCTCTGTTGTTTACAGAATCAATGTACATGTAATCCCAACCCACTGAGTATCGAAAAACTAGACTCGCCGGACAAGTGCTCTAACACAAAACGAATTATATTGATGTTTTAATCTGATTGCTTACCAAAGATTTCAATTTTTGTTATTTAAACTTAGAAGAGACATGGCATGAACAGTTTCAGCTATATTGTCAAACGACACCGGTGTAACTGAAATTAGAATATGCTACTTCTGTGTGGGACCCCTATACCAAACAGGCGACATTTATAAGTTAGAAATGGGCGGCCAGGTTTTTCTCCAACAACTTTCGTAATAACTCTAGTATTAGTGTTATGATGCTTGATCTCACATGGCCATCCCTTTGTAATAGGAAGGAGTAATGAAAATGAAAAACACCTTGCCATCACTGGGGTCTCTAGCCGGACACTTGACTGAAGGAAAATTCCCATTAGCCGAGGCTGACAAGGCGACCTGTACTCTCAACTTCTATACTTTTCATTCCTTCACAAAGTCTTTGACTCCAAAGACAACAACAACCTAGGTTCAACCCAACAACCAACTTGTAATCTCAACTACTACACCTTTTTGACAGACGGAAGGACACTTGTCTGGTCATAATGTTCAAAATTACTTATAGCATAAATAAAGATCTCAGACACCATCATTACAACAGACTACATACTCTCATTACCTCTATTTCCAGCTACTGCTTTGTAAAACTTTTTCCCTTGAAATATTCCAAACTGTATTAATTTCCTGTCAGATATTGTAACACTCTTAATACAGTACATGTACCATATATCTTTTAAATCCGTTCTTTTATCTCTTTACAAACACTGAAATTTCCTTTCAGCCGATTCCGAGTTAAAATTAAAGAGTATAGGGGAAATGGCATGATAGATTACAGAGATGTAGCCATTTATGTCCCCTGATGTCTCAATTGAAATTAGGTTCTTTGCTGGAAAAACCTTATTTTTCCTCCAGTGCATATAAATAACCTGTCACAGAACAATTAATCTCTGTAGACCTCAACATTTTTACATTTTCTCTTTATTAGCAATTGAAGTGGTAGATCTCAGTGATGACCAGTATTCTTATCATCATGCAAAGATATACGGGGTCCACAACCACCTTTTCCTGGATTTGTGGTCAGAACAAAGTGTCTACTTCATCAACACAAACTGGGCTGTTATTAGATCAACATCAATGGTAAGAGTGATCAACATCAATACCACTTTTGTTAATTTCTTTTGACCATATATTCTTTTTATTATGTCCTTAAAATGAATCACTGTTGCTGATTCTACATGTATAATTGCTTTACAGACAAATTTTGTTTCCTTGTTTTCCAGGGAATGGCTCTGGACACCGGAAGGAAAGTCTTACAGATCCCTGATGCTGCCAACCAGAAGCTGACACCCAAACGACTAAACCTTGTCCTTCAGTTTATCTCCCAACAAATGGCTGTCATATCTGATGGAGCTGGTAAATTCCACTTGATTGATACAGGAAACAGAGAAGATGACTCAAACAATTGGAAGGTAATGTGTTAGAGTGGTTCACTGTACTGTAAGATACACCAGATGTGTTAGAGTGATTCACTGTACTGTAAGATACACCAGATGTGTTAGAGTGATTCACTGTACTGTAAGATACACCAGATGTGTTAGAGTGGTTCACTGTACTGTAAGATACACCAGATGTGTTAGAGTGATTCACTGTACTGTAAGATACACCAGATGTGTTAGAGTGATTCACTGTACTGTAAGATACACCAGATGTGTTAGAGTGATTCACTGTACTGTAAGATACACCAGATGTGTTAGAGTGGTTCACTGTACTGTAAGATACACCAGATGTGTTAGAGTGATTCACTGTACTGTAAGATACACCAGATGTGTTAGAGTGATTCACTGTACTGTAAGATACACCAGATGTGTTAGAGTGATTCACTGTACTGTAAGATACACCAGATGTGTTAGAGTGATTCACTGTACTGTTAGAGTGATTCACTGTACTGTAAGATACACCAGATGTGTTAGAGTGATTCACTGTACTGTAAGATACACCAGAAGCTTGTAAAAGTATGTCATGACTTTGGGTAACGATAATTTATCTTGAATGTAAGTTCTGTTTCCAGTTAAAAGTGTTTATTATAAATTCAAGTAGCTTATCATATCATAGCACCAGAAATATTACATCTTCATGGTCGAATTTCTTACCTTGCTATCACAATTTGCTGATATGTTCAAACAGTGAAAATATATACACACAAAGAACTATTGATAATTACATATTTGATTGACGTGACTGTATATAATGTGTAATTTTAGATTGAAAACCTACTTTAAGTAGGTTATTAGAGCTTTTACACTGTCAACATGTAAATGTGATAAACTTGGCACAATCTTGAACTTTTAAATGTGGTTCTATTAATAAAACTGAATGATAGTGCTTGCCTTTTGTTGAAATATGTTCAAACAACACTGCAGCATTTCAACTGATTATCAAGCAGGTATTTTTAGATATCTGTGCTGAATAGCAGTGCCTGGCAGATGTTTAGTTGAAATGATATTTTTGTGCAAATTTTTGATAACCAGAATGCAATCTTTTTACTAGGTGAGACAAAAATAAATGATATTTCTCATTTGTAAAATAGTAAAAGCTGTTATAAAAGGTGGTAAGATCATATGTTTTTGCAAACATTTTAATACTTCCAGATAATCTTTTCAAAAGATCTTCTGAACAATGGGGAGCCATTTTTGCTGGTAGATACAGTGGTACACACAGAGGATGAGACTCACTGTGTGGAGTGCCTTTGTGTCCATGTTGAGGAAGCCACTGAGGAACTGAAGGACAAGTACAGAACTCCAAACCTAACTATGTTGGAATGGATTACACTCAACTCAGGTATACTGCTTTTTATACAGAGCACTTCATTGATCAACGATATAGGAATCATGGCGACAGACGGATGGACCTTAATGAAATTTAACATGACTCGCTGTGCGACATTTATCAATATTACCACATTGTAAATGGGGTAAGATTAAGTAATTAAGTTCATTCCATTGCTAAAAAGCCAATGCTCAATGAGTGTAATGATGATTTAAAAGTAAACTTTTCATTTTTATGTTGATTCTATTGCCTGTAGGTACCGAAGATATTTTGTTGAATGAACTTTGATTGCGACCAACTAATGTATCTTATTCCATACGGTATGACAAGCTGTCAACCATATATTAAATGTATTAAGATTGTTGTAACTCACCTGGTCATTTTGCCAAATTTCAAATTTGAATATTCGTACATTGTTGTATGAAAATTATTTGAACAATATATCTTCTGGTGTTATGACTTTATTGAGGTTATTGTGAAATAGACTTTTTTAATCAGAATCAGGCACCTTCTTTTCACTGTAAAACAATGTGATCGCATAGAAATAAAAATTGTCATAACTCAGCCAATTATCCAAATATCAAACTGAAAAATGGCTCATCCATAGTGCTTACCTTGAATGCTGGATATGTTCAGCTGTAGTTCCAACCAGTCAATACCAAAATATACATGTATATGAATTGTTATGTAGACTAAGCTCCACAATAAAATGTCTTCTGGAGATATTAAGATGCTTACGTTGTACACATAATTCCAGGTGACAAGTCATCATCTATTTGTAATTTTACACTGAAATTTTGTAAACTTAATGTCGTTGTATACCTGTTTTGAATGACTGTATCTCAGAAAGTACTTAACATAGATACTAAATATTTTGGACATCCAGCTTTTAGATAACCAAAAGTACCCAGACTAAGAATTATAAAAATAAAAGGTTGGACCAAAAAAGGCCTTTATCCTACCAAGTCCTTAGCATTAAGTACAATCATAGTGGTAAAACATGTATGTTAACGGTTTTGTTTTGGAGGGAGACATCTGGTTTGTTATGACTTTTTATGACATAGCAAAGTCATTTATTATTTGGGTCAGTTTTACCGTCACACAATAATTTTCTCGGGACCTGGCTTTTTAATGTAAGTTGTATCAATTGACTAGCATTTTTCAGAAATAAAGTCTCTGCTTGTTTTATCAATAAAATTTATTATCTGATGTCACACTAAACACATATATCAGACATACATCAAGTTTCTTAATAAGACATCAATTGAATGGATATTTTGGCTTCATCACTAAACAGGTATATGTTGATATTATAAAATACATCTGATTTATGTGCAGTTGATAGAAAGTCATGGAGCGTAGAAAGAACACGCCAGCTGATAGGTTCGAAGCCATATGACTACGCTGCACTAGATCACACAGGGTCATCCATCATCATATCAGCTGCTGCTGAGTACAAGTTTGTGTCAGATTCCTCAAAACCTGTCCAAGAGGATACAGAACAAGTGCTTTTAAACAGGCAAAATGGTAGATACTTGCTATTGTATGAATCAACATAAGTAGTAGATTTTACAGAAGGACCATAGGCTAATAAATTTCAGATAGTCTTCATTAGGAGGATTTATGAAAAGTAACTGCTATGATTTTTTCCTTACAGTTCTACTTGATTAACTTTTGGCATACCATAGGGTGATAAATAAAATATTTGGGTGTCATTTTAAATGTACCTTCCCTTTGAATACCAACACATGACTTATTCTTGCTTTGATAAGTGATGGATAGCACTTTCATCTCATTAAATGTTTTTCCTGTTTTGAATCAGATGAATGAATTCAGTGAGAGGGACATATACAAGTATTGATAGTTATCTATTTCATTTTTACATTAAACTCATTTAAAAACTAATCGTATACTTTGAATTGTATATTCTCCTTTTCCAAATTAACACCAAACAGCACCATCTTCATATATCATTACAGTGTAAAAGTTGGGGCTGGTAGGGGACATACAATACTTTACTAATACTCAGTATACTAATTAAATTACTAGTGACACCAAAATCTTTTCTACAACTTCAAATGTGTTGAACAAATTCTGCAAGCTGCGTCTCAAACATTTGCATTCTTCCTCCATCTTTTAATTCTGAATGATATAGAATAGAGACACAGAGACCCATGAAAGGTACTGCCTAGTCAAGATTATGAATTAATTTCTTAAATTCTTCCTTTGCAAACCACATAATTTCAAATAATGACTCACCCAATTGTCTTTTGTTTTACCATGTGAAGATGCCCCAGAGTACACTTGGCACCAGGGCTCTGAGGAGATCTGTGCTATGTTCACGGTCCCCGAGGGAGTCAAGAAAGGTGACATCTACATGACCCTTAAATCAGAGTACATTGACATTGGTATCAAGAATGGAAAGGCCCTCCTGAAAGGTCAGCTTCATCGTCGTGTGGATGTTGATGCCAGTACCTGGACCATCAGTGGACAAAGGTTGATATGAAAATCTAGTACCTTACCATATTTTCCTGGGTATAAGCCCCAGAGGACTAGGGTACTGAAAGGGGGCAAAAGTAAGGGGAGAAGAGGGGAAGCTGTTCCTGAAATAGACCCAATGTGAGAGAAGATCTTAACTGGCAGACCTACTGCTATGTTGGTATTTTATACTGAAAAGAGACCAACATGATATCAAACAACTGTGTCTAATTCACATATTACATGTACTGTATAATGCCCTTCTATGTTTAGGAGTGTGCTGGGTATTCATCTTCACAGAGGCTGCCAAGCAATTTATCCCTGTTATAATAAATAGAGATTGCCAAACAATTTATCCCTGTTATAATAAATAGAGATTGCCAAACAATTTATCCCTGTTATAATAAATAGAGACTGCCAAACAATTTATCCCTGTTATAATAAATAGAGATTGCCAAACAATTTATCCCTGTTATAATAAATAGAGATTGCCAAACAATTTATCCCTGTTATAATAAATAGAGACTGCCAAACAATTTGTCACTGTTATAATAAATAGAGATTGCCAAACAATTTGTCACTGTTATAATAAAAAGAGAATGCCAAACAATTTATCCCTGTTATAATAAATAGAGATTGCCAAACAATTTATCCCTGTTATAATAAATAGAGAATGCCAAACAATTTATCCTTGTTATAATAAATAGAGGCTGCCAAACAATTTGTCCCTGTTATAATAAATAGAGACTGCCAATCAATTTGTCCCTGTTATAATAAATAGAGACTGCCAAACAATTTGTCCCTGTTATAATAAATAGAGATTGCCAAACAATTTGTCCCTGTTATAATAAATAGAGATTGCCAAACAATTTGTCCCTGTTATAATAAATAGAGGCTGCCAAACAATTTATCCCTGTTATAATAAATAGAGACTGCCAAACAATTTGTCCCTGTTATAATAAATAGAGATTGCCAAACAATTTGTCCCTGTTATAATAAATAGAGACTGCCAAACAATTTATCCCTGTTATAATAAATAGAGACTGCCAAACAATTTGTCCCTGTTATAATAAATAGAGGCTGCCAAACAATTTATCCCTGTTATAATAAATAGAGATTGCCAAAAAATTCATCCCTGTTATAATAAAAAAACCATTCTGTGAGGGCAGTGGAATACCAACAGCAGAAAGACCACATACACCACAACACATTTGGTGCTCAGACTTAGGCAGACAGTTTGTTTTAAGACCTAGTATTATGTTTCAGGATAGAGCTGACACTCTGTAAGACTGATTTAGAGGCATGGCCTGTCATCGTTCAGGGAGATGAGAGAGGAGAGATGACTGTAGATGAGGGACTCATATCACAAATACATGAAAGACTTTCACATCTCACCTCTGATCAGCTGGTAATTACCTTTTACATAAGTTGTTATGAGGATCATCAATATAGTGGTGATACAATAAAAAAACCAACAGGTATAGGTTAACTTACTGTTTACTTCCTGGTGTCAGCTACATTTGCTTGAACTCACTTTGTCATAAAAATGTTAAGTATAGTGTGATGTGATAGGAACTTAAATTGTAACAACCTACTTGTTCTTGGATTCAAATTGTTTATCAAAAAAAGAAAACAGGATAAACTAACAATTGATATAGGATAAAAAAGCCTTAATATATTTAATATCGACCTAGATGACTCCACATGACAATTTCAATGTCTTAAGGAAGTGATCCTGTACAGGGTTACATGAATTTTTAACTCGTTATAGAACCCTGCTGCGGAAATGACTGAAGGACAACCTTACAATGCACAACAGCTGGAAGATTGTGATGCTTTCCCTGAAGATAGCTCTCTGCTCCACCGGATTAATGGAAACACACACCGCACAGTGTCAAAGGTAAAACATAAACACACACTACAGTGTCACAGGTAAAACATCAACACACACCGCACAGTGTCAAAGGTAAAACATCAACACACACCGCACAGTGTCAAAGGTAAAACATCAACATACACCACACAGTGTAACAGGTAAAGCATCAACACATACCACACAGTGTCACAGGTAAAACATCAACTCACCACAAAGTGTCAAAGGTAAAACATCAACACTTACTACAGTGTCACAGGTAAAGCATCAACACACACCAAACAATGTCACAGGTAAAGCATCAACACATACCACACAGTGTCACAGGTAAAACATCAACACACACCAAACAATGTCAAAGGTAAAGCATCAACACTAACTACAGTATCACAGGTAAAACATCAACACACACCGCACAGTATCATAGGTAAAACATCAACACACACCGCACAGTATCATAGGTAAAACATCAACACACACCGCACAGTGTCAAAGGTAAAACATCAACATACACTACAGTGTCAAAGGTAAAGCATCAACACATACCACAGTATCACAGGTAGAACATCAACACACACCACAGTGTCAAAGGTAAAACATCAACATACACTACAGTGTCAAAGGTAAAGCATCAACACATACCACAGTATCACAGGTAGAACATCAACACACACCACAGTGTCAAAGGTAAAACATCAACATACACTACAGTGTCAAAGGTAAAGCATCAACACATACCACAGTATCACAGGTAGAACGTCAACACACACCACAGTGTCAAAGGTAAAACATCAACATACACTACAGTGTCAAAGGTAAAGCATCAACACATACCACAGTATCACAGGTAGAACATCAACACACACCACAGTGTCAAAGGTAAAACATCAACATACACTACAGTGTCAAAGGTAAAGCATCAACTCATACCACAGTATCACAGGTAAACCTCATCAGCTTGCAGTGTACTCAGTAAGAAGCACCAAACAAATTGCCACCTCATAGATCCAGAAATACAGTGCAGTGATTTTCATCATGAAGGGAAAGCTTTCACTGTCTCTATTTATTACTTAAATCTGTCTTCTTCTCCATGTAGTATTATTTGATATGTGATGTGAGAACTAACTCAGATTGCCGATATCACCATTCTATTGCTTCAGTTTTAAACACAAGTGCCAATCAATTTATTCAGACTTGTGAACAAACTCCTGGAATTGAGTTACATCCTTTTCTGCTATGCATAATAAGATTAGATATATGACTATAGTATAACATATACACATAACAAATCATACAGTATGTTTCTCACTGCGTAAAAGTTTGCCTTTTCACTGTAAAAATTTGTGACTGATTTTTCTGTACTTGTCATTTTCAATTTTTAAATGAAGGATATTGAAGGATAATGTTATTTCTAGCATGAATAATTCTTACCTTTCAGACCAACCTTGGAAGTCATCAATGGCTGTTCAATGCCAGACTTAGTCGTGACCAGCCACCAGTTTTATGTCTCAGACATGATGTCGATGGTTTACTATGGCAACCAGAGAATGTTGTCAAAGAACAAATAACACCATGGAAACATGTATCAACATTTAATGCTTTTGGTTACGTTCAAGCCTCCAAACAACAGCGAAAATATTCCATTTGTCCCCCTGGAAGTTCATACGTTGCAGTTTGTGACTGTATAAGGCATGTATATATTTATCGGCAGCCTGCTCCTATCACTTCACCGGTCAGGAATAGAAAGACTGGGCGACAAGTGAACTCTGTTGCTAAGCAGCAAGTAATATCATTGGAAAGCGTGGACAATATCTTAGGAATACAAGCAACAGATGAGAAACTCTTTGTGATTACCAAAAGTGTAGTATGTGTAGTGAATGTTAATACACCTTCATGAGATATGTGGTAGTCATGTATAATTTCTGTTTTTCATTTCCTTTAGAAATATGGTAGACCATGCCATAGAGAAAGGAACAATATTTCCTTCCTATCCGTTCATTTGTTTTCATGCAGAGTATCAAATAGATGTGAACTGCAAGTGATATCAAGCCTACTCCAAGGTTTATCATACGTAATAAATATATTTGGTAAATTGTGAATGTAAGTCATCCTGACAACAATATTAACACACTGCATAGCTTGTAGATAATCATTGGTGACAATTCACCATCCATAAGGATTGATATACAGATATGTATTATATACTCATTAAACATTCAATAAGTTGTCACCTAAAATAATCTTAATTCAAATTGTGTTATTAAAGTGTTGTGTTACTTGTAGGTTACACAGAGGAAAAAAGTGGCATTCATATTCAATAAAATGTACATGCGATCTTAAACAAGTTTCATTTCACATGAAATTTTATGAAACAAGTTAGAAGTTTTTGATTTTTGAAAACAAATTTAAGATACTTTTATCACATCAATCAGAAAAGTCAGGTTTGACAGTAAAACTGTGTGAGACAAAACCAAATGGAGGAAGACATTCTGTTGTGCAATTTTCAATTATGACATTACATCATATTATGATATTACAATTGATGTCTGACTGGTGCAACCAATAAAAATAAAAATGCTCTTGTGTATAGTACACTAGTGACATATATGTGAGAAATATGACATGTAAAATTCACTGGAAAACAGCTGGATTATAAGTGATAAATAAAAAAATATAATATTTTACAGTTATTGGATGTTTTCCATAAGAATAATCTGCATGGTTCAATGTTCATAACAACACAAGGATAGGGTATACCATGAAAAAGGTTAAACTCATATTGGGACTGTGGTCGCTCGGTCAGTAGAGCTTTAGACATATATACAACTAGAGATTGGAGGTCGTGCAAATGTTCCACAATAGCTATGATTGTAAAATCTGATACTATTTTGGAAAAGTGCTAAAATATTTACGATAACAGTTTTTCTTCAGAAATATTTATATTATCAAATTACATAATTAACAGTAGAAAAAGTGTCTATGACATTACTGTTGGAACAACTACTGTATAAGTATGGAAGACACATGATAAAATGGTGACATTAATCACTGCTCAATATGTTTCACCTGTCAAAGTCATCCTACCTTGAAAACAACTCACTTCACTCTCCAAACAAGAAACGTGGGTTCGTGTTCTTTTCTATTGTCTACATACTATCCTGTATATAGGTAAACACAATTAAGTAGTCAGCTGACTCTCGTAAGCAAACTGGTGGCCAAGCTAAAGCTATCATTTGCAGATATAGTAACTTTCCAGAGTTTTTGTTTCTAAAAGCTCGTCATCTACGAATTTAAAGTCATTTCTAGTCAGCATTTGGGAAATCATGTACTCGTATAATGTCTGCAGAGGTGAGTTCGCTAAATGATGTCTTAGTGAAATTTAAGTGCTTTCCGGTATGTAGTATCATATCAATTCCTGCATGAAGACCCTGCCTTAATCTGACCATAGCAGCTTCTGACAGGTGATAAACTCAGCAATAAGGAACTGATCATATCAATAAAGGAAGATCAAATCATGTGGAAAACATCAAACACTGTATTCAAAAGAACATTCTTGATCCACTCATTTTGTGTGTTGTGTACTGAACTATCAAACAGTGTATACTTGGGGATAATGCTGTAACAAATGATCTGAAAACCATTGGCAGGCATGGGACTATAAATGCCATTTCTTTTTCATAACCTTGTGGTCTCACATTTCCTCCTGGAGAGGGGTTAAAGTTTGCTACAGTTGATTTAGGGAAATTTGATTTTTGAGCATAAGTTTTTTATTTTCATTGCAAATATTTCTTTGATTAGAATCATTAGCATAGGATGATGGTTTGATTGTTTGCACATATTGATTCTGACCAACTCCCAGAGGCTGATGGGCTGGGTCAAAGTGACTCAAAGTTAAGACAATATTTTATCAACACCAAAATATGGTAGAATCAAATACTCTTCATGGATGGAAAGATATGCAGGTGCTTTACAAACATTGTGAATTTCATTACCCCTGGGTCTCACCTTTCCTCCTGGGGAGGGGGGTCAAGTTTGTTTTTATAGTTTTTATAAGGAAATCAGTTTTTTGAGAGTTGTTTATTTTTAATTGTAATAATTTTGTAAGAATTATTAGTAAGGAATAACAGTTTTGATGGTATGGATATATTGATACTGGCTGACCTCCAAGGGTTTAAAACATGTTACTTTAGTCTTACTATCATCAATGTCAATTGTTTTTGGGACATTTTATAGTTACTACCCTTTAACCTTTCTTTTCAATATTGCTTACCTCAGGTAATTGTCAAGGCCAGTAGGCCTCTTGTTCAGTTTATTTGGTATAAATCAGCTGAATTTGTTAATAGATAAGTTTTATTACATATATATATATATATATTGATATGAGATATAATCAACTTGAAAATTAATTATAGTAACTTCAAATAGGTTTTTCGTCCATTGAAGTTTTCATCCAAGTGAACAAAGAATTCTGAGTATTGAATGATTACAGGTAAACAGTCAGTATGTTGATAGGTAAACTTATATATTCTGTTCATGGTCATGGATATTGATGTTTCTAAATCATATGACCACCATATTTTCCAGTCTTGATCAACTTGTTGAAACACAACCACACATTTTTTGGGATGTGCTGCTGTATCTGGAAGCCAGTATCTGGGTAGATTTTTACCCTGAAGAATGAACCAACCAGCACTGTGATGACATCGTGAAGGGTGCCTACATGGTCATTAGGGTACTTCAACATGGGGATAGGAGGTGATAACACAATGATGTCCAGACTGACCGCATCCCCTGGCCACTGTTTCATGAAAGTGGCATAAACTCGTCTTTCCATGTGGGGCATCTGTACAAGTATATAGCTATGTAAAGCCTCTAGGATCCCTTTTTGTTGGAGAACTTTGTAGGAAAATGCAACGTTTTGTCCAGTGTTTGTTGCTTCAGTTTCAAGAATGATCTTATTTTCAGGGACGCCCATTCCTATAGCAACATCACTAAACACTTCAGCTTCTGACTTCTCCCATTTACCTTCAATGATAAAATGATTTTATAAAATTTTAGTAAAAAATAAACTCATTGTATCCATGAATATTACCTACAAAGTCCCTTTGTACCTACTGGGTATAACAAGGTCCCTTTGTACCTACTGGGTATAACAAAGTCCCTTTGTACCTACTGGGTATAACAAGGTCCCTTTGTACCTACTGGGTATAACAAGGTCCCTTCATACGTACAGGGTTATAACAAAGTTCCTTTGTACCTACTGGGTATAACAAAGTCCCTTTGTACCTACTGGGTATAACAAGGTCCCTTTGTACCTACTGGGTATAACAAAGTCCCTTTGTACCTACTGGGTATAACAAAGTCCCTTTGTACCTACTGGGTATAACAAGGTCCCTTTGTACCTACTGGGTATAGGGTATAACAAAGTCCCTTTGTACCTACTGGGTATAACAAGGTCCCTTTGTACCTACTGGGTATAACAAGGTCCCTTTGTACCTACAGGGTTATGACAAGGTCCCTTTGTACCTACTGGGTATAACAAGGTCCCTTTGTACCTACTGGGTATAACAAGGTCCCTTTGTACCTATTGGGTATGACAGAGGACCTTTGTACCTACAGGGTTATGACAAGGTCCCTTTGTACCTACTGGGTTATAATAAGGTCCCTTTGTACCTACTGGGTTATGACAAAGGACCTTTGTACGTACAGGGTTATGACAAGGTCCCTTTGTACCTACAGGGTATAACAAGGTCCCTTCATACAAGGTCCCTTTGTACCTACTGGGTTATGACAAAGGACCTTTGTACGTACAGGGTTAGGACAAGGTCCTTTTGTACATACAGGGTTATTACAATGTCCCTTTGTACCTACTGGGTATAACAAGGTCCCTTTGTACCTACTGGGTTATGACAAGGTCCCTTTGTACCTACAGGGTTATGACAAGGTCCCTTTGTACCTACTGGGTATAACAAGGTCCCTTTGTACCTACAGGGTTATGACAAGGTCCCTTTGTACCTACTGAGTAAATCAAGGTCCCTTTGTACCTACAGGGTTATAACAAAGTCCCTTGGTACCTACTGGGTATAACAAGGTCCCTTTGTACCTACAGGGTTATAACAAAGTCCCTTGGTACCTACTGGGTATAACAAGGTCCCTTTGTACCTACTGGGTATAACAAGGTCCCTTTGTACCTACAGGGTTATAACAAGGTCCCTTTGTACCTACAGGGTTATAACAAAGTCCCTTGGTACCTACAGGGTTATAACAAAGTCCCTTTGTACCTACTGGGTATAACAAGGTCCCTTTGTACCTACTGGGTATAACAAGGTCCCTTTGTACCTACTGGGTATAACAAGGTCCCTTTGTACCTACTGGGTATGACAAGGTCCCTTTGTACCTACAGGGTTATGACAAGGTCCCTTTGTACCTACTGGGTTATGACAAAGTCCCTTTGTACCTACTGGGTATAACAAGGTCCCTTTGTACCTACTGGGTATAACAAGGTCCCTTTGTACCTACTGGGTATAACAAGGTCCCTTTGTACCTACTGGGTTATGACAAGGTCCCTTTGTACCTACAGGGTTATGACAAGGTCCCTTTGTACCTACAGGGTTATGACAAGGTCCCTTTGTACCTACTGGGTTATGACAAAGTCCCTTTGTACCTATGGGGTATAACAAGGTCCCTTTGTACCTATGTACTGGGTTATGACAAGGTCCCTTTGTGACAGAGGACCTACCTGGGTTATAATAAGGTCCCTTTGTACCTACTGGGTTATGACAAAGGACCTTTGTACGTTCAGGGTTTGACAAGGTCCCTTTGTACGCACAGGGTTATGACAAGGTCCCTTTGTACCTGCAGGGTTATGACAAGGTCCCTTTGTACCTACTGGGTTATAATAAGGTCCCTTTGTACCTACAGGGTTATAACAAAGTCCCTTTGTACCTACTGGGTATAACAAGGTCCCTTTGTACCTACTGGGTATAACAAGGTCCCTTTGTACCTACAGGGTTATGACAAGGTCCCTTTGTAGCTACTGGGTTATAATAAGGTCCCTTTGTATGTACAGGGTTATGACAAGGTCCCTTTGTACCTACTGGGTTATGACAAGGTCCCTTTGTACCTACTGGGTTATGACAAAGGACCTTTGTACGTACAGGGTTATGACAAGGTCCCTTTGTACCTACTGGGTTATGACAAGGTCCCTTTGTACCTACTGGGTATGACAAGGTCCCTTTGTACTACTGTGTTATGACAAGGTCCCTTTGTACCTACTGGGTAATGACAAGGTCCCTTTGTACCTACTGTGTTATGACAAGGTCCCTTTGTACCTACTGGGTAATGACAAGGTCCCTTTGTACCTACTGTGTTATGACAAGGTCCCTTTGTACCTACTGGGTATAACAAGGTCCCTTTGTACCTACTGGGTATAACAACGGATCTTTGTACCTACTGGGTATAACAAGGTCCCTTTGTACCTACTGGGTTATAACAGTAACTGTTACTGACGATCTACTTAAACATTGAGTCTTCACATTGGTGCATTTCTAGTGTATTGACCAATATTGTCCTTATAATTTTCTGTGATTCCTGTCTGAGTTTGAGTCTTAACTACTTTCTGTAAATCTTTCCTCAAACTTCTGGTAAAAAATAAATGTGTCATCTAATTTTGTCCTTGTGACCTTTCTATAGATGTATCTCTGACCTTTTGCTGCTATTTTTAGCGTTATTTCTACTTTCAGTTAGTACCCTGTAATTTATTTTATAACCAATTTTACAATATCAGTTTTATTCTTTCAAAAGTTCTAAGTAGAGTTCACATATTATTTCCAGTTCTTATTCATGTGAAACTCTTGAAGAGGCAGGAGCATATCATAAAACATTAAAAACACCCTGATGCTTTTAGCAAAAATGAAATATGTTAGCATATATTTTACGTTTATCCAAGCACAGTTTGGCCACATGATTGCTTCCTTGGACAAGAGACTTTATTTCACATGGTGAATGTTGTTTGGTGGAAAAGGACCTTGATTGTTCACAAAGCAATAAACCTAGTTTGTTCAGTGTAAATTCTTTACCTGTTGTGAGCACCCCTTTGTCACCAGAGAACATGAGTAAGTCGGCAAATCCTTCCAGGAATAATTTAGCAGCATATTCTGCAGTCCTGGTGTCATGGTTACCAAGAACAAGGATAATGTCACTCTGAAAGGTAAAACAGATCAACAGTCAAAACGTTTCTTATAAACACTTCAATTTATACAGAAACAGAAAGATTCTGTAGTATATAGACACATGTGTCCAGAGTTACAAGGTTCTGTAGTATATAGACACATGGTCCTTTGTAGGTACTGGGTATATAACAGTAACAAGGTTCTGTAGTATATAGACACATGTGTCCAGAGTTACAAGGTTCTGTAGTATATAGACACAAGTGTCCTGAGTTACAAGATTCTGTAGTAATAGACTTGTCCTGAGTTACAAACTTCTGGTAAAAAACAAATGTGTCATCTAATTTTTCTTGTGACCTTTCTATAGATGTATCTCTGACCTTTTGACACACTGCTATTACAAGGTTCTGTTATATAGACACTGTTCAGAGGTACCCTGTTTTATTATATAACACAATTTTACAATATACAAGGTTTTATTCTTTCAAAAGTGTCTAAGTAGAGTTCACATATATAGTTCTTACATGTGTCTTGAAGAGGCAGTTTCTGAGCATATCATACACACATTAAAAACACAAGATTCTGTTATATAGCAACACATGTGAAAGAGTTAGCATATAGGTTCTGTTTATATAGACACATGTTTGGTTACATGATTGCTTCCTTGGACACACACTTTATTTTACATGGTGAATGTAGTTTGGTGGAAAAGGACCTTGAGTTCACAAAGCAATAAACAGTTTGTCCAGAGTTAAATTCTTTACCTGTTGTGAGCACCCCTTTGTCACCAGAGAACAATGAGTATATAGACACATGTGTCCAGAATAATTTAGCAGCATATTATGACACACCTGGTGTCATGGAAGAACAAGGAGTAAGACACATGTGTCAGTCTGAAAGGTAGTATATAGATCACATGTGTCAGAGTTACAAGTTTCTGTATATATAGACACACATTTGTCCAGAGTTACAAGGTTCTGTAGTATATAGACACATGTGTCCAGAGTTACAAGGTTCTGTAGTATATAGACACATGTGTCCAGAGTTACAAGGTTCTGTAGTATATAGACACATGTGTCCAGAGTTACAAGGTTCTGTAGTATATAGACACATGTGTCCAGAGTTACAAGGTTCTGTAGTATATAGACACATGTGTCCAGAGTTACAAGGTTCTGTAGTATATAGACACATGTGTCCAGAGTTACAAGGTTCTGTAGTATATAGACACATGTGTCCAGAGTTACAAGGTTCTGTAGTATATAGACACATGTGTCCAGAGTTACAAGGTTCTGTAGTATATAGACACATGTGTCCAGAGTTACAAGGTTCTGTAGTATATAGACACATGTGTCCAGAGTTACAAGGTTCTGTAGTATATAGACACATGTGTCCAGAGTTACAAGGTTCTGTAGTATATAGACACATGTGTCCAGAGTTACAAGGTTCTGTAGTATATAGACACATGTGTCCAGAGTTACAAGGTTCTGTAGTATATAGACACATGTGTCCAGAGTTACAAGGTTCTGTAGTATATAGACACACATGTCCAGAGTTACAAGGTTCTGTAGTATCTAGACACATGTGTCCAGAGTTACAAGGTTCTGTAGTATATAGACACATGTGTCCAGAGTTACAAGGTTCTGTAGTATCTAGACACACATGTCCAGAGTTACAAGGTTCTGTAGTATATAGACACATGTGTCCAGAGTTACAAGGTTCTGTAGTATATAGACACATGTGTCCAGAGTTACAAGGTTCTGTAGTATATAGACACATGTGTCCAGAGTTACAAGGTTCTGTAGTATATAGACACATGTGTCCAGAGTTACAAGGTTCTGTAGTATATAGACACATGTGTCCAGAGTTACAAGGTTCTGTAGTATATAGACACATGTGTCCAGAGTTACAAGGTTCTGTAGTATATAGACACATGTGTCCAGAGTTACAAGGTTCTGTAGTATATAGACACATGTGTCCAGAGTTACAAGGTTCTGTAGTATATAGACACATGTGTCCAGAGTTACAAGGTTCTGTAGTATATAGACACACATGTCCAGAGTTACAAGGTTCTGTAGTATATAGACACATGTGTCCAGAGTTACAAGGTTCTGTAGTATATAGACACATGTGTCCAGAGTTACAAGGTTCTGTAGTATATAGACACATGTGTCCAGAGTTACAAGGTTCTGTAGTATATAGACACACATGTCCAGAGTTACAAGGTTCTGTAGTATATAGACACATGTGTCCAGAGTTACAAGGTTCTGTAGTATATAGACACACATGTCCAGAGTTACCTGGTTCTCTAGTAAATAGACAGTCGTTTCAGAATAACAATGTCCAGCTGTATCTTTAGACCAGTTCCAGAGTGATTGGATTCATTCTATAAAAAAGCAGTAGAATGTCGTTTCAACTACAATTTCTTTTTCCAAACCTGCCTTTTTGCCTTCGTGTTTTAAGCCCATGTACTCCCATAACGTCAGAGCGTAGTCCTTCTCCTCGTCCGTTACGGTATAATTCCCGAACATATCGTCAGCCACCCGACGGATTTTGTCCGTTATCTAACTGTACAAATGATTCATTCAGACTACAGTATGTTAACGGAAACTAGCAAGGAAACAGTCTCCGGCACGGAACTCTTACTAGCCGAGAATTACGATACGACCCCCGTGTATGTGTACTTTGTCTTATACATTAGCGATGGACACGAAATGTCGATATGCCAGTGAAGAAACGAGGATAACATGAAAGGAAGTGATGATTTGAGTGGAAACCGTAATGTATCAGGACAACATAACCTGGTGTTACGGAAAATGTTATCTTCTTAGTACTGTTACGTTTTCAAATTACTCATAGTGTCATCGATCGATTGTGCTCACGTGTTCAGTATCTATTCAGTTGACCAATCGGAAGATTTCCAAAGTAAGTCTACAGTGGATTCTGTGTATCTTTCTTAAATGTGTGCTTAGTGATTAAAAATGTCCAGTGTAATAAAAGCAGGTTCGCTATAGCTACCCACAGTCAAAAGTCCAAGCTTCGGTGAGAACTAAACAGCTCTCGCACCAGCTTGACAAGCGGTTTCGGAAAAGCCACTATTTCAGACTTTCACCCACCACCTGTTACAAATGACTGTGTTACTTGCTTAGTAAGAAGTCTTTCGTCGTCTGTGTATCTCTGAAAGCTTCGCCAACAGTCAGTATAACAGCGCTCGCATTAATTCAAAGTAATTTGTATTTACATGTATAATAAACTCTTTCATTAGGTG